>NW_017731382.1:3023858-3034773 GCF_001890085.2 Hipposideros armiger
TATATATATATATATATATATATATATATATATATATATATATATATATACTCCGTATAGCCTTTTTGGGTCTCGGGTCCTGGGAGATCGGGATAATGTTCTAAGTGCAACACTATTTACCTGTGAAATCTAACCATTTTGAAAATACAAAAAAAGACTGCGCCCAAAATTGGCAGCAACTCAGGTGTCCTTTACTAGGTAAATGGACAAACTCCGGTGCATCCAGACAATGGAATATTATTCAATGATAAAAAGAAATGAGCTGTCAAGACACGAGAGGATATGAGGAAACTTAAAGGCATACTGACTGGATCAGTCTGAAAAGGCTCACACTGCATGATTCCGACTATAGGGCCTCCTGGACAAGGCAAAACTATGGGGACAGTGGAGGGAGGATGACCAGGTAGAGCACAGGTGACTTTTAGGGCAGTGAAACTATTTTGTAAGATATTGTAATGGTGGACACACGTCATTATCCATGTGTCAAAACCCACAGAACGTGCAACAGCGAGAGTGAGCCTTACTGGAAACTGTGGACTTTGAGTTAATAATAATATAATCAGTATTGGTTCATCAATTGTAACAAAAGTACCACATTAATGTAAGATGTTAATGATATGAAAACCCAGGGGGAGGTGCGTATATGGGAACTCGATGCTTTCTGTAAACCTAAAACTAACACTGCTCTAAAATAAAATGCATTTCATTTTTATAACCCATTTGTGTCTGTCCTGGTCTTTCCCATACCACTGGGGCCTGGCTACTAAGGATTGATGATAGTGATAACAGTAGTCACGATAGCACTGTGCACCTTTTCATGCAGTGTAATTTTTTTACCATATGCATGTATTATCTATTAAAAAAAATTTAAGTAAGTGTAAGAAGGAAGGAGATAAAAAACAACAACAGCATTTGCCAGATTACACAAAATAGCCAGCTACCATGGAGATTTGAAAGGACTCATAACAGAGGAGACCGGAGTCCACAGAACCAGTGGCCTTTTTAACAGCATAAAGACAAATGTCAGGTCTGTGCAGGTCATAAGGGTGACTGAGGGCCCAGCGTGACCCTCAAAAATGGGTGACTTCTGAGGGCCGGCTGAGTGGCTCAGTTGGTTAAGAGCTCGCTCAAGAGTGCGAGCTCTGGGCCGGCTGAGTGGCACATTGGTTAAGAGCTGGCTTGGGACACCAAAGGGCCCCGGTTCGGATCCCACATATGAGGGCCAGTGACACTGCCCTCTACAGCTAAGATGCTGAACAACAGCTCAACCTGGAGCTGGGCTGCTGTGAGTCGCTAGCGACAGCGTAGGCTGCAGCCCCTGCTGCAGTGGGTTGCCATGGGCTACCGTATGTAGCCAGCAGCCAGCGTGAGTGGCCAGCAGCAGCAGTGAGCGGCCGTCCAGAAGCCAGCAACTGATCTGCCTCACCCAGGAAGAGCGCAATGATGGTGCCAACTTGGGCCAGTGAAGCAACGTCCTCCACAACTAGACTGAAGAACAAAACAACAGCAACTTGTCTGTTCCCCTTCCCCCAATTCCCCAGCGCTGTTCCCATCCCCCAATTCCCCAATTAAAAAAAACTTTAAAAAAATAAAATTAAAATAAAAAGAGTGCGAGCTCTGAGCAACAGGGTTGCCGGTTCGATCCCCAGCCCAAGCTGAGTTGCCGTTAAGCTGCCAACAGGTTGGCAGGATGGCTCAGCTAAAAAAAACAAAAATAAAACCAAAAAAACAAGAATGGGTGACTTCTGGATCTGAAGTTGCTAGTTCGGGCCACGTTTCCTGTAGCTCCTGGCCCTGAATCTAGAGGATGCCATATTGGCCCCTGCCCATGACTTAAAACAACCTAAGGCAGCTCTGCTGTCTCCTTGCAAAGCCCACCCCAAGCCCCAGGGCTGGGAAGCCGGTGAAGGGGGCAGCCTGGCATCTCGGTCCCTTCCTGACTTGGTCTGAGAGGCTTCTCTGCTCTTGGAGTCCTCTAGGCCCGTCAAAAACAGGGAGCAACATCCCTTTCTACTTAAGACTCCAGGAATTGGATGATGTTTTTATAGCTCAGACATGACCTTTCGACCTTGGGAGTGTTGGAGCAGCAGAAACCCTGCAGCGTCCGGGGAAAGTCGTGTTTCTGAATGTACTTTCCAGGCGCTGTGGGTCTGCTCTCAACATCCTGTGGCTCAGCTGGGCCAGAGAGTGACGATCTGAATTCTTATCAGACAGAGAAAAAAATCATCAAATAGGAGCTCACTTAATTAGAGGATCTGTTTGTGTGCCTAGTAGTTGAAGAACCAGCACCATGGACAGTTCCATGGACTGTACACACCAGGCAATTAATCCACCATCCTCTAGGAAGTAAGTCAGATCAGACCTTGAACGTAAACTAGGAGTCTTCAGCTATCCAGCCCTTCCCCTCCCCTCTCTGCTCCTCCCCAAGTAAATCTCTTTTCAAATTGTTTCTCTTAATTTCTCTGAATACATTTTTTTTAAACTGAATGCCCAGGGAGTAATATATTAAACACACAAAAAACTAGCAGCTGGTAAAGCTGTTGTTTGATGTGTGTGGATGTGTGTGTGTGTGTGTGTGTGTATAATGGCATATGAAATATATATAATGAAGCATTATTGATACAGGTGAAATCCTCTTTTCCTCCACCCAACTTTTCCAGAAGGAACAATTATCATGGATTGCTATGTGGTTTTCCAGGCCAATATTTAAGGCGCTAGCTCTCTCTGTCTCCCTCTTCCTCCCCTTTCTAACACCACACTTATTTCATCTGTATGATAGTATTTAATTGGGGGTGGGTGGAATT
Source organism: Hipposideros armiger (assembly GCF_001890085.2). NCBI lineage: Eukaryota > Metazoa > Chordata > Mammalia > Chiroptera > Hipposideridae > Hipposideros > Hipposideros armiger. The sequence continues at coordinate 3,026,663 of NW_017731382.1, forward strand.
AGGTTGACAAACATGATATCACACTGTACATGCTGTCTCACAATTTCCTTTTTTGTCACAGAAATTTAGTTTATTGCTTTTAACCACTGCCTTGGGTCCCCGGGTGAGGACACCATCACCCCTGATATACCTGGCTCCTCACCGATGGCCATTCAGGTCGCGTTCCGTTTTTCATTATCACACACAATGCCCTAATTGCAATGATTACCCTGGCACATGCCTCCTGGCCCACAAATAGAGAAGGGGGGGTCTGCGCATTTCCAGATGCATTCGATGTTGCCAAATGGCCCCTCCAAAATGGCCAATTTACATCTGAAACTTAGGAGAGCTGTTTCCCCACACTTTTGTTAACACTTAACATTGTCCATTTTAAAAAATGTTTGTCAATCTCTTAGGTGAAAAACGTCCTGCCCTTTCCTTCTCCTCCCCTCTTCCTTCTAAACCCCACCCCTTTTGGTCCTGCGCCCTGACTAGATCCCGTACCATGCGTGCTGCCTGGTTCCCCAGGGTCACCAACAGCAGTCGCCACTCCCTGAGGCCATGGGAGGGTGGGTGACTCGCCAGTGGTCCCCTGGCTAAGAAAGGGTGGAGTGGGTCTAGAGCCAAGGCTCCTGGCTCACAAAGTCCCCTTCCCCACCACTTACTTCTCTGAGGGGCTCCTGCATGTGAGGACCGGGACGAAGGAGTAGGTGTGAGCCACCATGAGAAGTAAGCACCCTTTTCCGATTTCCATCAAGTCACGACATGGATCCGTGAAGGCTCTGAGTCCAGCCACCCAACAGCAACCCGTAAAATACGGGATCGCACACTGAGTAGAAAGGAAGCTCCCCACTGGGACACACACGTGCCTACAGCCTTTGTCGACGGCTCTAGAGAAGGGCGGCTGGGCTCCTGGCCACACCTGGGGTGGCTTACCCCAACCCTCTGAGCCTTTGTGTTATAACCTGTTAAGTGAGCAGCATTACCCTCATGAGCCTTGGCGATAATTAAAGAGGACGACGCTGATGAGCGACACCATTACACCAAGGTTCTCTCTACTACTCCTCCCCGCCTCACCTCTGCCCAAACCCCAGGACCCTCTGTTCATGCCTGGGACTCTTCCCTGGGTTGTTGCTGATACAGCCAGTGTCCATCCACCTCTGAGCCAGACACCACACACCAGGGAAGCTTGGCACATTCCCACACCCCAACATCGATGCAGGAAAAGCAAGAATGAGGCTGGACAGGAAATGCACTGACCTTCAAGCTCCCCCACAAACAGACAGGGAGGGGTACCCTGCTTTTAGCACCCCATGGCTCAGGTGGGCCAGAGTGTGACAATTTAAATTCTTATTAAACAGAGAGGGAGAAAAAGACAACGTGCGTGAGCAAGCGTGCTCTGGGTCCCGTCAACCCCAAGTGGTCAAATGCTGGCCAGCCCCACTGCAAAGGCCATTGGCATGTGATCTCCAAGGGCAGCTGCCCAGGAAGCCGGGCATGGGCAGAGCCGGGTGGGGGCAGCTCCTCAGCAGTCGCTCAGCTGTGAAAAGCTTCCCAAAGAGGCAAGGGAGCAAGAAACACCCTCATGAGCGAGCGGATGCCCACCACGCGGGCAGGTCCTCCCTGCAGATGCGTCAGCCCCCACATAAAGAGAGGTGTCAGGGCGTCGCTGCTCTTTGGGGGCCCTCAGTATAGCCTTGAAGGAGGCTGGCTGCCCACCGTTAGGTGCTGACCGAGGCCCTGCTTAGAGCCTTCAGGGCAGTACCACTGAACCCTTCCTGTAATCGACAGCCAGCCACTGTCACCCCGAACCCTTCGGGAATCCACAGGTACTCCCTGCTTTGACCCCCATTTAATTCTGTTTTGTGCTGGCACCAATGCACGCACAGCATCTCTCTCTTCGTATGACCTTCCAAATACTGCTGGCTTTCCTCCCAAATACACGTACATATATATAAAAGTTTAGAGGTGATGGTTGTAGAGAGGGGCTAAGTGCATTAGCTCATTTACAACCCCCACCCCCAAGTCACAGCGAAATAAATACCCTCTCTAAGGCAGACACTGCCATTACCCCGTTTTCTAGATAAAAATTGAGTTCAAGAGGTAAAACGAAAAATGCCAGACTCAAAACTGCTCCTTCGATAAGATATTCCTGTGAAAATGTTCACAAAATAATGTCGGGTTATAAACACCGGTACGGTATAAACAGCGTGACCCCAGCCAGGCTTCCGGAATCTACACTCACACACGTGGACAGGGAAACGTGCCGCCGTGAGTCCGACCAGGACGTCGACAGGGTTCGTCTTGGGTACTGGGCTTATATCTGACGCTATTTTCATTTCCACATCTGTACATCCTAGAGGGGGACTGTGGACAACTGGTGACTGTGCCATCCGCCCTCTGGGGTTCAGTTTTCTCATCTGTAAAATGGAGATAAGAGCAGCGCCTACCGCAAAGCGTTGTTTGGAGACTAAAGGGTTAATCCATGGAGAGGGCTGAGCATGGCATCCCTCACAGCGTCCAAAAATGTGGCTGCTGATATCAGCAGCATCCATCATTGTGTACCTCACTCGTCCTGGAGGTCAGAGAGCCCACGGCAGACTCACAACCGAGCCACCAAGGCCAGGCCCCCGGCAAGGGCCAGGCAAAATCATCCCCGGGCAGTTGGCCAGATGCTATTATAAGCCGATGCTAACTCAGGGCGAGCACAGAGGGGTCACCTCTGGAGCCGAGCCGCGTGCCATCTTCTGGGTTCTCGCTCAGCGCTGTTTATTACGATACCACTCCCATGGGCCTGCTGGGGGAACCGCTAGGGAGGCCTTTGTTCCTCAGACTGCAGTCCACACCACGCGCTTCCCTCCCGAACGCCATGCCCTGGGTACTTGTAAGATGTTGCCCACAAGTTCAGCGGAGCCAACCCTTCCACTAGAACTTCCTTCCAACATCAAAACAAAGAAGCGGTGTTGGCTCCCTCATAGCTTTGCTCGGAATGCTAAGAGCCAAAGGAAAATCCAGGCTGAGTTTCTTAGCTCCATCCTTTCCTCTGAAATCAACGCTGCAAAAGGTGCCTTGACTCAAAAGAGCTAACTTAAATCACAGGGAGTGAGCCCACCAGGCGGCATACGGATTACACACCTCCGTGGCAGGGTGGGGACCAGCTTCAGAGCTGAAGACTCAGGCTGGGGAGGAGGGCTTCCGGGGGAGGGGCAGGAATACGGGATTTCCTGGTTTGTCACCACCACTCACTCACGGCACCGCTTTGATAAAATCACTGCACTCTCTAGAAAACCAGAGCGTTACACAGTAGGCTCGCCACGCATCCTTCCAGATTTAAATCCAGTACTTTCTATATGACTAAAATCCTAATGACGTTATCAGGGATTTAAAACATATAGGAGATAAGCTAAAATTTAAATGAAAAAATATATATATAAAGAACATTTCCAGCAAAAGATTGAAAGAGGAATAAGGGGTGACGGAAACAGACTTCTTTGCTATTAAAACATATAAAACAGTGATAATAATTTTTAAAACATGGGTTTGTTGCAAGAATAGACAGGTTTCAATGGGACAAAATGAAAAGTCCAAACATAGACCTCAACTCAAATGGAATTGAATGTTTTTATAAAGAAGGCAATAGAAATCAGAGGACAGCAGAATCGCTCAATAAATGGGGTTAGGGCAATCAGTGGCAAAATGGAATGAAAGTAGGTCATATCTGTCTGTCCCTCACACTTAACGTCAAAACAAATTCCAGATTATCAAAGCTTTAAATATGTAAGAAGTGAAAGAGCGTGACAAGAATACAAGAAGTCATTTAAAAAGTAATCCTGGAGTAGAGAAGGCCTTTCTAACGATGACATGAAACCCAGAAGCCATAAAAGAAAGTCTTGATAACTTCACCTACTAAAAAAAAGAAATTTTCCGTAGGACAAAAATCACTATAAGCAAAGTTGAAAGACTAGCATCAAGCTAAGGAAAAATATTTGCATCTCCTGTCTTAGGAAAAGAGCTCGTTTCCCTAATATAGAGACATAGAAGGCGGAAAACAATGAAAGAACAGCAAGCACAGTGAAAATCATCCCTGTGGACACTCCGAGGAGGACACAGACAGGAGAGGGGCAGCTTTCCACCAGGACACACGGGGCCACAGCAAGCTGTGGGAGTGAACCTGCTTTCTTACCAATGACATCCTGACCCCAATTTCTTCTCTCCCCGCTCCTGGACAAAGACCACTGAGATACCCCACAGTGGAAGGGCCCCCTTTCTTGACAATATCCAATGCAGTCGCGGCCCTCGCTTCTTTCATTCCTTCTGGAATCATCTAGCTAACGCCCTATTCCCCTGAGAAGCCCCTCCCAGCCCTCCCTGTTGGGCGGCTGCTGAAGCCCCTGGGTGGTGTGTCCTTCTCTACTGCAGCCAGCTCAGCGCACCTAACTCTACTGGACTAAAGGAGCTTCGCCGGTGGCCTTTGATGGCTAGGCGTTGGCAGCATGACCAACGGCAAGTAACTAGTTATACATCGATTATTCAAAGGATTAAAAAGAGACCGCTCTAGGGTACAAAAGGCAGAGAGAGGGCTCTGGGCATGGCGGGTTGGAGTTGGTTCCCTTTCCCGGGGACCCCAGGTCTGAAACCACCCCACAACACGATGTTTCCAATGAGGAGGAAGGGTTTCCCGGCAGGATGGTGAGGAAGAAAAGGCCACGTCCCGATTGGGCCTCGGAACATGAAGCCACTTCTGTGTATGACTCATGGTCTTCACACAGCCCCTAAGGTCTCCATGTTCAGCACGTGCTGGCAGCACCTTGGGCAGACACCGAGCTGATGACCCAGGACACAGGCACAAGAGGTGGAGGTGCTTGGCTTTCATGGAGCTGACAGCCCAGTGTGTGACAGGCAGAGCCAGATGGAACTAAGACAGTGACAGTCGGTTCTGGGGGTCGCAAAGGACCAGGAAGATGTGATGGGGCCTGGTGAAGGAGTGATGCTTGGACGTAGACGAGGAGAGCAGGAAGAGGAGGTGGGTGGGCAAAGACCTGTGTTCGTCCACGCTGCAGGGCCAAGTTCACATTTAGAGGTCTGCTGCAGGTTATAGCATGTGTCCAGGTCCTGAGGTTGGAAGGCTATCCATGCCATTCTGGGGCCAGAGGGGCAGGGAGGGACCAGAGCAGGCAGGGTGATGAGGAGTTGGGGTATTTTTAATCTTACAAGTCATGAGCAGCCCCTAAGGAATTTTAAGCAAGATGGGAACATGGGAGGGGTGGACAGAGGATGCTGCCATAATGAGATTTGAGGTCTAAAGAGATCACTCCAATTATCCAGCCGAAACCCAATTAGATGGGCCTGCAGAGGAAGCAGGGGCCCGGCCAGGTGCAGCTGCCTCCTCCCAGAGGAGAGCCCAGAAGGCCTGGATGTCCGCAGGGTGGCACTGGAGGTGACAAATAGCAGATGGACTGGGAGGTGCTCGGGGTGGAGTTTGCAGGGATGCGGGGCAAGGCGGGGAATGGCAGCCCAGGCTGACTCCCAGGTTCCTGGCGTCAACAGCCAGGTGGAAACTGGTGTCATCCCCCGGGAACCCTGCAGGGGGACGAGCGAGTGCTCTCAGTCCCTGTCTGAGCCTCAGTTTCCCGTTGTGTCAAGTGAGGGAGCTGGACTACTGCAGGATTTTCCACCTCATTTCACCAGCCACGTCTGGACCCCAAACCAATCCACGCAGCGTCCCGGAACCCAAAAAAATCAGAAGAGAGGGGGTGGAATGCTCAGCCTGGATAGCTTGGCATGGCCCTTAATTCTGAGCAGGCCCCTGGGGCACCCCTACAAAACTCTCCAAGATCGTCTCTGGGGAGACGAGTGTGACAAAAAATGCTGGGCTCAACGATTTCTCCAGCCGCTGCTGTCTCTGTCCTGCTCTCCTACTCGATAAGCTATCTTTCTCCAGGCTGAGTCACCATCCCCGCCTGGCCTCATGCTGCCCTCCAGTCCATTTGGTGCTCTGGCCAGTCCAGCAACTTGAGTGATAGCCGCCAGGGACTGACTTTTGCTGCTGGGGGACCGGCCCCCGGGACAGTGCTGCCAAGGCATGCAACGAAGGCGTCTCCCCAGGGAGTTAATGCCTTCACCCTCAGCCCTTGCAAACCCACATGGCAACACTCCTGGCACAATGGTGAGCCTACACCCTGCAAAAAAAGCTGGCTCTTCAGACATGCATTTAAAAATACCCATGGGGTGGTGTGGGTATAGCGGGAGAGAAGGAAGCCAGGAGCCTCAGCCCACACACAATGCAAATATGTGGCTTGAAGAAACCCATGTTGTAGCTTAAATAGAGGCCTGAGATATGAGCGCCACCAAATAACAGAAATTAGTGCTCAGAACATCCGTGACGTCACCTAGTCTCAGCCTCCAAGAACAAAGGCTTGCGTCCTACAATGCTCCCTGCTTGCCTCCTGGTCCTGATCACAAATATCTCCAGTAATATACAGCTGCCCCAATCTCACAGCCTGAGGACGCGTGTCATCGTTATTTATTATTCTGCATTTTTTCATGACCCCCGCCATGTTCCCAAAAGGGGGTAAGTAGCTTATACAAATGCCTAGGACGATTATTTTAAAAAAAGAAAACAAGTTGAAGAAAGAAAATAACAGTAAAACCTTGGACTGCGAGCAACTTGGTTTGTGAGTGTTCCGCAAGACGAGCAAACATTTCTAATACATTTTAACGTGGTAAACGAGTGATGTCTTGCAATACAAGTAGTTTGTTTCCAGAACGAATTATGCTCGCAAACCAACGTATTACTGTACATGATTCTGGGGCTTAAATATACACAACACATAGGATAGGGTCTGTGCAGGATTGGAGGCCTGAATTAAAGTTGGACACTGGGCGTCCTAGCAACCCTGGTGAAGAGAGAAACACGATCAGTTATGACATTCTCAGAATCCAAAAGACAGAGCAAACCAGGCTTTTCCAGGACTAAGAATAGTGTCTTCCCATGGTTACTCATAAAGCAAATGTTTGGCTTAGAAAGAAGCATGTCCTTAATGCTGCCACCTAGGGAGCAGAATGAGGAGCTCAGAGGCCCCAAAGGACCCCCAAACTCCCATTCCGCCTACTCCCACCTCCCTCACTCTACTCTCCACGAGAGTCCTCTGCAAATCGGCCAGGAACCTTTGTATACGCAATCAGCTGCCTGATAACTTACATTTTAAGTCAACTGACTTTTTGCACCTAAGTAAATTTATCTATTAGAGAAACTTTACCCCTCTGCTTTAATAAGGATGTCAGAATCGATTTCCAGAAATGTTAAGAGGCCACAAAATAAATACAGTGGAAACAAGTCAGTGTAATTACATTCTGGCAGACATTGCACCCTTCAAGGGCTGTTCTCTGCCTGTTAGAAAAGGGAGATCAGCCAGTGTTTGGTGTCAAAGACACACCAGCCACAAACTACAGCTGTCTCCTTGATGTACACAACCAGACAACTCAAAGGGAATTCAAGGGGAGCAGCCATCTGACCACAGGATCCCGTGACCATCAAAGCCCCATCTGAGTTAGTTACATCAAAAACAGTGGTGCTCACAGCCATCCAGGGCCACCTGAGAAGTGTGTGCAGCGGGTGGCAACTAGGTAAGGATTGTCCCCAGTATCAATCCACCCTCCATTTAAGGAAAAGGGTCACAATGTTTTTCTCATATTAAAGAAAGGATCAGTTTGCAACAGATAGGAAATTTTAAAACTGGACCTATTGCACAGGGGGTGTGAGATTCATCGTTAGAAAATCATCTGATACCTGTTGGGGTCTGTGGTCACACACTGGGAAACAGGCACCCTGCCATCAGCTTCAGCACGTCTGTTTCAGTAGAACTCATGAGTCTGAATTAGTCTGATAACTGCAAACATGGCTCATTCATTCCCTGGCAAACACTTCCTGTGTCCTAGCTCTCCTCTCATTGACTAAACAGTCTTTTCTTCAACTCTGCTTTACTCCACATTTTGAAATCTACTACAAAACAACATCACTACCGTCATCATCATCACCATCATCATCATGGTCATCACTGTCACCATCATCAGCACCATCAGCACTATCCTCATCACCATCATCACCACCATCATCACCATCACCATCATCA
>NW_017731382.1:3035103-3042440 GCF_001890085.2 Hipposideros armiger
TCACCATCATCACCACCATCACCATCACCATCATCACAGTCACCATCACCACCATCAACATCATCACCATCACCACCATCATCACCGTCACCATCATCACCGTCACCATCATCACTGTCACCACCATCATCACCGTCACCATCACCATCATCATACCATCATCACCGTCACCATCATCACCACCATCACAGTAGCTCCCATTTACATAGCAATTACCAGGTGCCAGGCACTGACACTGTTCCAGGACCTTTAAACATAACTCACTCACGTATCCCTCCCAACAACCTTGAGACAGGTACTATTGTCAATCCCAGTTTACAGGTGAGGAGACTGTGGTACAGAGGGATAAAGCAGAGCTGGCCAAGGCCACCTGGCTAATCAGTAGAGGGGGTCGGGATCACACGTGGGCCGTTAGGCTCCTGACTGCTCTTCCCATCCCCCTTTGTCTCATTCCTAATGTCACACTGTGCTCTACGGCCGGACACCTTGCCGGTGTCTACCATATGGTATGAGCTGGCATCACTGCCCAGGACGCTGGCACCTTGTGAGTCCAGAAGGAAAACACTCACACAGGAAAAGGGTGCGGCGTGAATGATACAGCCCCTCACACCATGGCTCCGCGTCTGAGCATTCGTGTCTTCGTTCACTTATTCCTCCATTCATTCGTTCACCTGAGAGACATGGCAGCCTTCTAGGCAGGAACAGTGGAGGAAACAGCAGGCGAGGCCCCCACCCTTGTGATGGGCAAATTCTGGTCGAAGCCAACAACACTCCAGCAAATACAAACATACGGGTTGTGACAGAGAATGTGGGAATGCAGGGACCCACCGTAAACGAGGTGTCAGGCAGGGCTGCTCAGAGGAGGTGACATTTAACCTGAGACCTGAAGAACAATGGGCTGACCAAGTGACAAGCCAGGGCTCTCAGCTGGTGTATTCTTGGCTAAGAAACAGGAGGGGCAACCATGGGAAACAGTCTGACAAGTTCAAGGAGCGTGAAAAAGGGCCAAAGTGGCTGGAAGGCTCCCGGAGGGCAAGAGTGGGAGAAGGGGGGCTGGTGGGGTTGCCCAGGAGCCAAGTGGCCGTGGGCGGAACAGGACTGAGGCAGAGGAGCCAGGATGGTTACCGTGAGCTAGGGACAGAGGTGGAGGTGGCGAGTCAACATTTCCGATAACGGGGGCCTGAATGATGGGCAGGATTCAGAGAGCTGGGAAGGACTGGCGAGGACGTCCCAGCAAAGATGTGGGGACTGGACCTTCGGGCCAAACTGGGCTCGGTGGTGGCCTTGAGTCCAGCAGTCATGGCAGATTCTTTCACCCACCCATCCATTCATTCAACATTTTCACAGCATTCCCCTCGTGCCTAAACAGGGGTGGGTGGGATGCGACGGCCGGTCACAGATGCTACTCTCCAGGTGCTCCCAGCCCAGGGAAGGTGTCAGCAGCTTCAGGGTTCCTGCAGGAGGGTCACAGGGCAACAGTCCACAAACGTATAGCACGAAGGACCTGAGATCCAAAGCCCCTTCTAACCTGAGAGAAACCTGATTCTGTTTACATACTTCCATGACAATGAGCTCCCTCTCTCACCATCAGCCTAGGGTGGGCAGCAGATAACACAGATAGCTCCCATCTCTGGGCACAATATACTGGGCCACCTGTACCTGTCCTCGGGCCACCCACAAAAAGAAGATTCAGCAAGGGCCCCTCAGTTCCAGGCCAGGACACCCTGAAGCAAAATCTGCTAATGGAAGATTTTGTGCACATCAGCTCTTTGCTGCCTCACTCTGAAGCAGAAAAAGTCAACTGCAGTTCAACAGACACTTGAGGAAAGCCTGCAATGTGAAATAGAGACCTCAATAAACAGGCAGGAGAAGGAAACACTCCAGAAGAGAGGAAGGTGTCAGGAAGCAGATTACTTGCTTAAAATACACAAATGCCAATGAGAATTCTGAAAGAGGCAGCATGTGCTCAGAGAGAATTTGCTGTCTGCCTGGATCCCACCCCCCATCCCCCACCCCTGGCAGATCACAGTGCCACCCTCTAGAGCCCCGTGGGACAAATCTCACCCTTTCTTTCTAAGGGTGTCATCCACCAAGTCTGTTCTACAATAAATAGACACAGTCCCTCTCAGTGTTCTTGCAAATCCTAGTTTGCCAGATCCTTCAGAAAACACAGGGTCCTCAAGTGAAGCCAACCTCTAGCAGAGGGTCAAGCTGGACCCCACGCCCTCTCATTCTACCCACTCTCCATCCATCCACTGCCCAGCTCAGCATCTTCCCCAGGGCCAGGCACAGACCTGAGGGTGATGAGGTGGTTTGAGGGGGATCACGGACCCTGCACAAAGTCACAAATGTTAGTCCCTTTTCAATTCCCCTCCCGTCTTCCAGAGAACGCTAAAGGAGTCTCAGTTTGGTGTTCTGATGTTGCTGCCACCCCCAGTTCTTGTAGATCTCAGGTTTTAACAAGTAGAGAGGGTCCCACTAAAATAGCATTACCCCATCTACCAGCATTAAAAAAGAATTCCCCCAATTACCTAATACCCAGCCCCTATTATTGAAGTTTTTATCTAAACGGTAGTATCTTTTCTGGTCAAGTTCACCTTCAACCACACGGACAGGCTATACAACCAGTTCCCTGCTCCACCTTCTGACTACGCCTCCAGGGCTCTTGACACTTGGACACCTTCCACCCTCCGCATAGGTACTGGCCCTCCACTGCGAGCGGCATCAGTGATTCTAAGAGTGGCGGGCGCTGGACCAGCAGCAGCTCCTGGGACATGTGAGAAGCGCATGTTCTCACACCCAGACCTGCAGAATCACAGACTCCAAGGGTGCGGCCTGCAGGCTCTGGTGCCAGGAGCCCCCAGGAGGCTCTGAGAGCGGCTTCTGCAGCCCCGAGGACCACAGCTCTCTGCTCTCCGGGCTAGCAGCTGGAGGGCTGTCCCTCCCCTCCAGGTATGCATGGCCAGGGGAATCAGCGTGGAAATGAAAGAAAAGGGGAGGTTTTATTCTGCCCGCGTCTTCTGAGGTTAATGGGTAATCCCTTAACTCCCTGCCTGAGGAGTAACAAGGCAGTATGCTCAGGCAAGGACTATTTCCGCCCCGCAAGACATTGCAGAACACAGTAACCTCTGCAAATAGACGGCATTCAGCTGTGACATGTCAAATGATGTCAAGATGCAATGAAAAGAGGGAGCTAAAAATAGCACCAACACGGCTGAGCACCGCGAACTGAGGCTCCTCAGCTCCGGGACCAGAAGGAAACTGCCTGCGGCCACGCCTTGGCTCCCGGAGACCCCTCCCACCGTCATGTGACCCTGTGCCCACACCCTTCTGTGTGCAAAGCCCGAGGCTCCAGGGGAGGCAGGAGCGGGCAGGTTGTTCCTGAGGATGACATTTCGTAGTCTAAAAATAGAACGTTCTGAGCGCACACAATACGAACAGCCGCCCCACCAGCCAAGGTATTGCATTATGCAGTAACGATGTGATTAAAACCCCCGTAAGTCACAGGCTGCGGGTCGATAACATTGACTCGGGGCTCAACTGGTTGACAACCAAAGAGTTAATACCAAAAGAAAAAAAAGAAAAAAAAAGAAACATAAGTCTCCATTCCCTGTAGGCAGAGGGCTGACTGCACGCTGCCTGTTCCCGATGGGCGTGGCCGGGGGCGGGCCGTTTCTGCTGCAGAAACAGCGCATGTATGCTCGGTCCTCTCATTTCCACCGGCCTGGTGAAAGCTGTGAAATTAAACAGCAGCACATTCGCAGGCTGTCTTCCTGGCAGTGTTTGCTTCTGCTCGAGTCACACCCAGGTGACAACTGAAACATGGCTCCAGGACACTGTTCCCGGCTTCTCTCCTTAATGAAACAATGCGTCCTTGATTATTTCTGAATGAACATCAAGCATGGTGTGTTTTATGATTTGTTATGTGTAGATTTTGGAAGCCATTTGCATAATTCTGTAATTCATCCTCACAAGATCGGGTGCCAAGGGCACCCCACAGAAGGAATGCTAAATCACTGTCTTTCTTTTCCCCCCTTAGAAGCAAGCAAGCAAGCAAGCATTTCAGGCGAAGGGGTTTGGCATTCAGACAACTGCCCTCTCCTCCATTCCTTGCAACCCAGAATCACCATCTCCCTCAGTGTCCAAAAACTTGCAGCTCTGAAACACAGCAGGGCACCATCCCATTCAAAACCAATTTTGCTTCCAAGAAATTCACACGACCCATATTAACACTCGGAAGTAGTTTCCCCATCTCCCTCTTCGGCCCTGACTCCAGATATCCAACCTCACTTGCAAACCATTTTTCAGAACCAGAAATCCACAAAGGATCCTAAACACAAAGTCGCAGACAGGCAGAGCGCACGCGCCTCCCGACCCCCACTGCCCAAACCAACCGGGAGTCCGTGGAGATTCCCAGGGGATAATGACTCCTGACAGCAGCGTTCATTCCAGACACTAAATGAAGGTTTAAACCTGCACTCTCGGAAACCTCCCCTACTTTGAGTTTTTCCAAAACCTCACTACAGAACAGGACCCCGTGCAGTCAAAACGCACCGTGATGACAATCTATTATTTCCTGGAAATTTTCTTACGGGCTGCAGATGAAAAGGCATCCAGGTGGAATTTTTATTTTTAGCCCATAAGTAATAGGTTAAAATAACATTTGTGTAGAAACAAAGACTCTTTCGGGGCTCTTGGCCGAGGTGCGGGGCTCCTGGCACATCCTCGCCTGACAACATGACCCCTCTGTGGGGAGAGGGCTCCTATCCCTCAACCCAGACTCCAACGGGGCCATTTAATGGGGTGGGGGAGGCAATTCCCCATCTGCTGGCCCTACTGCTGCTCACATTTGCAAAGCCCTTGTCTGCAAGAGGCCCAAAAAGCTCCCCCTCCAAAAGATGCCCACGCTCCTGCCGCCCTCCGAGGTGTCTTACCTTATGCTTAAGGAAGGGCTCTGAACTAAGGTCCTCACCCTCCTTTTGGAAAGACTGTCTCCTGCAGGTTCCTGGAGGCCGTCTCCCCAAACCTCGCTCAGAGGTAGGGTTTGGCAGAGCCCCCACAGCACTCAGGACTCGCTTAGCTCCCGGAAAAACCGCCAACCCGACGCAGCACTGCAATTGTCAGGAAGCTCCTGTCTGCCTTTTGGGGCTGAACACCATTATTATCTGTAAACATTTTTAAATATAGATGTTGCAGGAGTGCAGCTGGGGGTGGAGGTGAGGAGGGCACCCAGGGCCTGAGGAGTCAGCTCAGTGGACTAAGCTCCCCGCTGTGCTTGGGGCCCAGGATTCGTCGTCCTGCGCTGTCAGGACACTGCCCAGGCCGGCAGCTGGGCGAAGCCTGGCAGAGACACCAGAACCGAAGCCCTGAATCCCACACACAACACCCACTGGGCTAGCAACTTCTCCTGGCCTTAGGCAAGGTCCATGACTATAGGGGTGCTCTCCCTCTCCAGCCCCCAGCACCCCTCCCCCCACGGGGAGAGGGCACCTTGGCCCCCCGAGTCCTGAGGCGGCTGTGGTCTCAGATCAGGGGGCTGCCTGCAGTCAAGCCCCAGGGACCACAGCAGGACAAAAGATGCCGAAGTCCCCTCACTGCCTCTTCCATGCCAGGCCCAGGATTGGCAGAGATGGGCGGCGGGGTCAGGCCCACAGGCTCACCAGAAGCCCCAACGTCAGGTACGTCTATTGCTGGCTTAGGAGCGAGGGCACGTGGTCACCTGGGGAACACCCCGTGAGGAAGGGGCCCAGAGCAGCGCTGTCCACCTCAGCCCTGTGACACTGGGGCCACACTCTTCTGTCCGTGCGCCTGTCCTGGGCACTGGAGGATGTTTGGCAGCATCGCGTATCTCTCCCCACTGGACGCCAGAAGCAACCCCCACGACTCTGACAACCAGGGCCTGTGTGACATGAGCTCAGACGAGGTGGGCAAAGTGCTTCCCACACGGTAAAGGTGCCATAGCCAGGAGTGAGGAGCGGGAGGGAGGGGCGTGGGGGGGTGATTCAGACGTTGGGGAGACACAAGTGACATGCCGTGCCCTCGGCCCTCAGATGCCACACAATGGCTGCAACAGACACGTCTGATCTATTGGCAGCTCCCCTGGGCTCCACTTCCAGGCTCGCTCTCAATTTCATGCCCTCCTCGCCACCCCGTTGACACCAGCCTAGACCGAGCCATGCTCACCTCTGGCCTGGGAGCCCATGGCAGCCTCCTCCTGTCTTCCCAATTCCGTGCCAGCCACCCTGGGGTTCATCCACCAAAGGTCAGACTGCAAACTTCCTAAATCCTACGTGGACGGGGGGAGCAGGGATGGTGGAGGGGAGGTGGGGAGGCGGGCGCTGGACTGCAAAGTGCACAGGGGTGCTGGGGAGAGCCAGGCCCCACAGGGGCGAGGGGCAGGACAGCGCAGTTCCCACCTACCTGCCCCCAGGTACCTCCCCGTGCCATGTGTTCACATGGGCAACGTCCCATTACTCCTCACATCCCAGAAAGGTGTGCTCTCCCTCTCCCTGGGGTCCAGGTGAGGACACTGAAGCTCACCAAGGGCAAGTGACATGCCAAGGTCACGGTGAACATGCGGAAGAGCGTGGGATTCCAGAGCCAAGGACTTAGCCCACGGCCACCATCCCCGAAAGTCAGAGCCGAGTATGCCTCTGTGCGCAGGTTACCTCTGACCCTCCACACCTGCGAGAGGTGGGCATGATTCTCATCCCTGTGTCAGAGATGGGAAACTGAGGCTCAGAGAGGCGAGAGGCGAATGGCACCCTGACGGAAAGCGTGAAGCCGCCATGTGTCACCGCCACCCAAACCTCCCGTCCTCCCTCCTAGGAGCTCTCAGGTCCCACAGGCTCCCCGTCCTGCTCACAGCCCCTGGGCCAGCTCCTCACTGGTGTTATGTCCATCCAGCTCAGCCTGGGCCCCCTCGGCCCACGTGTCCAACCAGCACCCGAGACCGAGTCACTCCCCTCACCCCCACCACTGCCTCCTTGCCCCACCGTCGTCTACTTTTCTGATTTCTGCTTCTGAACAGACAGCAAGCTGCTGGAGGAAAACAGCGCGCTCCACAAGGAGCTCATGTCATCTGACTGCAGCTGGGCACTCCATCCAGGCTCTCTGCTCCCGCCAGCTGACTTCCTGTCCCACTTCCGATCGTCATGGGGGTGAATTCAAACGCCTCTGTGTACTGCCAATGGCCCTGTGCGCCAGCACCGCCCTTCCGAATGGCAACCCTGCATTAGTTTTCAAGAGGCATCCGACATTTAACTTCCTCAATTCCTGTCTCGTGGAGTAGAGTGTGGGAACGGAGTCAATGGAATTGTAATAGATAAGTATGATAT
>NW_017731382.1:3042484-3085546 GCF_001890085.2 Hipposideros armiger
GTACCTAAGGTGTAAAGCACAGAGACCTCTCAGCGCTCAGAGGCAGTATATGGGGGAGGGGTTGTTTCTGTGCGAAGGGTGAAAAGGATAACTATTGCATTGTTCTGTACACCTGAAACTAACAATAAAAAAATAAAATAAAATAAAGAATGTATCCTGAGGAAAGAACCCTGAATCAGAGAGCACCATAGACAGGAAGCTTTATTAGTGACTACACTGAAAATTCTGAAGCACTGAAAACACCCAGCAGAAAGAGGACCAGGAAGAAAATTTTACTAAAGTGGGTATTCAGTTGAAACACTGCTTGTGCCTGCGACAGTGGAAATGAAGCTTCAATTTAGACGACTTGAAATAAATCCTTTTGCTTGATTACAAAGTAAAATAAAACAAAACGAACCAGGTGCAAAGCAAGCGTATTATACTCTTGGGGTAGAAGGCGAGGGAAGCACATGATGCCGGCATGAGGGCGGAGAATGTGGACGTGGCTGGGCGACCCCCACACCCGGGCTGTAATGGTTAATAGGACACTCACCGTCCTCCCATGACCAAGGGCAGGAGGCTTCACAGAGGGCAGGTTCCGGAGCCGACCTGTGAAAGAGGGCGTCAGAGGGCGGCAGGAGATGCTGTGCTTCTGCTAAGTGGTGGAGGTGAGACTTGAGCCAAAGTCTTAGCCGCTTTGCGATGCTGGGCTATACAAGAGGATTAGCCAGCAGCCCTCCGGCCCCGGCCGAGGTTGGGAACACGGATGACAGCCTGGTCATGTGATTTCTGCCATCAATGAGGGGTCAGCTCCCAGCACCAGGAGAGGGATGTTTAGAGGCTGGGGATGGGGGCTGCAGGTTCAGGCTGAGATCCCATGGAGAGTGAGGCCAAGCTTGGGCCTGAGATCCAGGCTAGGTGAGTGAGGAGACACGTGTCCTTATAAGAGGAGAAGACACACAGACGCGCGGGGAGAAGGCCAGGTGAAGATGGAGGCAGAGATTGGAGCTATACGCCAGGGGACGCCAGGGGCCACGGTAAGCTGGAAGAGGCAGGAGGGATCCTTTCCTAGAGCTCCAGAGGGAGCACAGCCCTGCCGACACCTTGTGCAGCCTCCGGGACTGTGAGACAACACCTTTCTGCTGTTTTAAGCCACCTAGTTAATGCTTATTTGCTATGGCCACCCCAAGAAACTCAGACACTCCCCTTCACCCTCCCTATTAGCTCCATCACCAAGTCACATGAAGTTTAGCTCTTAAGTGACTCTGCGTTACTCCACAGCCCTCCACCCCACTCCCCACCCCCAGCCCAGGACAGCCCCCAGAACCTCCTGCCTGGGTGTCTGAAAACAAGCCCCCTTTCCCTCCCCTGGTCTGGCCCCCTCGGCCCCTTCTGCATGGGAGGAAGCTCTTAAAAATGCAAATCTAATCAATAATGCCCCTACTTAAACACCCTTCAGTTTCTTCCCCTTGTTTTTAGGATAAAACCCAGATTCCTTTTACACACGGGTCTCTGTCCCTGAACACACTGCCCCTTCTTCCACCCCCCACATCTCACTCCTCCTTTGGGAATGTTACTGCTCTTGGGGGCCTCAGGGTGAAGGCAGCTTCCTGGGGAAACCTCCTCTGCCCCCACTCCTGCCCCAAGCTAGGCCGAGTCTCTCTGTAATGCCCGACTCTATCCCGAGCCTCTTCACACACTCCATGCATCATTTCTTGCTCAGTGTCTGTCTCTCCCGCTAGACTGCAAGCCCCCCACCCAAGGGTGGAACAGTCTCTGTCACTCCTGTGACCCCAGCATGTACACAAAGCCGGACATAGTAGGTGCACATTAGAATGGGGTGAGAGAATGAATGAATGAATGAACAAATGGTCTGCAGATGCACACAGAAAGCCCTGGAGTACAAGGCTTATGTCTCCCAATGGCTTCCCATGCAATCCTGAACACGATATACTTGTACAGCCACGATTCCCTTTTGCAGGGATCAGGAGAAACTGATCCAACTCGAAGCAACCCACCAGGAGACAACAGGCCCCGCGCAGGCAGGACTGCAGCTAGTGGTCACCTTGCGGCCAAGGCAAGCCGGGGCAGATTGGTGTTTTTGCACCATCTAAGTGCCAAAGCCAGTCGTGCATACACGTTAGATTTCCATCTGATTAGACATCCTGAAAACTCCCAGTGAGAGGCAGGTCTGTCACTCCACGGTCAGCCCAAAGTCAGTTGGAGCCAAGGCCACATGGATGTAGGAAATGACACATAGTGGCTTCTTTGGCCACGGAAAGAGCACCCTACGGAAAGCCAAGCTGGACAAGTTTCCAACATGAGTGAGAAGATTTGGCCAAACATACTCACCGACACACGTTGCAGCCACAGGGGCCAAAGAACCAACTCCTAAAATGGGGGTCCTGGCAACTGCCCAGGGAGCATTATGATAGAAATGACCACTTGGACTTGTCCTGAACAGGTAATAACTTTGGAACCACACAACTAACAACACACCAGTAAAAGAATAGTCTAGCTCGAAATGACCGCTTTCTCCGGCTCAAACGTCCTTTGTTCAGAGCAAAGTCGTGGCACCTTCTGCTGCGCGTTGCTCCCAGCCCTGAGCCCCGTTTTCCTGTCACTATCAGGGGATAAGCAGCTTTGAAAATGTGAACAAGGCATTGTCTGTTTCAAACTTCTGCAATTTGACATTAGGAAAGTGAGAATCATAGTGTGAAGAGATCCAGGAAAACAGACATCCATGCTGCCACAGCCTCTTCCTTGTCCATCAAAATTTTGAAAAAGGACATAAGTAAAGGCGAATAAAAGTGATTTCAAGAGGCGAAGCAATGACCTGCCAATTCTCCTTCTTTATAACTTTCCTAGGAAAAGGCAATGACTGTTGTAGAGGTTCCCTGCTTACAAAAAAAAAAAAAAAGACTAAATTATACATGTTTCATAAAACAACTCACTTTCTGGTTTTCCAAGAGAACGATGTGCTTACTGTGGATAAGCAGTGTTTACATATGACTAACATTTGTATGAAATCCAGAGTAAGCAAATAGTGATAGAAAATATTGTTTAAGGAGTTTGCCAGCTGACTGCTTTCACCCCTGACAGAGCGGGGAGAGACAAGCAGGAAGGAGAAATGTGCTGGTATTTTAGTTAATTTCTGATGGCCAGGTGACAGATTAGCAGGTAAAGCAGCCCAAGCCACAGAGTGAGATTTTACCCACAGGCCACTCTTTCCCACAGAGAAAGTAACAAAACTGAAAGACCCCTGAGACATGTAGTGCCCAAGTGAAAGGCAGCAGCCCTCTGAAAGTGGGGGGCCGAAAATGAAACTCAAGAGAAACCCATCCCGGAAATTCCAGGTTTTTAACCATTGAAGTCTAAGGCACAGGGGAGGGCTGGAGAAAAATCCTCAGAGGCATTGTAAGCCTTCACTGAGTGCACGAAAGTTGCCCTCCAAAGCCTGGCAGCATGGTCGCAGGACAAGGGGAGCTCTCCTGGGATTGGACAGCAACAACTCTCTGTTTCCCCTACATCTGAGAGCCAGGCTCTAACAAGGAGAAAGAACTCTCAAGGTCCAGTACGCTGGTACCTAAGGTGTAAAGCACAGAGACCTCTCAGCGCTCAGAGACCAAGCCACACTGAGGGAAAATGCTGACCCTTCTTTCAAAGCACTTCAAGCTGGTAGTAAACCGAATTAAAGTAAAACTACAAAAAAAAAAAAGTCCAGGCTCAGCTCAACAACAGACAAGATTGACTCAGTGCTCCAACTCTGATAACCCTGAAAAGAGGGATATACTGTTATTTGTTCCAAAAAGCCTGACATGTAGTAAAAAAACATAAGATGCATGAAAAGGCAAGAAAATGTGATCTATGATAAAGAGAGGAGACAGACAATAAAAGAACACCCCCAAAATAGCCCAGCTATTAAAATTATCATGTAGGGACTTTAATTATAATAAAAATTCTGAAGAATAGTGTGTGAAAGGTGGACAACATGTCTAAAGTGATAGAGAATTGAAGCACATAGAAAATACAAAAATTATCTAAATGGAAATGCAATGAAAAGGACAATATCAGAAATGAGGAATGCTTTAAGCGGGCTGAATGGCAGACTTGGCAGAGCAATGAGGATGATCAGTGAACCTGAAGACAAGTGTAGAAGGCTGGTAGAGCCATGATAGCAACAAGTTAAACAGTAGGTCAGCGATTTTATCAGAGAAAAGAGACAGCTAAGAATAGCCCTCTTGGCCAAAGATTGGTATCAAAAAATAACTTTGCAAAGGAATCCAAATTTAATTGAATCAGGCTGTAGAGGAATTTAAGCCCCTGGGCATTGTTGAAAATAGCAGACCAATCAGCTGGCTAGCAGTGGAGCCTAACAGCTTGGTGTGATACCAAGAGAGGCAGAGAAATTAGGAAAAGAGACTGTCAAAGAGAGGTCTGCTAAAACCACTGTCATCTCAGAGTGACTGCACCCCCAAGGCTGCATCTTCTGAGAAGCGACACGAAGGGCTCCACACTGTGGGGGGTAAAAACTAAAATAGCCAATTTAAGTCACGAAACATATGAATTAGCAAACAACAAGTCCAAGAGAGGGGAAATCAGTATCTGGTGTTGCTACAATATATTATTTAAGAAGTCCAGTTTTGGGAAAAAAATTGTAAGATGTGTAAACAAAAAGGAAAATATGACCAATACATAAGGGTGAAAAGCAAACAACAGAAACAGTCTATGAAAGGGCTCAGATATCAGACTTAGCAGACAAAGACTTCAAAGCAGCTATTATAAATATGTTCAAAAATTTTTTCTAAAAATCTTAAAGAGGAAGTGGGAGGTAAAATGACAATGCTTTATCAAAAAGTGAGTATCACTAAAGCGATAGGAATTATTTAAAAGAATCAAATGGAAATTCTGGAGTAGAAAATTATAATAACTAAAATAAAAATTCACTAGAGTGGATCAACAGTAGATTTGAACTTGCAGAATAATCATCAAACTTGAAGATAGAGATCATTCAACCTGAAGAAAAGAAAGACAAAGAATGAAGAAGAAGAACCAAGAAAAATAAACCGAGGCTCAGAAAATTTGGATTCACTATTAAGTAAACCAAAATATGCATAATGGGATGCCAGCATAAGAGAATACTGAGAAAGGGGAAGAAAAAATACTGGGATAAATAATGGCTGACACTTCCCAAATTTGATTTTAAAAATTAATCTATACATCCAAAAAGCTTAATAAGTTCTAAACAGGATAATGTAATGCAATCCAAATCCAAACACAAATGTTGAAAGATAGAGACAAAGAGAAAATCTTGAAAGTAGCACAAGAAAGTGATTAGTCACATACAAGGGAAACCCAAGAAGATTAACAGCTGGTTTATCATCAGAAACAGTCGAGGCCAGAGGGCAAGTGGGACACATTCAAACTGATAAAAGAAAAAGCTCTCAACCAAGAATCATATCCTGCAAACCTATCTTCCAAAAGTAAAGTTGAATTAAAGACATTGACAGATAAATAAAAGAGAGTTCATTTCTAGCAGACCTGCCTTATAAGAAATGCAGGAAAGTTTTTCAGGCTGAAAGCAAGTGACATTAGACAGTAATTTAAATATACACACACAAAAGCAAAGAACACTCATACCTATGATTATGTTATTATAAAAAAACAGCATGAATGCATATTTTGTTTGCTTTCTTCTGTTAATTGATTTTAAAACACAATTGCAAAAGATGATACAAATACATGTTTACACACATGTGTTGTTGGCTCTATAACATATAGAAATGTAACATGTGTGACAAAAACAATACAAAGGAAGTGTGTGAGAACAAAGCTATATTGGGGTTAGGAAATCGCACCAGATGGTAACCTGAATTCACAGGAACAAATGAAGAGAACCAGAAATGGTAAATAAGAATGTTAATATAACAAACTGTATAAATTTACACTTGCTATCCTTTATTCTCTTAGCTCCTTTAAAAGACATAAATTCATATAAAGTAATAATTATAACAATGTATCATGTTTCTAACATATATGGATGCAATATATACATAATAATTAGAGCACAAAAAGAGAGAAGAAGGAATAGAGCTATGTAGTAATAATGTTTCTATATCTGACTGGAACTAAGTTCATATAAATCTGAAATATTCTGATAAGGTGTATGTGGTAAATCCTAGAGCAACCAGTGAGAAACTAACTCAAAGAAATCATCAAAGAAATAAAAATATCACACTAAAAATATTCACTAATACAAAAGAAACTAGTGAAGGAGGAATAGAGGAACAAAAAAAAAGACATGAAACATAGAAAACAAAAAATTAAATGACAGATGCAAAGCCAACTATATCAATAACATTAATTGTGAGTGCATTATCCAATGCAACAGAAGATAGAGGCTGTCAACCTGAATAAAAAATCAGATCCATGTATACACTGCCTATAAGAGACACATTTCAGATTTAAAGATACAAACAGGTTGAATGTAAAAGGATAGAAAAATGTATATCACGCAAGCAACAACCATAAGAAAGCTGGAGAGGCTATACTAATACCAGACCAAATAACTTTAAAACAATGTTACTAGAGACAAATTTTATAAAGACGAAAGGGTCAATCCCTCAGGAAGGCATACAACTATAAACATACATGTACCTAACAACAGAGCTCCAAAGTGCACGAGGCAAAAATTAAGTTGATGGAAAAATAAATAACTTAATAATAATAGTCGGAGACGTCAATGGTTGCACAATTCTTTGAAGATATGAAAAACCACTAAAGCATACACTTTAAATGTGTGAATTGTGTGGTATGTGAATAAAGTGGTTTTATAAAAAATGAATTTTTAAAAAATCAAATAAGATACCATTTAATACATGCCTGAATGGCAAAATTAAAATGACAGATAACACCCACTTTTGGAAAGGGCGTGAAGCAACTGAAACTCACATCCCTTAGAACTATTTGGATGCTCCTTATAATGTTAATCGTATACCTACTCCATGACAGCAATTTCACTTCTTGTAATTTACCCAAGAGCTATAAAAACATACATGCACGAAAAAACTTGTACAAGAATGCTCACTGGCAGCTTTATGTACATCAGAAAAAAAAAACTGGAAAGAACAGAAATGTCCATCAACAAAAGAATAGACAAATTATGGAACATTCATACAAGGGACCACTCTTCCACAATAAAAAAAGGAACAAATTAATTATATGTAAACATTCCCACAATATGGAAAAATTTCTAAAACAGGTTTAGTGAAAGAAGCCACACGCACACACTGATGCACACTGTATGGCTCCATGTATGTGATAATCTACAGTGAAATCTATGGAAAATAACTGTGTCTATGAGTAAAGGTGGAATTGATTGGAAGAGGAAACGAGATAATTTTCTGCAGTGTTGGATGTCTTCCAGATCTTGTTTCAGAAGGTTGGTTAACTTGTTAATGTGTTCCTTTAGTCTCTATAAGATCTAGAACAAACTGGTAGTAATACTTAGAACAGCAGTTCTCAACCTGTGGGTCGCGACCCCTTTGGGGGTTGAACGATCCTTTCACAGGGGTCGCCGGGTACTCATATGTGGGCGTAGCTGCATGTGGGCCTGGAGACGGATGGAGGAGCGGTGTCTCCATTCCTAAGACCATCGAAAATATGTGTTTTCCGATGGTCTTAGGCAACCCCTGTGAAAGGTTGAGAACCGCTGATCTAGAAGCTTGATCACATTCAGGTTTAATTTCTTAAGACAAGAACCCTCTCCAGGTGGCGATGTGTATTTCCAATTGCATATCAGCAGACACATCATGTCTGGTGGTCCTATTTTTAGAAACTTGAAATGAGATCAGCTGATTCAGGTTATATCTGCCTGGTCCATCCATTATGAAATTCCCCATCAATATATAACTAATGAAGTTAACACACATTGATGAGAATTGCTTAGTTCACTAGGGTTGTCAAATGGTAACTTTCTAATTCTATCTTTCCTTCTGTACTTTTCCTCTAAAGGAAAGCTTTTCATCAACAACTATTTGGTTAGCCTGAAAGAGACATGAAACAGGAAAACAGAATAAATGCTGAATCTTTTCCCTTATTTAGTGATTTTCGGAATAGTGAACTGGTGGTGCCCTAGCAATAGATAACGGTGACCAATTATTTTAAAAATATAATTGTGAAGGCAAAATGTTTTATAATCTTTAGTTATTTTAATCAATTCTAGATATTCTATTTGATATGCAAGAATCCCACCTTAGCCAGCAGAAAATCATCCAATTTAGTTCCTATATTCCTTTGACATGACCCCATTAATCTCTGATACCTTCCTTGCTCTCTGGCATAACCAAGTTCCCAGGACCAGGAATCAGTCCCTCGTCCAAGGAACGCTGCTTCCTTTTAACAGGAAATGGCACTTATGGAGCAAAACCTGAGCAGTAGCGGGTGATCACCCTGCCACAGGCTTATCACTGCTTCTAAGTCGTTTTAGTGGAAAGAGGTATAGTAAATATTTTTAAGAGCAAAGAATATTATGGATTCATATTGATATTTAAGATTATAGGACTTTAGGTACCTTTAAAAATATTATACCTTATCTCTTTTCTATCATGCTAAGAGTCTCGATTCGTGACAGTATTAATATATTACTTATCGGTTCTCTAAAATTATTCCTATAATAACTGCAAAGTAACAATATCAATATTCCAGCTAATACTAATAATGAATGCCGTTTGTGATTTCCTTGTATTTATATATGCATGTGTGTCCTCAAACTACACCACACCCCAAGAGGGAGGGACAGTTACAATACTGGGGTTGAAAGTCACTTGAAGAAAATTACTTTCTCTCAGGTTAAGCCAGCTTGTTTCAATTGTTATGTGTTTCACCTTTTTTCCTTTTTTAATTTAACTTTTTAAAATGTGTAAAATATTTACATGTTTCAAAACTCAAAATTATATAACCAAGTACATTCATAGAGGTCTCATTTCTATATCTGTCCTCCACCCCGTGGGCTCCCCCCGCCAAATGCAACCATTTTCCTTACTTTTTGTTTCATGCTTCCAGCATTTCTTTTGAGCAATCTAAGTACACACACATCCATGCATGCGCGCGCACACACACAGTCTCACACACACCTCCTGCCTCCTCTTACACAAAAGGCTCTGTGCTATCTTGATTTCCCCCCGCTCGATGACATATTCTGGGGACCCGTCCACAGTGGCACAGGGAGCTGTTCGTCCCTCTTTACACTCCACTGTGTGTGCATACCACTGTTTACCTAAGCAATCCACTATTTGCGAGTATGTGGGCTATTTCCAACACAATGACAAAATGAATAGCCTCGCATATGTGGGTATCTTATATTTTGCCAAGCTGTTTTGGGACAAATTCCTAGAAGTGGGGTTACAGGTTCAAAAGGTAATCGCATACGTAATTTTGCTAAACAAAGTCAAATACCTTTCCATAAGGTTTATATGGCGAGTTTGTAATGACAATATAATATAGTGTTTAAATTTTTTAAAATTCTTATCTTTATGTTTTTTATTAATGAATACACACCTGTCAGGCTATATTGGCAACTGACTATGGGGGCAATAATTTATAACTTACTACATACTTCAGTGGCTTGACTTACTCTATCTAGTTCCTGATATTAAAACAAAAAAATCCACTATTTTAAAAAATGCAATCTGAGTTGATTTCCTTTGAATAATACACATGCACAGAAAATAAACATGCACGTATCCAGTAGCCAGGGTTAGCAAAGATTAATATCTTGACATACACAGTTGCTAACGAGGGGTGTTTTTTTTTATTATAAGCACCGTCACTGGTGGAGTTTAGGCCCCTGCAGTAACCTGAGGAGCCCACGCACATCCCCCACCTGCCACCTCAGCAGAGGCTAAGGCTACAGCGACTGCAGTGTGCAAATCCTGCCCACCATTCCCCAACCCTCTGCTATGGCCCTTCCCCCTTTTCTGCTACAGAGCCACCACTGTGATAAACACCCCTGGATTTCTCTCCTGCTAATTACTCCTGGATGTGATTTTCTCCAGGACAATGTCATGGACGGGCAATGCTGGGTTATAGTGTTTTGAACTCAAGGAGATATGCCACCTTGCTCTCCAAAGTGGTCACACCCATTTATGCTCTGGTCATCAGTACATTGAAGTTCCTGCTTGTCCAAATTTCGCCAACCCTAGCCATCGTTGTACATTTTTACTTTTGCCAGTCTGATGGGTGGAAATAGTATCTTGTTTTAATTTGCCTTGAATGAGATACCGTTTTAAAACAACAGTATCCTTCTTTAATGGGAAAATGTGCTTTCAATTGGATTTTTTAAATTAATTTTTACCCCACAGGAACAATCAACATAATACAAACCACAGGGAACAGCTTTCTATACGGAGTCTCATCCCTAAGAACTTAGCATCTTCATATCCTCAACCCATTATGTAAATCAGATATGTGCCAATATATATGGTTTGTTTGTGAATTGATGGTTCTCTTGATGTTTAAGGGTTTCTTTGTTTTCTGTGTTTCTAAGAACCCCGTCTTAGAAGACACGACCAAAAAAACTCTCCACATTTTGTATTATGAATATTATTCTGCACCCAGAGCCTAATATTTTTCTTTATAGTTTGATTTTTTGTAAGCTCATTTGCCAAAAGGAAAATCTTCCCAGATCCCTTTATGTCTATTTCTACACACATAAAAATAAAATATGTACCCATCTATAAATTATTCATCTATATTTCGACAGATGTGCCAAATTTACCTTTTGACCTTCAGGGGGAAAAAACAGTATACAGGAAAATACCACTTGCCTTGCAGCCCTGAAATAGTAGGAAACCTACCAGTTAGCAAATGTGAAATAAGACCTCTAAAATAACTCAAGTCAAATAAAAGCTAATTTGTAAAAGCATCTTCTCAATGCAAACAAAGACAGTGTAGAAAACCACATTATTGTTTTTGTTTCTTCTGTTTAACCTGTGAAGGTGAATACTGATCAGGTGCTTATGGGGCAATTCGTATCTTACTGGCACTCCAGTTTATCGGTGAGAATTGATACTATAAGAGATGCTATGCTGCTGACTATTACTGAGTCATGAACTGGTAAAAAGCCTTCAAAATAATCAGTCTGTGCTGGCATCTGAGTTCTTAGTAGGAATAAGCATTTCTAATAGTGATTCGAACAGGATGATGCTTTTTAATGGGTGGAAGTACAGAGAAGTTCTTTAAACCCAAACTGAAAGAAAAAGAAACTCAGTAAAATTCCAAAATCTACTCTATTACCACCAAATCCATCCTGTATAATTCCCTATATAATAGCCCCTAATTTACAACATAAAGCATATAAAGTACGTCCTCACTTAACGTCAGTCGGGTCATGGAAATGCGACTTCGAGTGAAATGACGTATAAAGACACCAATTTTACCCGAGGCTAATTGATATAAATGACAGTTGCATTCCTACAGCCTATTTCTGGACACAAAAGCATCACCAAACTTCTCAATAAAGACCCAGAACATTTCTAAGATTAAACAGTGAAGTCAATGCAAGCTCTACATCCATTTAAGAAAGATTCAATGGAAACAAGTCAGATAACTTATTTTCCAAATCGCTGACTCCAGTTCAGGGTCCCGGTGGCCAGAGCCCATCCCGTCAGCTCAGGGGCGAAAGGCAGGACCCACCTGCACAGGACCCCCTTTCATGGCAAGGCCAGTCACACTCACACACACTCACTCAGATGGGGACAACTTAGGCACAGCAGCTCATCTCTGGGATGTGGGAGGACATCAGGGGACCAGAGAAAACCCACGCAGACCACAGAGAGACAAACTCCACACGGACAGTGGCTCCAGCCAGGAACAGACTGTTTTTTCCTCATTAACATTAAAACCAAATGACAGTAAGCAAAAGGACGTTGAGGACCTGCAGTAGTAGATGTAGGGAGAGGAGGCACAGGGGCTGCTGCGTGCAGTTAGCCTTTGTTGAATTTACTTCATTCATTTACATGACTGTGTATGGTGGAGAACACATAAAAATGCCTTGAGAAATCTTTTAAGAAAAATACGTTTCTATATCTTGGCTGGAATCTCTATAACCATCAAGCATTAAATAGAGTTGTTTTGTTCTAACCATTATCATAATAACTTTTCTTATAACAATTTCATAGATGGGTTATTTGCTATTTGCTTTTCAATACGCTCACCATAAAAATTTCAGTCTCATTAGCCTTTTTTTAAATGTGAGGCCAAGTCATAGAAATCAAACAGGAATTAACTAAGTAAACAATAAGCCAGCACATAAACTCGGGGAGGGCGGGCGTGGGGGGCATCTGATTCTTCGTCATACTCCTCAGCCAGCAACGCTGAGCTGGATGGAGCCAGGGAAGCTGCAGTTTCAGTGTCCATACTTCATGCCTCATGAAACAGCCGTCTCCCGGAACCTGGCGAATAGGAGGAGGTGAGGACCGCATCATCCCCAAGCCCTCCCACGGGGGAAGAGAGCGCTTCTCTCTGTCACTCACCCCCACGCTGAGTCACATCAACCCAATCCATCATTTTACTAATCCAATGTGTCCTTTTTAATTAGTGCCAAAGGACATGACAGTGATGGATGCTGGTGGGCTGAGGAAAGGACAGACCCCACACTGAGCACCAAGGTCAACGCAAGCCTGTTACCGAGAAGGAAATCAAATGGTGTCCTCAA
This sequence comes from Hipposideros armiger, assembly GCF_001890085.2. Taxonomy (NCBI): domain Eukaryota; kingdom Metazoa; phylum Chordata; class Mammalia; order Chiroptera; family Hipposideridae; genus Hipposideros; species Hipposideros armiger. The sequence goes on from NW_017731382.1 coordinate 3,055,179, forward strand.
CCCCACAAGGTCAAGTCTTCCAACTCCGCCCCCTCCTTCCCCGCCATCCTGGGATAACCAGATTCAAGCCACCCTCCTGCCGGTTAAGGAGTTACTAGGAAACTTTAAAGGAGGACTTTTTGAAGCCTCAGATGGATATTTTCCCCTCCCTAACACCCATTAAGCCTTTTCTGGTTGCAGCCCCTGGACTTCCCTCGGGGGGCGGGGGGGGGGTCTACCTTTTGCCCACTCTGTCCATGTGGTTTGAAAGAGGCTGACCGCCTCCAGGCCAGTACAACACCATTTTCTGGAATTTTGTTTTGTTTCTGAACTTTCACCAAGTTGGCTGCTAGAGCCTGAAGCCTCTGAGAGCCCCCAGGAGAGGCATGAGCTGGCCTAGGAGGATCAGGCCACGAGATGGAAAGGGAGCGAATGATAGCGTGGGACCCTCTGGACCCAGTGGGCCTGAAGTCAGCTCCCCCTGTGGACTAATGAGATTTGCCAGTCCATGAACACTCTCAACGGCAAAGCCAGGGTGGTTGGGCTTCTCAGTGGCAACCAAACCACATGTAACAAAAAGCATCTTGACTGAGCCAACAGAGAATCGCCCAGAAAGTGTCAAAGCTGGGAGGAAATGGAGAAATGAAATAACCCAAACCCCAGATTTCACAGACGAGGAAACGGAGCTGAGAAAGACCACTGAAGGTCACAAGCATCACAGTGGTCGCCCTGGGACCTGGATTCGGGGACCTGGTTCTCAGTGCTCCGTTCAGGAACCCCGGGGAGGAATTCAGACCATGTGGGAGATGACTGCGCAGGGTGTGTGTCCACACGTGGATGTCTGTGATGGACGGTAACACTGTCCTTTCCTTCTGGAAATGTACAGGGAGTTGATGGGAGACGGGAAAGAGGTTAAAAGATAAAAAGGAACCGGGCCGACACTGTCTCTCGGTCAGGGTTTCTGCTGGAGACACGCCTGGGGGTCTTCTCAGGGAACCACAGTGTGAGGGTCCTGGAAGGGACCCCAGGACTCTAAAAGAGCTTCCCGCCCTCCACAGCTCCCCGCACTCCCGAGCGTGTTTCCTGCTGGGTGGGCTTGAGCACAAACGGTGGCCAGCCGTAGGCAGGGGTCCCGGGTTCCACAGCCTCATGGAAATACAGCAAAGTGGAGGGGAAAAGAAAACTCACTCATTAATTCAAGAAATGGTTAAGCCTTCGCTATGTGCCAGGCACTGTGCTGGGTGCTCAGAATGCCTCTTGATTTAAATGATGTCCTGGAGGAGCAGATGGCGCACGCGCCACACACGAATGCATGCCACTACATGGATCTTTGTCTTTTATATATAATGAATATAAGCAACATTCACTTGTGCATAAACAATGTATTTCCAGATGGGGCTCAGTATGCTCAGAAGGAAACGAAGTGGGGTGAGGGGCTATAGTGACGCTGTGACGGGAGCAGTTCGGCATTCGCGCTGCGGTGGCCGGAGGGTCACATGGAGCCGAGACGCGAATGATGAAGAGCTGTGGAGAGCCGTGGAGCGAGGATTGAGGGAGGTTGCTCCAGACAAGGTCTTTTCTCCTCCCTCCTTCCCTCCCTCCCTCCCTCCCACCCTCCTGCATCTACAACAGGACTCCTGCTGGTTCTAAAAATATTGAGCCCGTGTTCTCAGGGCACATGGGGGTTAGCCCAGCCCTAGTAAGGAGACCCGCCAGCAAAGCAGTCAAGGCTGGGTGGAGTAAGTGATAACAAAGGGAGGTGTGGTGAAAGCTCAGGAAAGCCTCCTGAGGGGGTGTGACAGTGGGCCTGGGCTGCGATCAGCTCTGGGGACACAGGGACACCCAGGCCTCTGCCCTCTAGCCCTGTCTCCAGGTGCTCAGGCCACGCAGAAGCATGGGATGGGCCATGTCTTGTAGAGTCCATGTGAACTTCCATCCACCCAGCACACACCACCAGCCCCAGCGCCAGCCCTGGGCTACACCCCCAGGTTCCAGGAAACGGGGCAGACGCAGTCCCACGCGTTTGGAGTTTGCAATTTAATGTGTGTGAGGTGGTGGGGCGGTGGGCAGAGCCCGGGAAAAGAGAAGGTAGGGTTGAAACTGAACAACTGATGTCACAGTCATTATTCTGTATTTTCATGTCATTTCATATCACACAGAGAGAAGTTAGCGGAAAGCTGTTTTCACCTCCAAACACAACACAGACCCATTTCTCCAGGTACAGAGCACACTTGGCTCCCCGTTTCACTGGGAACTTGCTGCTGAGTAATGGATTAGCAGCTGCCAGCTCCGCAGACAGATGGTCATGAGGATGTCAACATGTCCCTTTTGCTCATCACGGCCCCTAGGTCTGTGCCTGTGCGTAGTAGGCATCTCAGGAACTGGGACTTCCTGAAGGAGCTTTCCCACCCCACCAGGCGCTAAGCTCCCATGGCATCCACGACCTTTAGCAGTCATGCAATAAATATCTGCAGCGTGGGCAGCTGGGAGGTGGAGGTTCCCCTGGAACGTTCCAGGTCAGCCGACATCGGTGACAAAAATGCCGCTCACGCCCTGAGCTGTCTGATCTACCTGCTTCCTCAGTCCAGCCAGTACTGTTCTCTAACAAGCCCACAGAGCAGCACTAAGTGGGACTCGAGACCTGAGGACCACCCTCCCGGCATCTGCAAACTGTGACCCCAGAAGACATAACCAGAAGGCATTCGCACCCTCCTCCTCCTCATTTGGAACCGAGAATTTTTAGATCAAGAGGAGGGACTGCGTCAGCAGCATCTGTGCCTCTGCCCTGCGCGCTCCACCCTCATCTCCCCCTTTTAGCTTCTCGCTGCTCTCTCAGCCGTGTACCCAAGTTCACCTGCCAAGAGACACGAATTCCCCCGCTGGGATTTTATTTAGATGCACCTTAACATGCACTTTTTGCCTTCTAACTTTAGAGTCTAATTATCCTGTAGAAGATCGAGGCAAATATCTGTTCTCTTGGAGTAAGGAGATGGTTTAGGGCAGAATTACCCCATAAATGGGTAAACTTAGCAAAATGGGGGGCTCACATTAAATCAAGATGCTCAAAATAATAAAAACAGATCCTCAGTGTGTGTGTCGCTTTCCCCCACTGCTTCGCAGCTCAGGCCAATTTAAAGAAATGAAGAAGCCAGGTATAATCTCAGCTCTCCCAGATGGGCCAAATTACCACAAACGCAGAAGAGGAACAGTTCAATGTACACTGTGTGCTGGGCCAGATACTTTCTCGCCTTACTCTGATCCCCAGTGTTCAGGCGTAGGATTAAATTTCTTTAGGCTGCTTGGTTCACTAGATGGCTCTTTCTGTCTGGAACACGCCACCCTCAGCAGGAGGACAAGCTGGTACAATGTATCCGAGCACCTCCAATCTTCATTCCCTTTCACTCGGGAATCCTGCTTCTAGGAACTCAGCCTCAAAAAAGAACCAAAGATGCACACAAAAATCATGTGTGGCCTCAAGTCCATCACCGTTATTTATTACAGCAAGAAACCCAAACAAACAAAAGTCGGGAGCCAGACTACAGCTCGGATGAAAGAGGAGTGAATGGGCAGATACATTTTGGCAAATGTGCTGGAACGTTACCAAGCCATTCTAGACCATGGTTACAATTATACTGAGAGCCAGAGAGATGCTTAGGATGCATTAGATGCTTAGGATGCATTAATTAAATAAAGGATATCCTAAAAGATCCCAAGACAGTAAAAAACTTACATAGACAAATGGCTGGCGGGAAACAGGGAAAATAAGTAGCCACAAGCATAATCTCTGGGTGGGGGTGGAGCTTGTGAATGGTTTGTTCCCTTCTCAACATTTTTCTGTGTTCTCTGAATTTTCAATAATAAATATGATTTCCTTTCTCATCAGAAAAAAAATGTAAAGAGAACAAAATGAAGAGACATCAGACAAACAAGCTAGTAACTAAACATCAAAATAACCGACACTCCCCCCAGCCCCCCCCCAAGAAAGAAGAAAGTGGGTGGCAGGCTTGTCCGGGTCTCAGGCCTGTTTTCTATTTGATTCAGACCGTCCTCTCCAGAGTCCAGTTCTCTGCGAGAGCCGTCCAAACATCAGCAGGCCAAGGCCTCCTGCCGAGGGCAGGGCAGCAACACCGCCCAGAGACCCAGTGTGTCTGCCACAAGGGACGCTGTCTACATTCTCCAGAGAGCCATCGGTCACCCGCTCAGGTTTCCTAAGTGACAGGGACCCGATTCTCATGAGAGGAACTGGGGCTCCACGAAGTTTAACTGACTTTAAACAGACTAACAGAAGAGTAATTAATAAACAGGACTAGAGCAGGCTGCTGCATAATTTATTTGTACATAAAGAGACTGCAAACCACCAGCGTTAATCACTCCCTCAAGGCTGGGAGTCATTCTTGACAAGATAATTGTATATCAGATACATATGTACACACATATCTACAGATACATACATACGTACATCTATCTGTCTATCTATCCATCCATCCATCTATCCATCTATCTATCTATGTATCTATCTATCTACAGAATAACAGAGAAACAAAGAGAGATGGTGGGGGTGGGGGGGAGAGGGAACGAGTGCTGTGTACTTGGTCATGTGTCCTTCCCTCCCTACTGGGCCCTTTCTGGTCCGTCTTTATAACTTAGAAGCCAAGTTCTTGATTTCCAAATACGCATTTATGATCATTTAGCAACAAGTGTATTTGTTACTATTCTCCTTGTGCTTTGTTACATTTACAGCAACCCTAATCTAAACTTGTACTGCATTTCTCCAAGATGCAAGGTGAAAGTTTACAACTGTGACAGCCATCGTGTGATGTCTCCCTGGAAACGAAACATACGGCCTCCCAGGGCCGGCGTCTTTCCCATTGGCTGGATGCACTCATCACTTTGGCCATTCACACTTTCTGTTTCCTCTGTCATCTGACCTATGTCTAGACCCATCCCTGCTTCCTACGATGCTAGGTCAAAAAATAAGCTCCGTGGCATGCATCGTGTTTTGTTTTGTTTTGTTAAAACATGAATCTAAAGCAAACATTTTTAAAGAAATTTTACATGAAAATCTAGACTTTCAAGTTCTTTTAAAAACCAAAGAGCTGGCAACCTTGAGCCTGAATTCCCGCATAATCTCATCTCGCTGGACCACTTGACAGCAGCCTCATTGGAGAGGGCAGGGCTCCAGTGTCTCCCCGCCACGAGGCTGGGCCAGTGGCTGTGTCTCACCAGGGCTGGTTGATGCCTGCCTGGCCCGAGGGGCATCAGCTTCCTGCCCCCTGCTCTGACCCTGGCCCATACCCACCCAGGATCCCCAGGGAGGTCTCCTGCACTGAGTCCCTATGACATGCTAAGCCTTTCCCACACTCACTGCACTTGGTCCCACCCACTCTCCATGGCTGACCCTATGGGAGGTTAAAGCCTTTCCCAAGGTTGCTCAGCTGACCCACGTAGGTCTGACTCCAGACTTGCATTATCAGCCTGTGTGCGATGCTCTACTCTCCTGCTGCATACTCCACGGGCTCAAACCCACACACACAGGCTCCAAGATGCCTGCTTTTCACTGTCCGGCAGGAGCCCCTCTCACAGAGCAGGGCTGACCAGGACAGCCTTTGGCAGCTGGCTTGTGGCTGGTCAAATTGTTAAAGGTTTTGGGTTTTTTTGTTGTTTGTTTTGTTTTTTGGGTTTTTGGGGGGTTTTTTTTTGCATTCTCATGGACAATATGAAGGGAAGAGAATAGATTTATAGAAATTTAATTCCACAGCACATCTCTTCCAAAAATCTAAAGTCTAAGAAATAAGAAACAAAGAGAGTGAAATGGAAAGTGAGACAAGGGAAATTAACACCTGCTGGCTTCGCTCCATACGTCACACACCCCTTCCCTCCTTAACAGAACCACTGGGTGGAAACTGACATTAGAAAGGTAAGGTGACTAACCCAAACACCACGGCCAGTAAACGCTGGAGCTGGGACTCAAACCCAAGTCCTTCTAATGCCAATACTTTTGATGGCTACCTCCAAAGATCTTTCAAAGTCAGCTTTCATAGTCTCATGTCAATCGAATATCCCCAAAGAAGCCCGGGATAGGAAGTGGGGGGTGGGGGCAGCGGGTAAGAGAATGAGGTTTGAGTTGAGAGACTCAAGTTAGATGGAGGCCAGAGATGTGCCTGTTCCAGTCTTGGAGCTTCATGTGACCAGGAGAACCTTCTCCTGGAAGGAGAACCTGTAACCACAGCACCGCTTTGTGGGTTTCTTGGCCAACAGGGAAGACCAGACAGACATGCAAAGCTCTTCCTCCAGGTGCAACCTTCTCTGTGAGCTGACAGCAACAGAATTGCGGGACCAAGAAGAGAATGCCCCTCTCCAGAGCATGTGTCTGTTTCTTCTTTAAGCATCTGTCCTTCCAGCCATCCATCTATCTGTATATCTACCTCCCGTCCTTCCACCCACCTATCCATCCATCCATCCATCTGACCATCCATCTATCTTCCATTGATCTACGCAGACATCACCTATCTACCCACTTGTCCATCTGTCTGTCCGTCCATCCATCCACCCACCCACCCAGTCATTCATTAATCCATCATCTATCCACTGACCCACTCATTCATTAATCTCTCCATTCATCATTCATCATCCATCCACCCATCCATCCATCATCTATCTATCCATCCATCCATCCATCCATCCATCTCATCCATCCATCCATCTCATCCATCCATCCATCCATCATCCATCCATCCATCATCTATCCATCCATCCATCCATCCATCCATCCATCCATCTCATCCATCCATGCAGCACTCACTGGGACCCCACTGTGCACGATGCACTGTATAGGGACTGGGACAGAGAACAAGCTGGACACTGACCCTGTCCTCATAAGTCTGTGGCTACATAACAGGCCTATATAATAGACCTTCAACTACTAAATACCCAAACAATTAAATGGCAGTTTTGGTGAGTGCTACAAAGGTACTTTCAATACGCTAAAAGAGCTTATACCAGAGGACCCCACCTGGCTGAGGGCATATGGGAGGGGGTGTCAAGGAAGCCAGGCAGCATCTCATATAGCACTGGGGCTGAGACCCTGGGGGTGGGGCTGAGACCCTGGAGGTGGGGCTGAGACCCTGGGGGTGGGGCTGAGACCCTGGGGGTGGGGCTGAGACCCTGGGGGTGGGGCTGAGATCCTGGGGTGATGCTGAGACCCTGGGGGTGGGGCTGAGACCCTGGAGGTGGGGCTGAGACCCTGGGGGTNCCATCTCATCCATCCATCCATCCATCATCCATCCATCCATCATCTATCTATCCATCCATCCATCCATCCATCCATCTCATCCATCCATCCATCCATCATCCATCCATCCATCATCTATCCATCCATCCATCCATCCATCCATCCATCCATCTCATCCATCCATGCAGCACTCACTGGGACCCCACTGTGCACGATGCACTGTATAGGGACTGGGACAGAGAACAAGCTGGACACTGACCCTGTCCTCATAAGTCTGTGGCTACATAACAGGCCTATATAATAGACCTTCAACTACTAAATACCCAAACAATTAAATGGCAGTTTTGGTGAGTGCTACAAAGGTACTTTCAATACGCTAAAAGAGCTTATACCAGAGGACCCCACCTGGCTGAGGGCATATGGGAGGGGGTGTCAAGGAAGCCAGGCAGCATCTCATATAGCACTGGGGCTGAGACCCTGGGGGTGGGGCTGAGACCCTGGGGGTGGGGCTGAGACCCTGGGGGTGGGGCTGAGACCCCGGGGGTGGGGCTGAGACCCTGAAGATTCAGATCCTGGCTCTGGGATTGCCCTGCTTTGTGGGTACACACCCTCACCTCCCCGGGCCTCAGTTTCCTTATGTTCAAAATGAGGAGAACAACAGTGGAAATATAGAGCTGTCATGAGACTTCAGAGAGGCAAAGTGCATAAATTGCTACGTGTGGGGCCTGGCAGACAAGCAGTCCATCAACAAAGATGCTAACTGCCATCAGAGAACCGTCACTGACATGACCTTCTAGCAACTTCTCCACAAGGATGAAAATGTACCCAAATCAACAGCAATAAGGAGGACAGTTTTGCCAAAAGAATGAAAGTTCGCATTGTCTAGAACTGAGGTAGAAACATCTACCAAAAGATTGACTTCTTTCCCCTGCTGGTTTTTCGGATTTCCCCCCCCCCCATTTTTTCCATTGTGGTCTGTTTGTTGGTTTCAAGGCTCACTTCCAGTCTGTTCGAGTTGGGCGCAATGGTTGGGATGAGGGCAGGGGCAGTCAGGAAGCACTGATGTGGCCATTGTCTTGGAGAAGAAAACTCACTTCCAATAGAGACGCATCCATGACAGACATACATTTCCATAGAGAGTTTTATCCATGGACTTTGTACCAGAAGTAAACCTGGAACAAATGGAAGCTAAGATGTGGCCCGGTCAGCTCCATAACCCCAGGAGAGGGCGGAACGCACAGCCCGACTGGAAATGGATGTCACGCTAGGACGTGTCCACAGAGCGGGCCACCCACCCACGCTGTGACATCGCTAACCTGCAGCAGAAGGGCCATCCCAGATGCTCAGGGCTGCAGGGGAATATCGGGGACCTACCTGGAGGCTCCGGTTCCAGAGGCCACAAGTCGGCACGGAAAACACTGTCCACGATCAGACCCCGCACACGAAACACACCCACCAGCCAGTGGAGGCGTGACAAGCCAGGGAGGACGTGACAGCCCCAGGGAGCCTGGGGAGCAGGCTGCTTGTGAATCATGGTGCTATTCTCACCTAAATCCAATCTCCTGGCCTCTGTGGATCGGAGGTCTGTGTTTGTGAGAAGATTGTCTGGGGCCCACCAGGGGCTTCCGGCAGAGTTTTCATTGTTTATTACATCACAGAATGTGGAAACAGATGCACTGGCACACGTTAACAAAATAAGTGACAGCTAACCCTCAGGTAGCTCCTATGTCCTAGACACCTCCTATTCATCATCACTCCATGTTTTTCATCGCTGTGTTAACAATCATTGCTGATAATACAGATAACAGCCACCCTTTATCATTGATGGTGCAAGGAATGGTGCCAGGGCCCTTACACACTTCTCCGCAGGTCCTTAAAACAACCCCCTGAGGTAAATACCCAGGTATCTGTTTGGGAGCTGGGGAAACAAATGCTCTGAGAAGCCACAGTGCCAGCAAGCGACCCCTGTGCCAGCCAGGCCTGCCGGGCCCGTGTCCCACACCTTCCTCTACCACACATCCCACTGGAGCTGTGAAGAGCGTGACCCAGATGGCAATCACCTGTTCAGGTCCAGACTATGCCGCTCACTCGCCTAGGACTTGAGAGAGTCCTCAGTCGCTTCATCCGTAAAATAGAGGTAATAATGTAATAATGTCTGGCCCACCAGGTGCTTGTGAGGAACAGGTGAGCTAACACCTGCAAAGCGCACAGTAGGCCCTCGCCAAATACAAGCTGCTATGAGACCCGATCTACCCCCTACTACACTGCCCAAAGATTCAGGAACTGGTTCACAGCCACTGGCCTGAGCCAGAAATTAAAAGAAGAGAAATGACCACACATCTTTTCAAGCAGCGACTTCTGGGAACACGTCTTATTCAACATCAAAGTGACAAGTACAGATGAGTAATTTTTCACCATCCGACCAACACAGGTGCGGAAGGCGGGCAAGAGCATCAGCCAATGAGTGAGGGAGCAGAAGCTTCTAACACCTTTTGCAGGAACATAAAATTGATACAAGTCTCTTAGGAGGACAGACACATGGCAACTCTGTAGAAGCGTGAAAACCACAAAGACACTTTACAGCGAGGACACTTGTCACTGTGCTGCTTACAAAGTCCCCAACTGTAAGCAGCCCATAGAGCCATCTGGAGAGGCTGCCATGTCGCTGGGAATCCTACAGCCATCAGCCATGATTACACTGTGAGGGTGCCTGTCCCACGGACAAAGTGGGGTGGCACCAAGTGATCGTCAGCACCCCCCTTCTGCAGCGTACAGATAACAAAAGTGATGCCGCGTGTGCAGAACGAAATGTTTGCAGGGCTTTATCTCCAAATCATGGGACTGGGTACCTTCATCTTTTCCTGCATGATTTTCTATGTGTAGCAAAAGTTTCACAAAAAAAGTTTTATATTTGTAACTAAAAATGTTTGTACTAAGCAGACACATAAGAAAAGCAAAGTAGGCAGTCTTGCCCCCTCCTTACTTCAGCCTGAGCCAGCACCCTTCACCTGGACGCTCTCTAACAAGGATTCTAGCGTGGGGACCACCCAGGATGTCACCCGTCTTATACTCTAGAGTGCCAGCCTCTAGCCGTAGGAGGCTGTTTCAATTTTAACTCATTAAAGCTCAATAAAATGTAAAAGTCAGTTCGCAGTTGCACGAGCCAAATATCAAGCATCCAATAGCCATGTGTGGCCAGTGGCTGCAACGGCGGGCAGCACAGCACAGACACAGGACCTGTCCATCCTCTCAGCAAGTTGCTGGACAGCGCTCAGCTGTAATGAAACCTCCGAGCGTTACCAGAGAAGATAAAAGCATCAGAGGGTAATCCTAGGGCTGGGGGCAGCACATTTTTTTCTGTGAAGGGCCAGACGGTCAATAGTTTAGACTTTATGGGCCGGACATCTCTGGGCAACTACTCAGTTCTGCCATTATAGTGTGAAAAGCATCCACAGACAATACATAAATGAAGGCGTGCAGCTGTGTGCCAATAAAACTTTATTTAAAAACACAGGAGGTGGGCTCCCAGGGCATAGTTTGCTGATCCCTGCTCTAGGGAATATTAACCATCATCATTAAGAGCCAGCATGCCTAAGGGTAATATTACCCTGTGTTAGGTACCAACTTAAGTGCTCTACCCACATTTTCTCAGGTAATCGTCACTGCGACCCAACTAGGTTAATATGATTATTATCCCCATTGTACAAAAGAGGAAATTGAGTCAGAGAGATCAAGCAACCAACCCTAGTGGAGGCGCTGAGAGCCACACTCTCGTCACCCTGACCCTAAAGGCTGCACTTGTAACCAGAACACACAGTCCCTCGTGAGAATGAAATGAAACCTCTCCACCAGGTTTCTGGCCCCTCCAGCATTAAAGCATCGCCTTGTGTACAGGCAAACCCTTTTGTGGGCTTCATAAATGCTGAATCCACGGTATGTGTTTCCCAGGCAATACAATAAAAGCCCGAAGCTTTGAACTGAATAGCTATGGAATAATAAGAACGTTCGTGTTTAAACCTAGCAAAGAAATAATGCAAAAATTAGACGTTTCCCAATAACTTGACACAGTTGAGTGGTTTTGGAGAAAATATTATTTGGAAAATTCAAAATGATGATTAAGGTAGGAACCTGTTGATCTGTTACAAAGTCTTTGGTTTTTATAAGAACTTCCTGTCCCCATGTTCTAAATAATTAACCATGTTATCCATTAACTGGGAACTCTTACACCGCCTGAGGGACCAGAGTCTAAAGCCACAGGGGGTAATAAATTGTGATCATGGGTGTCTCGTTATTAAAATGAAATACGTTCTTAGCAGCTCCTCAGGACACTTTTTCCAGTGACTTACAGAGCTCCCCGTGACATGTAAACCCAGGCAATATAAACGTGTCCAAGCAAAACCCAACTTTCACAAAAAAAAGCCTCAGCTCCTGTCACCCCAAGTCATCAGGAGTCACAGAGGTCCTTCCAGGAATAGGGGCCACCAACAGATGTCTCATCTCATTCCCCGCCACCCCCCGCCCCATCAACTCCACAGCCTTCCAAGGACACTGCCTTGGGGAAGCCTCGGGGACCTTCGGATAGGCAGAGCCTGAACACTGACGGGAAGACTGGTCATCTATAGTGTCTTCAGGACAAGGATGTGCTTGGAAGAAGAAGAGAGTACAGTGTGGGGGACCTAGGTGGTGTTCAGGCTCCATTCGTCCTGTGAGCTGGACAAAGACACCGTCTTCCTCTAAGAGCCTGTGATGACCAGAGCGCTTACGGAAGTGGCAGAGCCCCAATTTGAGCCAACCAGCTGAAGCACAAAAGGGAACCTGTGTTTAACTGAGAAGTCCAGGGCGCACCAGCCTCACACACAGCTGGACCCGGGGCTGGAATCACCACCGGGAAATCAACGTCACCTCCCCACTCAGCTGTCCTTTGGGCGAGATGTGTTCCCAGGCAGGCCCACCTGAGCAGCCTGGGGAAACGGCCACCTGTCCCCAGGCTCACATCCGACCAGCTCAGCGGCCTCTTAGTGGGGAGCAAACATCTCCTTCCAAAGCTCCAGCTGAAGTCCTGGAAGAGACTCAGTGGTTAACCCGAGTCACGTGTCACCCCAGAGCCACTCACGATGGGCAGAGGGATACAGGTGGCGACAATCAGAGAGTGGGGTCCTAGTGTCTCCCCAGCTTTGCTGTTCAACCCCAACACATCCCGGGATATAGGAACAGGCGAAGCCCAGTCAGCGATGCCTGTGGCTCAGCACGGCCTACGAGGGGCACTTAGACGGAAGGCCGGAGCCGATGCAGCACCCCAGGATGAAGGTGGGGAGAGAACAGCAGGAGGTTCACAGTCCCTGCTCTGCCCTGACTGCCCCTCCCAGGAAGGAACAGAGTGGCTGCCAGATGCTGCAAGGGCTTCTGGGACCGTGAGGACATCTCTGAGGACACGGAAGCCCCCATTCTTACAGCCACACCCCCAACCCTCAATCTGCGGATCCATGCCAGCCTGTGGTGACACTCCCCGAGGCCCCGCTCCCCCACAAACAAAGACAGTGCAGTGAGGCATCCCTGAGGCGGGCTCTGCATAGTTTAGAAGGTGGTCCTCCACTGAAGCGGGTAGCCTTCCTTGATCCTTTGGACCTGGAGTTCCATTTTTTTAGGAAATAATGGTGATAATAGTTGGATGTTTTGTTTTTTTCTTCAGTGTTGTCTTTCTGTTTTTAAGCATCCTTATTTGACCAAAATTTAAAAGTTGGCAGCCCGTGCCTACCTTCCCTGTCTTGGTTGAGCCACTTTTAACAATTAGACCAGGACAAAGTGCTCCTGTCCTGGTCCGCCCTCCACTGCCCTGCAAGGACTCTGCTGTCTGCTGAGCAAACCTTCTCCCATCCCTGGGTGAGCAAGGCAGCAAGCGTGCGTGGGGATGGGGGCTGGGAGACAGAAGACCAGAGCGGCAGCGTTCCTGGAAGCTCTCTGGACATGCAGGGTCTCAGGCCCCACTCCAGACCTGATGCATCAGAATGCACACGCCAACGAGACCCCCAGGGGACCCCTGTGCACAGGGCAGTTTGAGAAGCACTGGCCCAGACTCCACCCAACACCTCTTCTCGCGAAGGAAGCCACGAGAGGGCCCCCGAGCAGGGGTGTTTGCCCCTGGAGGTTTAGCTCCAGACTTTACTTCCCTGAGAACCACTTCTCTCCCAGGCCGGGAGGTCTACACGACTCCGACAGCTCTTCTAAACCCACCCCTGGACTTCTATTCTACCATGTCAGACAGCATTCCAAAGCCTGCCCTGCAGGCCAGCTTCTGTGCCCACCGTCACCTCACCCCAGAGTCCCCACAGACCCATCCCTGGTCCCTCCCGAACTTTTTGCCAAATGCCTCTGCCCATCCCCGTCCACACCGTGTACATACATTTCCTCCTTGAATCCCCAAGAGCACCAAGAGGCTTCCTCGGCAGGCTTAACGACCCCTGTCACTAGCTCATGGACTAAGCAGCATCCTAGCGGATGGAGGACATGCACGACCTTGAGGGAAGCCTCAAGGATGGGAGGGGGGCCACTGTTACGGGTTGAGTTGTGCCCCCTTGAAATTCATGTGTTGGAGTCCTAGCCCCCTGCACTTGAGAATGTGAGCTTGTTTGGAGATAAGGACTTTGTAGTAGTGATCCAGTTAAAATGAGGTCATTCAAGGGGGATCACGACCGGACATGCAGAGGGAAGGTGGTGTGACGGCCCAGTGAGAAGGCAGGTGTCATCAAGCCAGGGAGTGAAGCCAGGCGCAGACTGTCCCTGTGCTCAGAGGAACCCGCCCGCCCACACTTAGATCCAGGACTGTGAATCAGTCTGTTCCTTAAGAAAACAGCCTGTGGTACCCTGTAAGGCCACGCCGGAGACCACGACAGCCCCAGGAGGCGAGGGGGGGAGGGGCAGAAAAGGAAGAAGCAGGGGTCCTGAGACTCAGAGGGGACCAGGAAAGCAGGGGCCTGGGGTCGAGAAGAGGTAGCCACTGGCCCTGGGACATGGAGGGGGTGCGGCAGAGAGTCACGCAGCCAGGTGGGGCAGGGCCAACGTCCGTCATACAGTGCCAGTGTCATCTTAGGAGCCAAAAAAAAAAAAAGACTTTTATCTAAAATAGAGTCTCACCTGACTGTGTTGACACTATAAATGTAATAAAATATACACACCAAAAAAAAAAGTTCCCATAAAGCCCAGTGAGATTCGCACCAGCTGCTGGGTTAGCTGTAGGAGTGCCAGGTCAGTCTGCTGGTGTCCATCCGGGCACTGTGGGCATTAAGGCATTCCCACCAAGGGACGCTGGGGCAGCTCTCTGTACTATTTTTTTGCAACTTCCATCTGAGTTTAAAATTCTTTCAAAATGAAAACTTTAGAAAACATACAAACATTTAAAAGGCGAAGTCTTGCCTCCTTCGCTCCCCGTCTCCTTGGCTCACAGCTGCTGCTGCCCTTTGTCGTAGTCACACACCCTCCCGTCTTTTGCAAAGCCTCAAGATGCGGCTCATCTCAATACGAGCGGTGAGGAACATTCCAGAACACGCATTCACCCACAGGCGGGTTTGACGCCCGCAAGGGGCCACGAGGAAACGAACCACTCCTCGCACCATTTTCTTTCTTTGTGTTTTTGTTCGTTTGGTCAGACCGAGCCCAGGAGAGAACAGGGCTTGCTTTCTCTCCGGAGTGAGGGGAGCCTGGCTCGGGGCTGCAGCCCGGAGCAAAAGGCTCATTCACGCGCGGACACGCAGAAGCTCACTGCAGAGACCCGGGCAAAGGGCTTGCTTTCTGTGAAATGCCTAATTTGAGTTTCTAGCCAGCGTTCACTCTTCCAGGGTCCCCTGGCCTCCTCAATGGCGGGCCTTGTCCATGGGGAGCACAAAGCTGCCTTTCCTGGAGGGCCAAGAGGAGGGAAGCTGCAGCTGAGAGGAGGCGTCTCCCCACCGTGACTGGCCCCATTCTTCCCAGCTCACGGGCCGGCCCTGCCAGAGCATGAGGCCTCTGAACTCCTAAGTGCCTCTCCCCCAGCAAGTGGAGAGCGTCAATAAATCCTGGGGCAGGAAATGAGAGAGGCTCGGTCCCCAGACAACACTGTGCTCGAGTGGTCACATGAACTGGAAACTTCTAAGGAGAATCCTTAAGAGGTAGTAGGGACTTTCCTGTCACTCAGGGCATTCGAGCAGGGGCAAGACTCTGACTGGGCAGGGATGCTAAAGGGATGGAGGGAAGCAAGTGATGGATGGATGGGGCATGACAGGTAGATAGGTAGGTAGATAGAGAAAAATAGGTAGATATGATAGGTAGGTAGATAGATATAAATAGATGATAGATCAGATAAAGAAAAAATGAAAAAGAGAGAGAGAGAGAGAGAGGGAGGAAGGGAGGAAGGGAGGGAGGGAGGAAGGAAGGAAGGAAGGAAGGAAGGAAGGAAGGAAGGAAGGAAGGAAGGAAGGAAGGGGCCAATAGCAATCAAGGCTCAACTATAACAGGAGGGCACACACAATGGACTGTGCCCAGACCCCACAGGCACCTGCTACATAAGGTTGGGAGACATAACAGCCCTACCTAACACACAAAAACAAACACAGGGAGGCAGCCAAAATGAGGAAACAAAGAAATACACCCCAAATGAAAGAACAGGCGAAAACTCCAGAAAAGGAACTGAACGAAATGGAGGCAAGGAACCTACCAAAGACAGAGTTAGAAACATTGGTTATAAGGATGCTCAAGGAACTCAGTGAAAACTTAAACAAAGAGATAGCAAGCATAAAAAAGGACACAGAAACCATAAAAAAGGAACCAATCAGGAGTGAAGAATACAATAACTGAAATGAAGAATGCACTAGAAGGAATAGCAGACTAGATGAAGCAGAGGATCAAATCAGTGATTTGGAAAACAAGGTAGCAGAAAACACCCAATTGGAACAGCACAAAGAGAAAAGAATCCAAAAAATGAGGGTAGTTTAAGGGACCTCTGGGGCAACATCATCCGTAACAATATTCGCATCATAGGAGTACCAGAAGGAGAAGAAAGCAAGGGATTGAGAACCTATTTGAAGAAATAATGACTGAAAACTTTCCAAACCTGGTGAAGGAAATAGACATATAAGTCCAGGTAGCAGAGAGTCCCAAACAAGATGAACCCAAACAGGTCCACACCAAGACACATAATAATTAAAATGGCAAAGGTTAAAGACAAAGAAAGAATCTTAAAAGCAGCAAGAGAAAGGCAACTAGTAATTATAAGGGAGCTCCCATAAGGCTGTCGCTTGATTTCTCAACAGAAACTTTGCAGGACAGAAGGGAGTGGCACAACATATTCAACATGATAAAAAGCAAGGACCTATAACCAAGATTACTCTACCTAGCAAAGCTATCATTTAGAATCGAAGGACAGATAAAGAGCTTCCCAAACAAGGAAAAGCTAAAGGAGTTCATCACTACCAAACCAGTATTACAAGGAATGTTAGCGGGACTTAAAAAAATCAAAACTATGAATAATAAAATGGCAATAGCTACATATCGATCAACAATTACTTTCAGTGGAAATGGATTAAATGCTCCAATCAAAAGACACAGGGTAGCTGAATGGATAAGTAAAAAAGACCCTTACATGTGCTGCCTACAAGAGACTCACTTCAGCTAGAAAGATACACACGGACTACAAGTAAAGGGATGGGAAAAGTTATTTCATGGAAATGAAAAACAAAACAAAAAGCTAGGGTAACAATACTTATACCAGAAAAAATAGATTTTAAAACAAAGGCTACAACAAGAGACAAAGAAGGACCCACTCATCCCATTTCTGGGTATTTATGTAAAGAAACCCAAAATGCTACTTTGAAGGGACATGTGCATCCATATGTTCATTGCAGCATTGTTTACAATGACCAAGATGTGGAGGCAACCTGGGTGTCCATTGATGGAAGAATGGATAAAGAGGAGGTGGTACATACATACAGTGGAATATTGCTCCGCCATGGGAGGGAATGGGTTTTTGTCATCTGTGGTGTCATGGATGGACCTGGGGGAAATTGTGCTGAGTGGAGTCTGTCAGGCAGAGAAAGCCAGATGCAATGTGATTTCGCTTATATGTGGAATCTAAAGAACAAAATAAATGAAAAAAATAAGAATAAATAAATAAATTTAAAAAATAAAATGTCAACACTGTTTGCAAGTGTGGTCCTCGGGAAAAGACAAGCTCCATTAGACTCCAGAAAAGAGGACCCTGCCTCATGCACCCACCTGCAGCAGCCGCCCAGGCCAGCGGAAGCTGGAGGCAATGCTCTCAGTTTGTTACACATTGTGTAACAACCTTCCAACTAAAACCATGATACAAAATAATAAAGTAGCTCTAAACCTTTTGTTATTTTGTATTAAAGCAGAACCAGCTACTTGCAAGGATCAGGGGAAAGAAAGAACAGTGAAACGCAGGAGGCTGTCAGCTCCACCATCCACAGGCATGCTTCTCCTGAGCCCCAAGCCAATCTCAAGGGGCCCTGGGATCGTGTGGTCAGTTCAGCAGTCACAGCCTGTGTCCCATCTGGGGCTGACTCGGCCTTTGACCTTGACCTTTGACTTGTGCCTGTTCTACAACCTCACATTCTTGTCTCCCCAGCCCAGCTCCCCAGCTAGAAGGAGGGGCACCGTACCTGGAGAGGAGCCCCCCATTGCCCACCAGCGACTCCATGAACCAGCCCCAGACCATGAAGGGGGAAGCATGGAAGGTCCTGCAGGGATGCCCCATTTTACCCAGCCGGGAGGGCCCCTTCTTTCAGCATCACGAGGGCACCAGGGGAGATGTGGGCATCTGGGAGCCTCAACGCTGCACAGGGGCCTCCACTGGCCTTTGGTGGCGCTTCTCTGTAACGAGGAGGAGGCTGACACTAGCTCATGGTTACTGGGGTCTTCCTGCATTCTGGGAGTCATGTTCAACACTGCACAGAAACCAACACGCCTAGTCCTCCCAAGCACCTAGGCAGGTGCTGCCACGAGTCACCCCCCTTTTACAGGAATGAGGCTGAGGTATGCAGTGGGTCTGTCCATATCACAGACCCAGGCAGTCTGACATCAAAGCACCCGTGCACCTCTCAGCTGCCCTCAAGACCTTGTCTGTTGGCCTCCCAACGTCGAGGCAACATGAGATTACAATATGAATCTGACTGAGCCCCTCATCCCTAGGAGCTCCTGGTCTACGAGGGCCAACAGGGTATTGTGTGGACAGCACCCTGGCCCCAGCTCTCCACCCATCCTATATCTGCAGGTGATGTGCCTGCTCCCCCTACCAAGGGGAGGAGTGTATTTCCTTCCCCTTGGCCTTAATCTCGCCCGTGTGCACTCTAATAGAATTAGGCAGAAGGGAAGGTGCTAGATCCTCAGAGGCTACGTGCATTTCCACCACTGCTATGGGACAACATCACTGAGTCCCAGGAGGGTGAGGCGCACACATGGATGAGCTCAGCTGAGCCCAGCTTGAGTCATCAGCCCTCCCAACCTGCAGACACCCAAGGAGCGGGGGCTCAAGGCTGCAGACCGCTGGGGTCCGGAGGTCACTTCTGCAGCAGCCTGAGATGCTGGCTAGAGGATGCACTGGACACAACACAGAGAGGTCTGGCACCTATTACATATGTACCTTGTCATTTTACTTGTTAAAATGGCACGTCCCTCACCAGATGGTGAGCTTCCAGGATGGGCAGCAATCTTTCCATCACCCCCACGCCGTGCTCCCTGAACACAGCAGTGCTTCGTGTGTTGGCGGATCGATAAATAATATAATACCTGCAGCTCATAGGGTCAGCCTGACACATTCAGCGGCACCCTCGTCTCACTGACACCAGCTGCACCCCTCATGATTTTTGCCACGCCTCTGTCTCCTCACGCTTCTCGGTACTGCCTCCTCCACTTTATTAAGTTTTGACGTCCATCTTCTTTTGTACGTAAATACATTTAACTTCTAAGAAGACCATATACCACCATGCTCTGTGGAGAACTGGTATCCCCAGTCATCCATGAGTCTAACAGAAAAATAAAGACAGTGCCAGGCAGACCCAGAGAGCAGCGCCCAGGTGGGGACAGTCCTGATGCCGCCCCGCACTCGGAACTTTGCACAAAAGCCCCCCGCTGACAAATGTGCCAAGGTCAGCAGCAACAACTTGACTCATGTGACTGCAGAGACAGTCATCCCAGAATGAGCATTGCCTGAGACAATGTTTTCCTGCCAAAGGGAAGTGGAAAGATAACTTTTGGCACATCTTCCGAAGTTTATTTAAACCCCCTGAGCTATTGATTACAACAAAGCAAAAATTTTGTCTGCACATGGATACAAACTTCCAGGAAGTACAAAACCAAAAAACAAAGTAATAACAATGCAATTCATTAGCAAATGCATTGAGACCAGCAGCGGCTTTAACAGCGTGTTACATTTAAAACAGATGCATAACAATGTGTGATAAACATATTTTTTAAGTCCTGCAGCCACAGCTCCCACCCAGTGCTTGGTTCTTGGCAGTCATCTCCTGGCTGCCAACCAATCAAGGTCAAGCCTACTTACGCCGTCGTGCCCATTAGATAAGGGGTGTTGCCAAGCTACCCATCCAAGTGACTCACTTTAACAAGCAGGGACTCTGGTCCTAGACCATTAAAAACGGGACCTTCAGCAACTCTGCCGATGGCTGATTCTCTGCCATCACCTTGACTGACTTCCAGTAAATAAATCTAGTTCTGGTGGCCATTCTAGTTAAATGACCTGGGAAACGGAAGAGTATGTCTGTGCCTGCGTCTTTATGCAACTACAGAAATGTATACGTTGGTGCGATGGATTGCTTGAACAAGGGATGGGATGAAACACATGTACCTGTCCTGTGGGAAGAACAGACTGCCTCCCAGTAAGCTGCAGGAGGCCCGGAGGTCTGCAGGGCAGAGAGTGGGTAGGACAGAGAGAGTGGGGGGCAGACGGGGTGGGCGGGCCATCAAACTCACCTAGATTTAAACCTCTCTTCAAGCCACCTCTTCATACGTATATGCCCATGGCAGGGTTACTTAGCCTCCCTGGTCCTCCGACCCTCTGACCCTACTGCAAGGGTTTAGAGGAAGATTAAATAAAAAGAAGTGTGATGGCCCCGGAGTTTTACAACAGGCACATTTTCACTCCAGCCAAGGATCATTTACCAGACCACCAGCTCCGTGAGGGCCAGCGACCTTGTCAGTCTTGTTTCCCTAATAAATATTATTAAACAAGATTTAGATGGACATAATATTCAGGCTTGGACCACACATCTTAGTCCAGCCTTTAATTCCTTGGTAAAGAAATGTCATGACGCATAAAAATGCTTCAGCCTTCCCGAGATTCTTTCCACGTGACGTTTCAAAGGGCAGCCTGGGGGCCACGCGCAGCCCCAGATGTGTTTGGTTGGGGTCACGTGCTTTGTTTGTTTGTAAATTGACAATGACTGTAGTCGACCACTCAGTGGTCATTCTCATTCTCCCTCCCCTTCCTTTGTGCCAGCTCTTGTCATGGGTAGCCATGCAGGTATCAAAACAGCCAACCAACCAACCAAACATCTTTTCCAGCCGCCTACAGCTGGGACTGGCCGTCTGACACCCTCTGGCCAGAGGTGTAAATGCATGTCACTGGGTGGGGCTCCCAGGAAAGCAAGGTCCTAGCTCAGCAGATGGATACCTCTTGACCTGTCTGCACCCCTTCTTCCTGCCTAGAAAGTGCACTTGTTGCTGCAGAGACAGCAGCCATTTTGTAACTAGGGGCTCGCAGGGAGATCGCAGAGCTTTGGCCCCATGGCACGGAAGCTGGTGTGCTGTCAGCCCTTCCGGTGAAAGAAAAACCCCTTTCTTCCTTACGATAGCCAGTGCTATTTAGGTTTTCTATCACATGAAGCCAAACCGATTCCCAACTGATAAACTTGCAATGTTCACGTTGCACATAAAAATCTGGATTTCCAGGGTATCTCTTAAAATAGGACAGGGTGGCCACCCTGGGCCCACATCCCCGTGTGGCGGTAACCGGCCCTACTGGAGCAGTCCTGTTCCCGGACCCACCCGTTTGCAAGAATACCCGTCCCGGTAGACACCGCCCTGGGGGCCTGGGTTAAACAATTTTATCATATGTGGACTAGATCCCGGCTCTCAAAGTCAATGACGGGTGAGTCTCAAATCCTCTGATAGGCCTTGTTATAGTCAAGCTTTTTCCTTTCACCTCTATTCCTGTGACATTTTACATACACCCTGTAAATGATGCCCTGGTTGAAGCACTGGTGGGGGGCTCAGAGCACACCACCCTCCACACCCATGCCTGCTGCAGCTGGCGCGGCCACACCACAGGCCCAGCCTTCAAATGGCTCACCTGTGCCCTACAAGGAGGTGCCCTTCCCAGGAAGAGCTCACCAAGACAACTCATAAGAGTGAAACAATAAAAAACCCTACACGTTCAGGTCCTATTTCAAGACCACCAGTATGCTAGCCCATAATTACAGGACCAGATTCGGTAACTGGGACAAGGTGGGGGGGCCCTAGAGGGACTGCAGTCTGGAAAGGGAGGCAGGGAAGGGGCTGGGGAGCAGCATCTGAGGAGGAGCTGACAGCGAGGGAGGCTCTGGGGGTAGCAACGGCCCCAGAGAAATGGTGGTTATGGGACAGCACGGGTGAGGTCAGCGGCGGAGGCTGGGTAGGGAGAGGCTGTTAGAGCCGCCCCGTCCACGCGGCAGGCAGCGCTGCTGCTGCCATCTGGGTAGACCAGAATGAGACTCGGAACCGAATTCTCCCCTGCCCCGCCCTCTCATCACCACTCCTGAGCATGGACTCTGGCTGGTGCTGCTGCGAGTCACGGAGGAGCGTGGTCCCCGAGTCCTAACTCGCCCCTGGCTGGGTCAGCACAGCGCCTCCCCACATTTCAAAGGCTGACCAGCGTGGCCCTGACGGGGAGCCAGCGACAGCAGGGCTGAGAGTGGACCCGCGAGGTGCTTCTTCACCCCCTGCAGCTCGGGGTGGGGGTGGAGGGCACAGGTGCTCTGAAGGGCGTCTCCCTCTCCAGGCAGGAAGGCCACGGTGGAACTGCTCCTGCTCAGAGACGTGGCTGAGGCTGTAACTGAGCCGCCTGTTCCCAGAGGCCCCGTCCAGCTGGCAGGAGGGCCCAGCCACCTGGGCAGCCCCACGCCTCATCAGCTAGACACCGATGTCTGGTGCTTGAGCCCATTCATTCCCCAAATGCTGAAGCCTCCTGCATGCAAGGCTGTGCTGGTGTCCCGGCCCAGACGGGCACAGTCCACAGAGAAGGAAAGAGACCCGAAGCCCAGGTAGTAACAAGCACCCTGAGCGAATCAGAACGGAGGGACAGGAGCAGGGCTGGCTGGGGCAGGCAGCCACTTACATTTAATAGGGTGGACAGAAGAGCCTCTGAGGTGACATTGGCCCGAGACCTGAAGAAAAAGAAGGGGTCAGCAGAACACAGAGGTCTGGAGCTCGGAGCCAGACAGGTCAGTGCAGGATCCACATGGACACACAGACACGCCCCCCACACACAAATTGTCGGCAGAGAGGCTGAGACCATGGCTGAGGGCTGGGCTCACTGGCTCCCCAGGTGTGGTCACCTGACTAGCACCATCAGCACCACCTGGTAACTTGCTGGAGATGTCACTCTCAGGGCCCACCACACATATGCTGAATCAGAGACCCCGGCGTGGGGCTGCCAAGCCCAGCAGGGGATTCTGATAGACACTCCAGTGTGAGTGAATATCAACATCAGCATCTCTCTGGGGAGATTTTGCCCTCAGGGGACACTTGGCAAGTCTGATGACATTTTGGTTGTCACCATTCGGGACTGAGGTGCTGCTGTCATCTAGCAGACAGATGCCAGGGATGCGGCCAAACGCCCTCCGATGCACCGGACAGCCCCACAACGGAGAAGGATGCCGCCCCAAACGCCAGTGCTGCCGAGGCTGAGAGACCCTGCCTGAGATTGAGGGTCTCCCACCTGCTTGGGCATCAGAGCCTCTTGAGCAGAATCTTTACAAAGGTACATCGCAAGGTCACACAGAAAGGTGTTTAAAAAGTTATCCCAGGTGACCCTTGGTCCAGTTGCTGGTCCTGGCTTCGGGGACCCAGGGAGACACCCCAGGGAGACAGCTCGGAGTGGAGGAAGAAGGCAGTGAAGACGGCACTGCGGGAACCCTCGTGTGAAGGACCGGGAAGAGGAAAAGGGGCATGACAGGCCGAGAGCAGGAAAGAACAGCTACCAGAAACCAGGGGTCAGGGCAGTGAGGGGACAAGACAGAGGAGGCTGAGGCCATGGCATGAGATTGGACAAGGAGCTCACAGACCGCCTTGTCCATGCGGGACCAAGGCCAGGGCAGGTCCCACAGCATGGAGGGGCAGATGCCCTTCCCACAGCCTGGGAACAAATGGGGGAGAGGATGCCAAACTCCTGGTGAGTCTGACCGCCTGAGGAGGAAAGGTGGTGGGGATGCTGCCTTACCTTTGAAAATGTTAATTTGGGGGAGAAGACCTAAGCTGGGGGTCTCCTGCTTGTGGGACTAGAATAAGGATTTACAGAGAGAAACCTTGTACAGGTGCAGATGGAGTCATTAATGGAGCAATGATGTAGAGAGAGGGGATGGGTTGGCCCTTGGGGAAAATCCTTCATCCCTGCCACCCAGGCTATGGCCACAGATGTGGCCATTGACAGATTTAGTGCACGGATAAGGTCACAAAAAGATGCTCCCACTCACCAGCAATCAAGGAGCCGCAAATTAACACAACTGACACCATTTGTCACCATGCAAGAGAAAACCAGATTGACGATCTCAGGCGTTGGCAAGGCTTTGGAAAAGGGGCATTCTCGAAGATTCTGGAAGGAGTGTCAATTGGTATATTTTTTCCCAGGAAGGTGCAATGTCATAGAACTAAAAAATGTGGGTCCCCTGTGACCCAGACATCCCACTAGCTGGGACATGCCCTAGAGGAAATGTGCAGGTGAGCACCACCGTGTTGCCTGTTATGGGTATAACTGAAAACAACACAAACGTCTAATAGCTAAACGGTGGAAATGAGTGTCCTTGGACTCCTACATGGCTACTAAATGAGGGAGATGGCGCTACAGAATGTGGTTAAACCTCCAACACCCAGTGTTGAGTGGAAACACCATGGAGAGCCTTCTGTGCCATGTACTAGCATATTAAATAAAGTTCTCTTCCCAAGAACATGTAAATATAAACATGTAGAAAAGTGCAGAGGATGCAAAGATAACCGCTGGAGAGAGAAAGGGGTGTCACCGTTTACGCTCCCATAATGCTCTGAGTTTTTAGTAAGAGAATATTGATGCATTAGAAAGTCACTTGGAGGGGGCAAGGGTAAATGCCACTTTGGGCTGTTTTATAAAAGTCTAGGATCTAGAAGGAAGGCGGCAACCCTTGCACTTGACTTTGTGCCAGGTTATGCCACAGCTGGCGCACTGGCTTCAATTTTCAGGAGTCACTCTTTAGAGCAGCAGGTGGACAGGTAAAGAGATCCCAAAGGGAGCGCAAGATGAAGGACTGGGGCTTTTCAACCTAGTGAAAAATGACTCAGGTTGGAAGGATAAGTGACCTAACACAACAGACTCTCTGAAAGCCCCCGGAACACGCCTTGTGAGAAGATGCCACCAGGGCTGATGGGGAGCAGAATCTTAAGAGCCAATTGAAAAGGAATTTTTAAATAGGTCCACCCAAAGAAAAGAATGTGCTGCATCAGAAAGAAGTGAGTCCCCCAATGAAAGAGGTATGCAAGCACATGCCAAGCCAACCAGGCAAGACACTAGTAGAAAATATTTGCTCCCCTAGTCCACCCTTCCTGCTTCAATCTCCCGAGTCGCTTCCAATTTGAAGATTCTGACACTCTTTCTGCCAGAACTCCTCTGCTTAACATGATCCATAAATACTTCACTGCTTGATGCTTTTTAGTAAGGTCCGACCACACACAGAATCATACATACTTTTCACCTCAGACATCTGCTCTCTGGGTCCCATTTTGACCATTCGAACCAGAGACTAACTTGGCCGGCCGTCCTCCCCGGGCATCGCTGAATCATGGCATCCCAGCCCTCCCTCCTCTCTCCGTGGTGGAGCCGGCACCAGGCACCTGCCAAGCCCTCTGTTCCCACCCACAGAGGCATCAACTCACAGACAGCCAAAAAGCTAAATCCTCCACCATTTCCGTTTCAAGTTTGCTTCCTTTTACTGCCAGGGAGACAAAAGAAACGGGAGGGTTCTCTCCTGACGAGCCACTCAACTTCCATAATGGGAACAATCATGGATGTGCATCTCCCGCATTGAGAAAAACCAATCCAACATGGAGTGCTGAGGGCTTAATCCTCGATTTCTAATAAAAAAGATTAATTAAAGCCTTAAGGGTCTGCTTATAACAGCCTCTGCTTGAAACTCCAAGGAAATGAACTTGCCCTCCCAGATATAGCAAACCCAGGGATTTCCTCAGGCTGGTACCTTAGTTTGACCAGACGATACAGTGTCAACATCCTAACAAAGAAATCTTACAAGCCTCGCATGGGTTTATTGTTTAAAATTTCAAGTTGGGCCCTGCTGCCCTCAGAGCCGCCTTTAATGGGTCTTTCTTTGCAGTCAGGAAAGCCCCTCTGTGTTCCAGCAAAGCGGGGAGCCGCATCCCACAAAGCCACGTCCCCCTTGCCCAGGGATTGCCTTCACTCAGGTGCCCATCACCTATCCTGATAGAGTCCCCATTTGGGGTCCATGCATTTACAGAGAATACATCTTCAAAGGAAGGTCAGGGCGATTATTGTCCAAACAGACTCAGGGCTGGTGCTTCTCTGGGATGGGACGGCTGAGCCCCGAGGTTGGTACCAAAACACCAGCTTGGGTTCCTTTTCTGAACCCTGCATCTCAGCAGCTCCGGCTTCTCCCTGTGAAGTGGAAATTGCCTTCTGGTGGAGAAAGGTTTTAATGATCACTTTGCTTCCTGCGTCTCCATGGTGACGGTGCCTGCACAGCCCACCTCCCTCCTGCTTTATTAGGCCTTTCTTCCTCTCTGGAAAGTAATCCATCAAAACACATAGACGCCTTTGTGACCGGATTTATCACCTAAACAATGGACGCTACCGCGGGGGTGGAGAAGTGGACGAAGTCCATGAAATCCGGCTCCGTCCTGCACACGCCCTTCATCTCCCGGCTGGCAGCTTGGGGCGCACACCTGTCCGGGGGGGCGGGCGGCGCGCCCAGGTGGGGCAGGCCTGGCCCCAGTCGGGCGCCCGGAGGAAGCCCCTCTGCCCGGTGGCCCCGGGAGCGCTGCCCCGCCCGGGCAGGGCCACCCGGCCACCCGGCCACCTGAGCTGAGGACGGGGTCGGGAGGCAGAGCTCCAGGCCGGCGCAGGCGAGGCGGCCACAGGTCTGACTCTCCCCCTCGCCGGTCAGCACCCAGGGAAGGGGAGTCCCCGGAGGGGACAGCACTGCCCGCCGGCCGACAAGGAGGCCCGAGGCTCAGGGCCCGGCTCTACCCAGGAAATCGGCTCGTATCCGGACAAAGGGCTCCTCGGAGCCCCGGCAACGTTGCGGGGGATGCGACCTGCGGGGCCGGAGCGCCGGTCCGGCGGCGGCTCCCACATGCAGCGGGGACGCGGAGCAGCGCCCGGACTGTGCGCCCCGCGCCGTCGGCCCCCGGCCGCCCCCGCTCCCCGGCCGCCCCCGCCCGGCCCCGTTACCTGGGTTCTCCCCGGCATCCGCGGAGGACGTGGCCGTGGAGTCGGCGAGGACGCTGGGGTCACTCTGCGAGCGGGCCCGCGACACAAGGCAGCCGCTGCCGTCCTCGGACGTGGCCATGGGCCCGGCCGGCGCGGGGGCCAGTGGACGGAGCCGCTTGGAATCAGAGCATCCGAGGCGGCCAAGGTCACCGGCGGCGAGGGGGCTGGAGGGGGCGTCTTGTTAAAAAAGAAAATCCCAAAGGCCCGGCGAAGGGAAGGGGCCGGAGGACGCCGCCGGGCGCTTCGGGGCGGAGAGACAATAGCCTCGCGGCTGCAGCCAGGCGCGCGGCCTCGCTGTTATGTATTCGTGTTTATTCCCATTCTTCAGTCTCTATTCCAGGAAGAAAAGTTGAGCCAGAAAATAAAAACTTTTTTCTTGTCAGTGTTTATTGCGTGCTTTGGGCCAGGGGGTGATGTCCACGAATTTCTAGGGGCGTTCCCTCCCCCCACCCCACCCCCCCACCCCCCCGGAAAAACAGGGAAAAAGAAGAATCTTTGCTCTTGCAATTGCTTTAATCTGAAAGCTGTTCTTGGAGCATCTGTTGGAAAACATTAGGATTCTCCCATCATGCCACGCGAGAGGAGCATGACGTCACGAGAGAGGGGCGTGAGGATGCGCGTGGTGATGGGGTGGGGTCTCCGATACCTGGCCTGCACTGCCCTGGCAGCTCTGGGCAGGTGGGGGCTGCACCCTGATTATGGACCTCCCACCCCCACCCCACAGAGCTCTAGAACCGAGGAGGCTTCCGCGCCCCTCTTCTCCCCTCTCCCCAGAGGGCGGGCGGGGAGGAGACCCCAAGGGTGCCTCCTTTGGAGGCAGGGCCAATCTCCCCAGCAGCTCAGGCAGCGGTTTCCCGAGCCCTTCCTCGCTTGGCTGTGGAGGCCAGTGGGTCCCGCTGCCCAGGCTCCACCACGAGGGGGGGGGCGCTCCCCCACTTCATCCCTGCCCTGCTCACCGCCTCCCCACTGCCCACCTCGCCTTCCTCCGGACCCTCGGCCCCCGGCCTGGGAAGAGAGAGAGGCGGGGCAGCTGGCGCCTTCCTGGGAGGCTCCCCAACCGCCCTCGAAGCTGATGGGGCCACAGCAAGGGCGGCGATGCCCCCAGGGCTACCGCTTACAAAGGCGTCCGGCCTCCAAGGCGCTAATGAGCCGTTCTCATCATTCTAGATGGGGGTGTGGGAGACGTGCAGGCCACTCCCACACCTCCAGCCCAGGCGGCAGCTGTGTGCAGATGTGGTAGAGAAGCTCCAACAGGCACCATCCTGCTTCAACTCCTTAAACAACCCCAGGGGCTGGGCGCCCCCTGAGTCCCCACTGCAGATGATGAAACTGAGGCTCTGAGAAGGAGCTTGCCAGGGTCCCACAGCAGGTGACAGCACAGCAGGGACTACTGGGACTTGCCTGGGGTGGCTCCTTCATATTCAGCTAGCTCCTAAGCAGGGCTGGGGTGCAGCGGGAGCACCCTGGCAGTGTTGGATGAAACCCCAGTGAATAGCCAAGGACAGAGTGAAGATGTGGGGGAAATAACACGGAGGAAGGCGCATACGGAGCTTTGGGCTCTGTGCAGCAGTCACCTCCAGAGGAAGCATTCATTCATTCGGCCACTCATTCACTGGAAAAATGCACAGAGAGCCTACTGCATGCTGGGACCACACCAGGCATTAGGGACCCAACAGTAAACAAACGCAGAAATATCCCCCAATGGAACTTCCAGAAGGTAGACAAGAACGGTCACCAACAAACCAATAGCTGCCCCCCAAAACACTTCATTACAGTGGCAATGAACACCCTGCACCAAAGAGGAAATGAGGACATTTTACTAGATACTTTTTATCCACGTAGAACTGCTGAATGGTGACGCACCCAGCCCTGCGCTGAGTGCTTTACTCGGGTTGTGACGAGGGCATCGTTTCTTCCTCGCAAGGTCCTAGGAGGTGTGAGCTACTGTCATCTCCACCTCAGAGATGGGGGCAACTCAGAGAGGTGAGTGCACCTGCCCAGGTCACAAGTCAAGATGTGACAGGGCTGGGATACAGCCGAAGCTCCCATCCCTAGGTGTCTCCAAATGGGTCCTTGGGCAGGTTTCAGAACCACCCCCCAACCACACCCTCAGCCCCTCCCACGTCCAGGTGAGACCGCCTTTGGCTGGCCCAGCCAGCAGCAGGAACAGGGATGGACCAGTGAGGCAGGGGAGGGATGGCAGCCCAGGGTGTCTGCAGGAGAGGAGAGAGAGGTCGCAGCAGCGGCCCCCAGCTGTCTGCCACTCACCCAGCCCCCTCCCGCTTCCTGGGCTTCCCTGCTCACCACCTGTGCTGCTCCTGAATTGAGATCTTTCTCTACATCAATTCTTTGCAATTAAATACATTTTTCCAGGAAACCATCGCGACAGCAACATAGTCTCCCCATCGTGGAAGGGAAGGATCACCGTGCTAACTGGGTCCCACCACCCGCGTCACCGTGGGCTCCCGCTCTGGAGAAAAGGGCGATGAGCCAGGGTGGGGGTCGAGTTCAGATACCCAGGCACCAAATGGAGATGTTCTCCTTACTGCTTCCAGGACAAAGAACAGAGAGAACTTTCCATGGAAGCCACTGTTCCTTATTGCTCTGCCCGTGCAGCACCTAATCTAGCGGCTGGTCCCTTCCGACGGTCTACACTGCAGCGCCCATCCCCTGCTCCCCCAGAACTGCACAGATGGGGCGTAGATGCACAGAAAGGGCAACACAGCATTTGCTCCAGAGCCCGTGGGCAGCGAGGAGACAGTCGACAAGGGTGACAACCAAGCTTGCTTCTTACAGTGCACACGTTAGCAAAGCCCTGCGATTTGGTGGCGCTGAGTAGGGATGGGGCTGGTCATTATATTTTTCTCTGGCTTTCAAATGTTCTGTAATAAAAATAGCTCTAGGTTTAGAAAAATGAGTGACCCCATGTCTACTAATCAACAGAAAATAAAGTTTCCTGGTGAATTTGGCCTTCCAAGTTATTCACCCCCAGGCCAGGACCATAAGGTGTGCCGAAGGCAGCTGTCTGCAGGAGACGCCCAGCCTCAAGGGTCCTCACCAGGTCTTTGTGAATGTCACCAACTGTCCCTCCTCAGCTGGATCCCTGGCAAAGGTGGCCTTGACCTGCAAGCACACTCCGGAAACCCTATAGGAACTTACAAGGCTTCCTAATGGCCCCCCAAATAGAAACAACCCAAATGTTTCTATTTCCACCGATGAATAAATAAAATGGGGTCTATCCATCCATCCAGTGCAACATGATTCAGCCCTAAAAGGAATAAAATCCTGAAACCTGCTACAACATGTGTGGATGGACCAAGTGAAAGCAGCCAGTCACAGGAGAGCACATATTGTATGGTTCGTTTGGTGACATGTCCACAGAGAGAGAAGGTGATCAGTGGTTGCCTG
>NW_017731382.1:3085643-3098253 GCF_001890085.2 Hipposideros armiger
GGGACTGCTCATGAGTAGGGGCTTTCTTTGGGGAAGTCATAGAAATGTTCTAAATGTTCTAAAATTAGATTACAGTGATGGTTTCACAACTCTGTAAATGCACTAAAAACGACTGAATTTTATACTTTAAACAGCTGAGCTTTATGGAATGTAAATTATTGCAATAAAGCTGTTTAAAAAACAAAATAAGATGCACAAAGGCATGTAGGCTGAGCTTTGGATGGGAAGGCTGGTTTCCGGCCCCTCCCTGTCACCTTTACCCAGAATAATCACGCTTAAAACCTCTCCTGTCCCACCTGGGGCTCCAAATCAGAGAGGCCCCTCCCAGGAGTCACACTTCTGGTTCTTGATCAGAAAGCCCAAAGCCATGTCCTGACTCCAGGCAGCACAGGTAGCCCCAACGTGGCTGCCTCAAAGAACTGCAAAGAGCCAGACAAGGTCCATCCTTCGGGACAGAGGTCACCACCTCCTGCCCCTTCATCCACAGGCTATGTGGGGTTTTTCTCCTTATCCATCAATAGAAACAGAATTAAACCAGCAAACTCCATCGCTTAAACAGAATTGCTCAGGCCATCGTCTCGGTCCAAGTCCTTAGAGAACCAACTGAGTGGGACCAGAGGGCCAGGCCCTATAGTGGGAATTCCAGGTCCAAAGAACGAGAGGGATGAAGACAAAGCAGTTCCCGTCAGAGCCCGGTGGTAAGGAGGGGAGCCGCGCCCTCTGCTGGTCACAGGAGAAACTGCGCCCAATGCGGTCACCTGCCTGTGGGCTTCCCGCCTTAGAGTGTCCTGTGGGGTCTGGCGCTACAGCAGCTACACTGGGACCCTGCAGTGACAATCTCGTAAGTTTGGAATGTCAGCACCTGAGGACAGACACCTTGGACCTGCCTCCCTCCAGATCTCCTAGAAAGGGGGCAAGAACATCCTATGGCTTAAGCCTCTGTTGGCTGGATTTTCCTTTACTTAACACGTAGCTCTTATGATGTGTCAGACATCCTTGTAAGAACGTTATCATTATTAACGTGGTTAATGCCAAAATAACCAAATAAGGCAGGTATTGTACTACTATATTCCTAAGTGGCGCAGCCAGGGACCCCACGCTTTTCTGGATCCCCCAAAAGTCACTCGCTCGATGATAGCCACAGGGGAGGCGGCGGCGGCGGCAGTGGGGCAGGATGGCAGGACGGCAGCGTTTCTGCAGCCGCACAGCTTCCCAGGGACCATACCTGCACCGATTAACAGTCCTGGGAAGTTGGACTAATTATCCTCTTTTTACAAAGAATGCCGCTGAGGCTCCGAGAAGGTGTGTGACTCGCTGAAGGTTCCACATCTGACAAGTCCTTTCCCCACTGAAGGAAAGGACTTCTACATTCTTCCCACTGTGCCTGCCAGCCCCTGATGGCCTCTCCAGCCAGCCAAAATCCCTACCGGCAACTCCAGCTTACCTACAGCTTACAAGGAAGCTGTTTGTTTGAACAAACACCTGTGGAGCCCCGACTCTCCTGGGGCCTGTCCTGCGTGCTGTGGGGAACAGCTGGCTGCCTCTGCCAGGACAGCAAGTGCCCTGTTCCGGGGACCCAGCACAGACATCCTGTGTCATCTAGTCTACAGAAGCCCAAGAATACAGGAAGGCATGACTAAGGCAGACACGAGTAATGGGAAACGGCATAACGCCGCCGGACTCCAGATGGCTGACCAAGAGAGCTTCCACACCAGGGCATATTACACAGCAACTTTTTAAGTGAAATAAATCTATGTATTCTAACAGCATTGGACCCTGCTACTTCCTGGATGAGTGAGTACATCGCTCCTACAGGCACACCCACGTGTGTCTGCCTTCCCCAGGCTTATGGTCCTATGAAAGTGTACGGGTGGGGATCTGGGCAGCTCTGTCCTCGGCTAATGAAGGGGGCACCCCAGGAGAAGGGACAAGAGTTAAAGATGGACCACAGGGCCAGCCAAGCTCCCACCAGCAATGCTCTCATTTTTGCCAGGAGGAGATCGGGAAACACATGATTAGAACGTTAAAACTAAAAAGGGCAAACCATAACCCTCCTCTACAATATGCTCGTCAGGCCCATTGTACTCTTTCGCTTTTAGAAAAAGATAACTCACATTTGAATATGGTTTTTGTCACCCAAACACTTTCTCCAATTCAATGTGTACATTTTAATATGTTTATTAGATTTATATTCTAAAGGAACTTTTTTTTCCCCCATGGGAGGCCTCAGAGCTGGGCTCATTGACTCACCAGAGAGCCTGGATTTATGTCCCCTGCACCCCATTGCAGAAACAGCAGGCTACGTATTTTACAGCATAACAGTTCAAACACAGCACCGTGCCTGATCTATAAATTACAGAAAATCCATAACACTAGGTTTATAGGTAGTACTTTAAAAATACATCATAAGTCCCAGAGCCGGAGATAATTCCAAGGTCCCACTTGCACAAACCTATAAATAATGACGGATGCGTCTGTAGTTTCACAGAGGCTGTGATCCCTCTCAGGGCCCGCATTCATTAAATCCGCTGTGCACTTCAAAGCTGGTGAGTCTACTGGGGTTTCCTGTTTGGGGGCAGCAATGATTTAGGCGATTCGATTCTGGCGCCTGCACCAGTCCCCACTCTGTCTAATCTAACTGTGCCAGGGGTGCCCGTCACCTGCGGGGAATCCCATCCAAGTCTGTGTTGAGCAGACCACTTCAGTCCAGCGACTTGGGGTGCACCAGAGATTGCTCCTGGCATTTCACGCTGCAGTGTTTGGGGCTGCTGACCCTCCCGGTTCTCTTCAGGAACTACCCAGGGGACGCATGTGTCCACTCACGCTGTGATATAAAACGGAGCCCCAGGGTTTTAGAGAAATGGGCCCTGGGGGCTGTTAAGAGGGAGCAGAGGTACAGAAATCCAGAGTGGGGTTGGTTCCGGTTCCCACCAGAACCTCAACACACAGCACAGACGAGAAGCTGGTCCTCCGTCCTTCAGGCCTGGGCCTGAAGGCCACACAGATCCACCAGCCCCCACCTGATCCAAGAGAAATGTCCTAGAGGACATACGGCCCTGTTTGGGGGTTGATTGGCTGATGCGCTCACTCACTGATTCATTGGCCCATTTACTCGCGTGTTCACTGAGCACCGAGTACGCGCCAGGCACTGTGCAGAGGAAGAAGGGCGCTCTGACAACAGCACGTACAAAGGCCCTGTGGTGAGAAAGCACTGGGCAGTCTGAGGGGCTGAGACAGGGCTGGGTGGCTGGAGCGCTGGGGCAGGTGGCATATGATGAGGGCGGGAGGCAGGCCCCAGAACCCCGAGGGCCTCAGGAACCACAGGTGGAGGATGGATTTATCCTACGAGGATGGAAAACCCAGGAGGGTCTCCAGCCAGGAGAAGAAGATAGTGGGTTTACCTTCTCTCTCGAAACGTTCTGGGGCCACTGGGAGGAGAATCAAGTGGATGGGGGGCAAGTACTACAGAAGCTGGGAGACAAGCAAGGTGTGCGGGGTGCTGCGTTCCACAGGGAGCAGGTGGAGGCGGCCTGGCCCAGGGTGGGCGCGTGGAGAGGCCGAGCAGGGGACAGAACCCGGGTCCACTGTAAGTGTGCTCAGCACCTATTCATTCAAAGGTACCCTGCAGCTAAACTGCAATGAAGGAAAAATCCCTGCACACGATTACTGTTAAAATTCAGAGAATCACCAGCGGATTTATGTGCTCTGTCAGTGAGAGGGGGGCTTCTGCTGTCATGTCAGGATTCCTCCAGGCAGGACTTGGCTGGCCCCACCCTCATCACCCCATAAACTCGTGAAGCTGATGCGATGGGGTCTTACCACAGTGGCGTCACACCATGTGTACCGAGCAGCTCACTGTGGGCGGACCCTGGGCTAATCCACTGACCCACAGTGGGGTGGGGGGCAGAATTCACACCCCCAGCACCCCCACCCGTCACTCAATCAGACACTGCTCCCGGCACTGCGAAGGCTTCCTTAGAAGGAGTCAGGTTGTTATCGGCCGGCGGGAGGTAGGGACGTTATCCTGGACGATGGATGGCCCAGTGGCATCACAGGAGCCCCTCACAGCAGACAGGAGGTAGAAGAGGAAGAGAGAGATGGGGCAGAGGGGAGGGACAGACGAGGGATCCGATGCAAGAGACCAGTGCTGGTGTCACCTTTCATCAGGGAGGACAGCGAGGCCCGGGGGTGGGGGGTGGAGAACACGCGCACAAGGTCACGCAGGGAGTCAGGACCCAGCCATCTGCCCGACTCCAAGGGTCCTTCTCCCACCTCTGCATGACCCTGTACTCCTCCACCCTGCATGGACCATCCTGAGACGGATGTGCTCACATCCAAGGTCAACCCAAGATTCAAATAAAAGGAACAAAGCATGTAGGACAGGTGGAGAGAACTGCCACCTGCATGCCACCTGCGAGGCACACGGCATCCCACCTGAGGGATACATGGCACGCCACCTGTGGGGCACATGGGGTCCCACCTGAGGGACACATGGCATGCCACCTGCGGGGCACATGGCATCCTGCCTGAGGGACACATGGCATCCTGCCTGAGGGACACATGGGATGCCACCTGTGGGCACACAGGGTCCTCCCTTTGGTGCAGGGCTCTTGTCTACCACAAGCCTCCTTGTTTCCAAAACAGGCATCTCCAAGGTGCAGCCAAAGTTAGGACATTCATCAGGGTCCCCAAATTAGGCACTAAGAACGAGTACTGCCTCCCAGAACAAATGGCAGAGAATGTCATTAAGGTTTATGAGAGGCAGGAGAGCTAAGTGGCTAAGAATCCAGAGCCTGCCAAAATAGGCCGCTCAGGTTCAAGGGCAGCTCCCCCAGCTGTGTGGCCTTTGGCCAGTCACTCCAGCCCTCTAAGCCTGAGCCCTCCTCCTCTGAGCAGTGGGCTCACACCTCGTCCGCAGCCATGAAGAACAAGCAGACCCGAGGAGAGGGCACGCCCGTGTCCGGTGCTGGCTACTGTGGCGGCCACTGTCCCTGCCGAAGGTCTCGGTGGCCCCTCTTGGGTCCCACGCTGTGAGGACTCCCACGCAAACCCAGCATAAATGACAACTGTAAAATATTTTGCACTTTCACTTGTGACCATGATTCTCCAAGTTGGAAATCTCTCTAATCTATAAATGACAGGGATACCTCTTCTTGTTTTTTATTATCTGAATGTTTAACCAAGAGGTAAAAAAAAAAAATGGAGCTAATTTACCAGGATTTTTTGTGGATGATAGAAAAAAAACACAGACAGCAAAGCCATTCAAATAAAAATAGAAATTGAAATTTGCAGCAAGTCTCTACTGTACCAACACCCTCATTATCTGAGTGTGTGTACATGGCAGTCATGAAAGAGAGCTGGTCACAGACAACGGATAATGTTTGGTTCATGCAGCTGTGCTGGACACTCACGAGTTCCCTAACTTGTATTAGAAACTGCATCTAACACAAAGTCGCTTTGAGTTCTTACCCCCGGGGTAACCTACCATCCACACGTGTCACGCATATTGCGTGGGCAGCAAGGCAGCAGCAGGATGTCCGCCCGCCTCCCGGGGGATGTCACTGGTGGCGGGAGGAAGCAGACAGGTGCTGACTGGAGAGCAGAGAAAGGTGGGATGATTCGATTAGGATGGAGGTGCCTGCCAAGAGCACCTATCAGGTACAGAGCACCTGGGGTCGGTATTAGAGGGTCCAGGCAGGCCCACCCACACCCATTTCAAGAGTCGCTTGCAGAAATGATGTGTAAATAATTCAAGACAGTCTAAAAATGTGATGTGCTTTCAGAACATGGGAACCTCTCAAATAGAGACACACATGTGCATATCTGCAGTTTAAGAGGGAAAGCGCTGCAGATTTGGGGGTTCATCTGCTGAATGGTTCTCCTTTAGGGAGAAGCCAGGGGTTCTCTTAGAACAGATGTGGCCTGAAGGAAGACGCTCCTATGAACCTGGAGGATGGCTCTTCTGTCTCCACAGGGGGAGGAGGGACGGGCTCATGCTCTTAGTAAGGCTGCAGGCTTACAAAGCACCTACTACGTGCCAGGCACTGGGTGACATGCTGCACACACAAAAATGAGTGAGTCCCCGCAGCACAGGGTCTGTATTTGGTGGGGAGGTCAGGTCACTAACAAGACAGTAAACAGATGACTATTGTGTCGGGGTCCCCAAGACCACCCCCAGGTTCAGGGATTCACTAAGAGAACTCAGATGCAGGCATTCTCACAGCTGTGATTTATGATGCCAAAGGGGCACAGAGCACAACTGGCATTGGAAAAAAGGTGCATGGGGTGAAGTCCAGCGAAAGCCAGGCCAAGCTTCCAGAACCTTCTCCCAGTGCAGGTCCCCAGCAACCAGTTGTGACGACACATGTGACATGTTATCTCCCAGGCAAGCTTGTTAGAGACTCAGAGCCCTGGGTTTGCACCGGGGCTGGTACCATGGGTAGTCTCTGCCTGGTGTGTTCCCAGATACCAGACCCCAGAAGGAAAGCAAGCGTTCCGCATAAACCATACACCAGAATCCCCATTAAAAATCTGTATCCCATCTCATACTGTCCCTGAAAGTAAATTACAGTGGATTAGAAAGGAAAGGTAAAGAAAAGAGCTATACACTCATTGAAAGGAAACATGGATAGGTGTTTATGACTATCTGTCTGGTTTGCCGGAGCAGGACTCAGGGGTTCTCAGGAAATGGGTCTTTCGGGGCTAAAATCACACCATCCCGGGCAAACTGGGACAAGGTGTTCACACTGAACTTGAGGCCGAAAAAGATTTCTTAGAGAAGACACAAAAAAACATAAAGAAAAACCTTGATAAATGTTACTCAATCAAAACTAAACACTTGGGGGCCGGCCGAGTGGCGCGATGGTTAAGAACTGGCTTGGAACGCCAGAGGGCCCCGGTTCGGATCCCACATGTGAGGGCCAGTGACACTGCCCTCTACAGCTAAGATGCTGAACAACAGCTCAACCTGGAGCTGGGCTGCTGTGAGTCGCCGGCGACAGCGTAGGCTGCAGCTCCTGTGGCAGTGGGTTGCCATGGGCTACTGTGTGTAGCCAGCAGCCAGCGTGAGCGGCCAGCAGCCACAGTGAGCGGCCGTCCAGAAGCCGGCGACTGATCTGCCTCGCCCGGGAAGAGCGCAATGATGGTGCCAACTTGGGCCAGTGAAGCAACGTCCTCCACAACTAGACTGAAGAACAAAACGACAGCAACTTGTCTGTTCCCCTTCCGCCAATTCCCCAGCGCTGTTCCCATCCCCCAATTCCCCAATAAAAATCTTTTAAAAAAACAAAAAACAAAAAAAACAAAACTAAACACTTGGGGATGCCACGTACAGCATGGTGACAGTATTGCATATTTGAAAGTTGCTAAGACAGATCTTAAAAGTTCTCATCACAAGAAAAACAATTTGTAACCATTTGTGGTGATGTATATTAACTAGACTTACTGTGGTCATCATATGCAATATATACATATATCAAATCATTATATTGTACACCTGAAACTGACATAATGTTGCATGTAAGATACACACACACACACACACACATATATATATATATACACACACACACACACACACATATATATATATATATATATATATATATAGCAATTTCTACTCAACCAAAGACACTATAAGCCAAGTTAAAAGACAAGCCACAGAGAGAGCAAAAACAGAGAATTAGAGTCCAGAACACATAAATAGCTCTTACTAACCAATTGGAAAAAGACTAACAACCAGAAACAAAGATGGGCAAAATAAAAGAGAGGCAACTCACAGAAAGTGAGATCCAAACAGTCAATTAACATAAGAAAAAAAAACCCTCTGCAAGCAATCAGTGGAATGCAAATTAACCCTAGGAAGTTCCACTTTTCTTCAGCAGGCAGAATTTAGGAATCTGAACCTTGGAAGGCACCTGGAAAAAGGAGCACCTCAGACACTGCAGTTGGGAGTGGCATGGCCACTTTGGGGAACGACTTTGCAATACCAAATAAAATTTAAAACAGGCTCATCCGGCGCCCCAGGAATCCCACTTCTTGGACCGTGCCCCACGGAGAACCGCTTGTACAAATGCACGGAGAGGCGGATATGCCATGCTCACGCTGGCGCTGCCCCTCACACAGCAGGTCTGAGAATGACCTTCACGGCTATCGGCCGGCCGCAGAAAGGCTCCAACAACAGTGGAACATTTTACAGCAATTAGAAAGAATCTATTAACCCAGATAAATCTCCAAGACACATTGCTGAATAAAAACAGTAAGTTTCAAGACGAGACGTACTGTTTTCAGGTGCCATTTTTTTTCCAAATGCTTACAGGAAAGGATCCTGCACCTTTCCCACT
Organism: Hipposideros armiger; assembly: GCF_001890085.2. Classification (NCBI taxonomy): domain Eukaryota; kingdom Metazoa; phylum Chordata; class Mammalia; order Chiroptera; family Hipposideridae; genus Hipposideros; species Hipposideros armiger. The sequence continues at coordinate 3,093,986 of NW_017731382.1, forward strand.
GAGACCCACGTGCGCGCTTCAAGACAGTCTGGTGGCAAAAGCACTAAATGGTAACAGGGGTTACCTCTGGGGAAGGAGGAAGGAGTGGGGTTCTCTGAAGACTTTAGCCTTATTTGCAGTGTTTTCACTTCTCACTTGGTGTGATTATATTCCCCCCTCCCACCCCCAAAGAAACCTGTTGCCTGAGTAGAACGCATTATGCTGACGAATATTTATGGAGTGTCAGCTACAGGTCAGACCTGGTCTCAAGCCTGAGAATCAGTCATTTCCCTCAAAACAAAAAAGGAGCAATCAGCTTAGCCATCTGCCAAGTTCACCAGCAGACAGCAGTCCTTAAGGGAATGGGTGGCACACACACGTGGATGAAGGACAAGTGGCGAGAAAGTTCCCTGGGCACCTGGGCAGGTGACGGGGTGGAAAGATCTTCAGAATGCCCCTCGCAGGGCCTCCTTGTCACTCTGTCCGCCTTTTGCCTCCAAGTACACACTTGTCAGGAGAGAAGCCTGAGGCCAGCAGATGACTTCAGCGCCACAGTGGGTTTTTCAGGTCAGGTGAGCACAGGTTGGGTCCCCAGGTTGCAGGGACACAGCTGGAAGTGTGCTGGTGTTTGCAATGCCTGGTACCCACTGTCCTTCTGCTGGCAGCCCCCGGGGTTTTCTTCCCGGGGGTCTCAGGTCTAGCTGGTCTGTGAGCTGGGCCTCAGCCATCCAACTCCCCCCCCTCCCAGGCCACAGTGATGGGTTCAAGGATGGGCAGTGTGACCCAGCTGAGCCCAGGACAGCCAGGGGACACTAGCTGGAGCCACTGAGGCCACCCAGCTTTGGACATCCAGTTTTCTGAGCTGACAAATGGGCCCTTTGCTTCGGGAGGTCTAGTCATTTGCTACCAGAAGAGACTGCTAAATCCAGCTGGTTGTGGCTACAATTTCAGAAGAATTGGGCAGCTCACACCCAGGGCTGCTCCTCAGCCACTGCCCTCGGGGAGCCTGGCCCAACCCTGAACTGAGCCAAGGACCCAGGCGTCACATGTCCAACTGCCACTCGCAGCCCCTAAAGCCACAACTTTTAATGAGCATCAGCTGAGATGTGTCATGGTATCATCCATCACACCTTTCCCTTAAAAAAAAAATTTAAAAAACACAAAATTCATTTGGTGCAGAAATATCCTCGTACGAGTCAGAGCTTCTGAATCAGACGTCAGAGTCTAGAAGAATGACTGGCTAATTTGTTCCTAACTTAAGGCAGCTCCTGCCACAGAAATAGCACATCACCCTCTAAGGCTGGGAATCAGTACCTGGCCACACCGAGCTTCGGGACGTGGCACTCCACTCAAGGGAGCCGAGCGTCAGGTGGCAGCTGGACCAACTCTCCTGGGCACAGATGGAGACAGGCCAGGAAACCTTCCCAAGGTCCAGCTGCCAGAACACCAGAGCTGCAGGCACACAGCCAGGCTCTACCCTGGGTCCTGGAGCCTTGCTCCAAACCAAAATTTGGTATTTGGACTGGGGTCCTGTCTGATGCCACACTGAAACACAACACTGGGACCCGGACACTCAGCCCCACTCTGCCTTAGCCCCCTCCAGGGATCTCCTTAACATGCCAACCCCAACCTGATGGACCTCAGATTCGAGACTCCAGGCTGATCACTGCCCCAAGCTCGACTCAGATATGCAATGGCCTACACACAGCCTCAGGATGTCAACAGGCCTTTCCAAACACAGAGAGAGGCATGGCCTCCTCCCTGCGACGGTCCCCACACTCCCATCAACCCTCCCCCTTACTACCAAGCTTTCAACCGGTTCAACCGTTCCATAAATGGTTCCTCCAGGTACGTAGACACAAAACCTACGCCACATTCTGGCTTTCAGACCCCCAAGGCATCAGAGCAGGTCCTATCAGCTCTGCCACCTAAATGTCCTCAAGCTGCCCACCTTCCCATCTCTGTCCTCCAAGCAGCAGGCACCTCCCTCCCCTGAGAGCCTGCTGCCACCGGGCATGCTGGAAAGCTCTCTCTCTCTCTCTCTCTCTCTCTCTCTCTCTCTCTCTCTCTCAGGCAATTCCTCAGCGTAAAGCCTGCACCATGAAACCCCCAGGACGCCCCGTGCAGTCCTGGGCCTGCCTGCCCACCTCGCCAAGGGCGGCTCCAGCCTCATGACCCAATTCTGCTCCCCAACTCCACCAAGCCAATTCCCGTGGCACGGCCTCTGCCCCTGCGCCTTCTTGCTGGGAACGCTCTCGCCCCCATCCCTACATGGCTCCTTGCTCCTTCCCACTCATGTCTGTAGCTAAACATTCCTCTTGGCAGAGCCTTCTCTGGCCACCCCAGCTAACGCAGCTCCCATCCTTAGTCGCGGCCTCTCCGTCCTTATCTTCTTCCCAACGTGTCTCTGCAGAGATTATCTTTCTGTTTGTGTTATGGGCTCACCTCACTAGAATAAAGGCTCCCAGAGGGCAGGAAGCTGACCCCTTGCTCCGGGCAGCACCCCCAGGCATCCAGGTCAGCGCCTGCTCCATTTCCAGGGGTTACTAAGCACCTGCTGAGCCAGTGCCTAAACGCGCGGCTTTCTCCTTGGCGACAGTGGGTTAGTGGTGCTTAACCATCCTCCATGGCCTAGACAGCAGGCACAGGAGCATTTAAAAAAACACCCAGCAGTGAACCGAGCGTGTGGCGCAGGAGCTGCATGGTGTCCACAGGCAGGTCGCCTACTTGCGATGGCTCTGAACGCACCGCCGAGCTGCTGAAGGGCAGCTGGGGAAATGTCCTGTCTCAGACTCCAACCCCAATGCACCTGGCGGGAAACTCGGTAGCCAGGCACTGCCGGGGGTGGGAGGAAAGCCGGCACACCTGTGCATCCACTCTGTGCAGGCACAGGTGAGCGAGCTTCCTCCTGGGGGAGGCAGCATCTGCCTCTTGGTCACCACTGTACCCCAGAGCTCAGCACAAGGTCTCACGTTTTGTGGGAACAATAGATGGGCCTCCCACCCTGTGCTGGGGCCCCAAAGCTCCACTTCACCGTGAGTTTCTCACCCTGGGGACGCCGCCCAGGTCTTGGCACACAGCAGGCTCTCAATGACACCTGCTGGTCCCAACAGCGTCCCTCCCGTCTCAGCCCTGCGACTCTGTATATCTCTGTTCCCCAACCTCCGTACTCCTGACATTGCAGAAGAAATCATTCATTTTAGGGGGGCGGGCAGTGTCCTGAACAGCATAGGATGTTCAGCAGCATCCCTGGCTCCCCCCATTAGACGCCGGTAGTAACTGGGGGGTGGGTGACAACCAAAAATGTGGGGACGCACAGAAGCACCCGTTGTGAGCCACAGGTAAGAACCACTGACTAAACCAGAGCTTCCAGATTGGCTTGATCCCAGAATCACTTGGGGGGACTAGTTAAACATACAGATTGCAGGAGGTTGAGGGGGAGGCCTGGATGGGGCCCCCAAAGCTGTTTGTAATGTGCCCCCAGGGGAGTCTTACCAAGGGGCTAGTCTAGAAACAAGGGCCTTGGTCCTCCCCCTCCAGCGCTCAGCCTGCCGGTCACCAGCTGTACCAACAGAGCCCCCGTGCCCGGCATCCTTTCTAAGGAGACCCAGGTGCCCTCCATCTCCCGCTCCCGTCCCTGGGCCAGGTGGGGGCCCTCACCCTTTTCCAGCTTCCTCCGCCTCTCCTGAGATCCTGTTCCTTTAACTGCAGCCGGACCCACTCCAGGACCAGGTGCCGGCCTGCAGGAGCCCGGCCATTCCTGCCGGGCACAGGTGGGGGCCCGCTCGGCGGGAGCACGCGTGGAACTCTCACCGGGTGACGAGCGCTGCTTCTGTGATTACAACTACTGCCCCGCGGCTCAGTACCGGGTCGCCTCTCTCTCACGAGCGTGGAAACTGAGGCACAGCGAAGCCAGCGCTATGCGCACGGGCCGGACAGCGAGCAGGAGGGTGTCGGCGCCCGGACGCCGACCCCGAGGCCCGCGCCCCGGACCACTGCGCGCACCGCCCTTGTGTGGGGCCAGCGTCGCCCGCCTTGGCTGCGGGGACCGCGCGAGCCCGTGGGCGCCCACCTCTGTGCTGGGGGCCCCGCGGGCATCCCGGCCACCGCGCAGCGGCCAAGGGCAGGGCTCCCGGCGGGGCTCCCCTCCCCGAGACGTCGCTTACCTTGCGAAGGGCCTCGGGCGGAGGCCGCAGCGTCCCGGGCCCCGAAGGCGCGCAGCAGCGAGCGCACCGGCGCGGGCCAGAGGGCGCGCCCCCCGCTCCGGCCGCGCATCCCGCCGGAGGGCC
>NW_017731382.1:3098478-3153268 GCF_001890085.2 Hipposideros armiger
GGGGCCGCCACGCGAGGCCGGCCCCTCCGCCGGGCGGGGGCGCCCAGGAACGCCGCCGTGACCTTGATCTTCCCCGGACCCGGCCTGGCGCCGCAGCCCCGCGTGCGGGACTTCAGTGTTAGGGACGCCCCGAAACGTTAAAGGGCCAGCCGGGCCCGAGGGGCAGCCTCGGGCTAATGACAGCGTAGCGGCGGTCACGAAGTTAGAGCCACTGTGGGACCCGGGCCAGGCGCTTGACCTCGCCGCGCCTCAGTGTTCCCGGGTGTCAAATGGGCTCGGGAGGGTGACATGAGAGGACAGCGAGCCCGGAACCGCGCAGGGCCTGACTCCTGGCGCGGGAGCCGCCTTGGCTGCCTTTACGTTCCAGGAGCCATTGTCGCATGCTCATAAACCAGTGGGAAAGGTTTTTACCTTCTTTAAAAATAAAACAGAACCGTTCAGCTTCATGAGTACCGTACGCGGAACGCCGGTCGCCACCAACCAGCTCCAGAACTAGGTCTGTGCCAGCCCCGACCCCAAGCCCCTGGGGGTGCTTCCTGCGCCCCCGGCGCCTGGGGGTCTTCAGTCTGGGGAGGGCCCGGCGGGCTCTGCTGACTTTGAGGCAGGGTCTCTGGCCTGAGACGGGCTCAGTCAGCACCACGGGCATCAGAGGGGTCCCGGTCACCATCCGACTGACCGGTGCAGTGTAACAGACACAGGTCCTCAGCGCCCCAAAGGGCCAGCACCCTCAGCCCCCTGTGAGAGCTTTTCAGGGGCAGCTCTGTTCCCCGCCCCAGGGGTCCTCCTGCTCAAACCCCAGCAACGCCACCAGCAAGTGCGATCATCTTGTCCATTTACAGATGAAGAAGCCGGTGACGAAGAGGAGGGAACTGTCCACAGCCACACGGTGGCTGAGTGCAGGGCTGGCACCTGGATGTAGCCAGGCTTCCTACCCACCCGCATCCTCCGTGGGGTACAGTCCCCCTTCTTCCAGCTTCTCCCGCCAGACAGCTCACTCGTCTTCAGAACTTTGTACCACTAGTAGCAACAATTGTTAAAGGCTAACACTAGATGGCGCTGTGCTAAGCACATATTCATTCAGTCTTTCTGACAAGATCAGCAAGGTACCATTATCCCCACTTCACAGATGAGAAAATACAGGCTTGGGGAGAGCGGGAACTGTGTCACGGGCATTGCTTCATCTCAGCTTCATCCTATGTCCGCCTCCATCAGCTCTCATGGGCAGGCGCTAGGATCGGCCCCCACATTTTAGAGGAGGAAACTGCAACTCAGATGAAGTAACTTGCCCAAGGAAATTAGAAAAGGGAACAGTGGGGATTCGAACTCCAGTCAATGTCTCTGCCATTGCTCTCTGCCCAGCCCCATGTGCATGTCCTGGGGAACTCCTACTCATCCTTCAAGGCCCAGCTGAGGCCTGTCCTTCAGCCTCCCTGCTTCTCCTGCCCACACATTTGCCTCTCCCCTGTCCATACCCCCAATACCGTGTACACTTTCCACTGGGCAAGCACCATGTCACAGTGCAGCCACGTGCCCACACTTCTGCCTTGTGACCCGCTGGGCTGGGGTTTTAGGGGACAGGCATTGGCCCTGGTCACTGCCTTCCCAGGCCCACTGTCACTGAACATCTGTTTTGCAGCTAGTAATAAAAGTTCCATTTTCCTCTGGGCAGCTCCCTCCCAGTGCTGGTGGAGCTGTGGCCCCTCCCTACTGCCAGGGGTGAGCTCATGGCCCAATCTGACCAATCAGCACAGTCCATCCCTCTGCTGTCAATGCCTGGTCCTGGAGCACAGGCCGCTGCTGGCTCATGGTAGATGTTCAATAAATAAAGGTTAAGAAGTTACCGCAGCGATGACGGGTTTTACTTGGAGCAGTGAACATATTTTGGAACTAGATAGAAATGCCACTGAATTGCTAACTTCAAAAATGTTTAAGTTTATAATGTGAATTTCACCGCAATAAGTTATTTTTCAAACTAGGAAAGCAATATTTTTAAAAAAGGCCCCATAAAGTGACACAGAGTGGCTGGGATGATGAAAAAGAAGATGCAATCTGGAGAAGGCACACTGAGCAATTGTGTGTGTGCGTGTGTGTGTGCATGTGTGTGTACGTGTGTGTGCGTGTGCGTGTACGTGTGCGTGCGTGTGCGCGCGCGCGTGTACGTGCGTGTGTATGCATGTGTGTGCACGCATGTGTGCATGTGTGTGTGCGCGCGCATGTGTGTGTGCATATGCGTGTGCGCATGTGTGAGCATGCATGTTCCTTTTTCTGGCAGTCCCCTGGGAAATCTCTTTTCCTTCTAGAAAGTTAATGACAGAGACTTTCGGTGTCCAAACCCAAGTCAGGAGAAAATCAAAGTATGCCCTGCAGTGGCCTGGGACTGAAATGATTATTTTAAGTCTTTTGTTTTATCATAAAAATCCGTGAGAGTTTTGCATTCTCTCCACACACTTAAAATTTCCCTCCAAATCTTCCACTGACACTGACGCTGGAGGAACTGGCACTCAGTCCCCCTTGGGGGGCAAGGAGCCCAGCACTGTCACCAACCTGGACGTGACTTTTCCGAGAGCAGTCTGTGCCTCTCCCCCATCCTGGCCCCATTTCATGTCCCCACTCGTGCTTTTCCCTTTTTTTGCACCATCCTGTCTCTCTGGGTCATCATGAACCCCGAGGCCCCACCTGCACTCATGTCTCTTCTACTGAATTTTGTGAGTTACTCTAAATAGCCTCAAACCCTCTTTGATTCAAATGGCAAATACACACGCACACAGGGATGGTGGCCGTTTCTGGGGCATCTCCTGTGGCTGTGTGCTGGCCCTATGCCCTCCTTCATGTATCCCTCACACCCTCAACTTCTCAGCATCTCATAGAGCTGATCACAAGGTCAAGGTCACCAAAGAGGTCACAAAGAGGTTTCAAGGCCAGACTGCTCTTGTGAGCTTGGCCTCCAGCTGATGGACTCTCGACTGTTCTCTTTTATGTCCATGTGCTGATTCAGGATAAGAGTCTGAGCCTGCCACAGTCCCCTTGGGAAGTTTTGGGGTGAGCATTGTGGATAGCTCTGCTGGCAGCATTGGGAAAAAACTCACAAATCACATTATTTCCAGGAATCTGAGACTCAGGGTGAGGTCCTGTCGCCCTCTAGTGGCCACTAGGAAGTGTGCAGCCAGGTTGTACAGCGTTCCCCAATTCCTGAGGGCACCCCTTAAGGGGTATCTGATGTGGACGGTGGGGCTGGAAAGAGCCTCCAGTGGCGGCACATACACACTGGGTCCCTTTGAGTTCTCTAAAATTCACCCGATTTGGCATTCTAGTCAACATGTGTCCATATACAATCAACGTCTCCTCCCCGCTTCCATTTCCTGCTGTATTTTAGGTATAAGTTTAAGCCTCCTCAAACCTCTGCAGGTTTTGGGTACATACCACTCCTAGGTGCATACCCAAGAGAAGTGGGAACACATGTCCCTATAAACGCTTGCGATGGTTGTTCACAGCAGCATGGATCACAACCCCCAAAAAGTGGGGGCCACCCAAACGCCCACCACCTGCGGACGGGAGGAGTAAAACGCAGTCTCTCCGCACGATGGACTATTACGTGGCGATGAAAAGGACGGACCCGGTGCACGCTACGGCGCGGATGAAGCCCTGCAACTCTGCAGAGCGAGAGAGGCCAGTCGCAGAGCCACGCGGCGCACGCCGCCGTTTAGGGGAAAGGCCCAGAGCGCTTGTTTCTCTCTGATTCTCCTCTTGTGTCTCCGTCTCTCTCCACCTGTTCCTGCCCACCCCCCCCCACCTCTCTCAGAGCCTGTACCCCTCTTCCCTGCAGCGGATACGGTCAGGAGGCTCCTCCACGCCCCTGGCCTCTCTCCATGCCACACTCCTGCCCCGCGCGCCCCTGGAAGGAGTCTCCCACGGGTGCGGATGGATGGAGCAGTCCAGTGCCCTCTGGGCGTCGCTTCCGCTGTTTACCTGGCCCCCCCTCCTTTCCACTGACAGGAAAACCCCCGGCTGGAGTTTGGGCTGAGCAGCAGGGGTGGGGACGCTTTTTCCAGGCTTGCCTCTAAACTTGGAAGTCAGCGGCGTCCACCACATCCACTGCTGCCTGGAGTGTCCCCCAACAATGACTTGTTCCTCCTTGTGCCCCAAACATCCCCTTCTCAGAAAGCCCCCCCCCCCAGCCCTGGGAAATGGCCCCCTTGCTTCTGTGCCATTGCCCTGTGGGCGTCCTCCCTGGAACTGAGCCGGCTCTGTCTCTGGGGCTCAGACGTGCCCTGTCACTCCCCCTTCTCCAGACTCCTGCTGGCCCCCCACAAGCAGAGCCAGAGGGAGGGGGACCCAGAAACAGAGGGAGGGCGACGGGGAGGAGGAGAGCACCCCACACCCTACAGGCCGAATAAGGACAGTGAGCAGATCTTTTATCCTACAAACCGGACACGCAAGAGCAAACGGAGGCGCTATCTCAAAGACGCCGAGGCCACAGGTGTACCTGGGACCGTCCCAGGCGAACCAGGACGCGGGACCGCACTGTACAGAGGACTCATTCAGGAGGTTCCTCTGGAGGCAGGAACGGAAAAGGACATACCACCGCCTCCCATCTCCCGCTGGTCAAAGATTTACCCCAGTGGCCTCGCCCCCTGCACATGGGCACGGAGCAGGGCCCACGGCAATTCCTGGGATCTGCAGGGAGGCCTGGGCAGCAGGCGAGAAGTGGGGGACTTGAACCCTCAGAGCTGCTGGAAGAGGGGGAAGATGGTAAGGAGGAGAACGACAATAATTTACAGAAACCAGAGAAACAACAACGAAAAACGGTAGCATCTGGATTACTTGTACTTCCCCCAGATGTTTTTTTTTCCCTATGGTTGGGAAGCTGTGAACCCTGTCGGGTTGCCTTCTAGTGGCCATTGGCAGAGTTGCAGCAGACTGTCTCAAACTTTTCCCCAAAGAAGAAATTTTGTGACCCTGCAGATCCTGAGACATAAAACCCAGGGGTACAATAAATATATTTCCAAAAATTCCTTTCTTATAACTTTTAGTTTAATTCCATGCGTTAGTCCAGCATACAACTATGTTTGTTTTTATATAAAACACTGGGGTTTTTTGGTTGATCTGTTTGAATGAAACCCTCCGTGTTGCCCATGTGGTCCCTAAGGGCCCTTTGGATGCCCACTCTGCCATCTGATCAGGAAGTTGTTAGCGCTAATTCCTGTCCCTTCTCTAGTAAGCCGAGAGGTCTTCATTGTGCAGGGTTGCCAGAGGAACCTCAGAGCACTCAGTAACTTCCGATAAGCAAGAAATAATTTCTCAGCATAAGTATGCACCGAATATCGCATGGGCAGACAGCGTTTCAAACTGCTCAGGACCATCGTCTGGCCCCAGCTTGGACTCAAAGCTGGTCCAGTGGGCCCTGGGCCACTCGTGCTGGCTTGCTTGCAGAGCCTCTGTGTCATTTTGGCTCTTAATCGGGATTCCTAGGAGCACCGGACTAGCAAGAGCCAGCGTCCCTGGAGGGTGGACCGCAGCCAGGGTCCCCCAGTGCCTGGGAAAAGCCAGATAAGAAGCACGGTGTGGGTGTGTGGAGACTGCAGGTGTGCACTGACCACACCCACCCAGCAAGGATGTCCTCTAGTCAGTGTCCACCTCCCCAGGGCCACAGGTACACAGCAAGAGGTTATGGTGGTAACGCAAATGCCACCTGTTCTGCCGGCAGGTCACCGGGGTGACGCGGCTGGCCACCACCACCTGGCGGCCGGTTCACTGGGTCCTTTGGTCTGAAGGGAAGTCTGAGTCCTGTGTGGCCAGGCTGGGACAATAGGGGTGGGGACGAGAGACTGCATCCTGGGGTGACAGCCCCATAATGTTTACGTCCGCCTCTGCCCACCAGGTCAGGGTGCCTAGTACCAAGCACGGCAGAGGCTTGTGTGGGAGGGAAGGTGACTGCTCCCACCCCTCCCGCTCGGCCATCCTCTCGAGAGGCTGTGACCTCTTCCCTGGGGAGCCACTGCTCTGCTGTCCCACCTAAACCTTTAGGCCCCGATTGTCCAACCCAGGGAGAGAAGTCGTGTCCTGCGCACATTGACACATCTACTTGTGGACTTCAGGGACAATCACTGTGTCACTGACTAGGTGCTTCCTCCATGGAAGGACCCCTGAGCTGAGACCTGAACAAGAAGGTGGATGAGGGGATCCCAGGGCACCCTGAGTTTTCAGCTCTGTACTGCGGTCTGTTCCTTTGAATGCTGAGAGTGCTCCCCGGTGTGCTCTCCCGAGATCGGTGTATCCGCTCTCCAGGTGATAGACTGTTTCCACGGCCTCAAGATATTGATAATTTTATAGATTATTCATTTGAAGTTGAAAGTGAGTCGTGTGGCTTTCCACAGCCTCAGCAGGCACGGGTCTCCTTGGCATCAGGTGTAAAGTCCGCCTGGCTAACAGGAAAGAACAGCCAAGACAGGGAATGGTACCCCGCTAGTGGAACCGGAGAGAGAAACAACGGCGATAATATTAGCAATTACAGTATAAAACAGAAATGGTTCTGCTCTGGGCAGTAGTTTCGTTGTGGCACAATTGTCAGCCCCAGAAAGCGGCTGCACTGCCCTCTGGGGGAGGGTGCAGAGACTGCAGCCTCACTTCCCGGCTGCTTCATCTGTCTCTCCTGTAAGACACGCTCCAGGCCCCTTACACAGGTGAGGCCTCTGGGACCGAGGGCTTTGGTGCACTGCCCAAACATCTGTGAATTATTTTCCTTTGTCTTTCAAAACCCACAGAAACTTCACATTCTAGCTTCCATAGCCTAGATATGTTTGTGATGAGTTCAGTGATTGTATTTTTAATGTTCTAATCCTAAGCTACGAGGAGCATCAGGTGTGTTCTTTGGCCTCACCCAGTGCCAGCACATGGACAAGGACCCCGAGGGTGAGCAATCCCAGCCTGAGAGCCCTGGGCTCCGAGCCGGTCTGCAGCCGTCCTGCGAAGTAGACATTTAATGCTCATTTAACACAGGGCAGTGTGGCCAGAGTCCTCTCCCAGTGGAGTCACACAGGACATGCTGAACTCCTCCCAACGACGTGTGACGACTCTGGCTGTCCAATGCACCAGCCCCATCCTGGGCCCACTTCCCCGTGGCCCTGTGCTCATTTCCTGGGCAACCCCTTTCTCTCCTGCTCCAAACCACAACCCTGGCCCTGCTACCCTAATTTCTGAGCCACTGTGAGCCCAAGAGGCCCTCTTGGAAATGAATGGAGGACATGAATACACCAATGGGATCTGATCAAACCACGAGCCCGTGCCTGCGAATGGAGGGCCCTTCAGGCCCCCTGTGAGGGACTGCACACCCTCCCACTCCGATCTACACCAACGCAAACGGGGAAGGTTTATTACTTTCATTTGATAGAGGCCATTATGGCTGAAAAAGTTAATTTTCACACCTCTGAGTTGAGATGACTCATTCTGGCCTTATCTGGGGTGGAAAGACGGGTGTCACCAGGGTTTAGGTGGTAGATTGTTTCCTCTGACTGGGACCCACTGCTCCTGGCGACCTGAGGTGCACAGAGAAGGAATGTGCCCAGGTCCAGACCCACGCGGAAGGGCGGCTGTAATGGAATAATGATTCTGGTCAAGGGCAGGGAGAGGAGATGGGACCCAAATAGATGACCAACCATACTGGTTCGTCCAAGATTGGGGGGTTCCTGGGTGTGGCTGGCTGAATAAAGTCTCCCTAAGATGTCCACATCCTAATCTCGGGAACTTGTGAACCTGTTACCTTCCATAGCACAGGGGACTTTGCAAATGTGACTAAGTTAATGATCTTGAGATGAGGAGGCCATCCTGGATTACTCAGGTTGGGCCCATGGACTCGCAGAAGGTCTCATAAAAAAGAGGGAGGCAGGAGGGTCTGAATGAGAGAGAGAGAAATGGGAGGATGCCACGCTCGCCACTGGCTTTGAAGATGGAGGGAGGGCCAGGAGCTGGGAAAGAAGGTGGTTTCCAGAAGCTAGAAAAGGCAAGGAATGAATTCTCCCCAAAAGCTTCCAGAAGGAATGCAGCCTGCCGACACTGTGATTTCAGCTCAGTCAGGCTGATTTGGGAAGCCCTGACCTCTGGAACTGTAAGAGAATACATTTGTGCTGTTTAAGTCACTGCGTTTGTAATCTGTTACAGCAGCAAGAGGAAACTGATACACTGGGACATGGGACATTCTGTGGGACAAGCTGGTCACCCTCGAGCCCAGGGACCTTCGGTTAGTTGAGGTGCATTTGAAATGTCAGCCACCGTCCCCCTAGGGGTCTACGGGGGGTGCTGGGCTTGCAGCTCTCGAGCAGGAGCAGGTGGGTGCCAAAAATGGTGGTGACAATAACAAGGCCGAGGACGGGACCCACTCTGAAGAGCTGCCCTCCCTCCTCTCTGCTCTCTGGGCACACACATCTCTCTCATGGATTTCGTGGGACCCAGTGTCCCCCACGCTGGCACTGCCACCCCGTGGACAGGTGGATTTTCTAGAGGGAACAATGTGCCACAAGAAATGTAATGGCGGGCTTCTTTGCTGTGGGATCTTTTAAAAAGAGCTTTACAAAGCCCCTTTAGTAGAGTGTTAATTCACAATGGAAACGCTTCCGTAGCCTGAGCTGCAGGTTTGTAAATGGGTGCTCTCCAAACTGGAGTCCGCGGACTGCTCGGGCCATCCTGGAGACTTGCGTTTCTTAGGATGCCATGTGCTCAGGTTTGGGAAACACAGATGCAGCTTCTCGGGTTTCCCCAGGCGGCGACCAGGCACCTCAGGGCTGGTTTTCTCCTACACCTTCCTCGGGCCACCAGAGCTCATGGCCGCCTGTGAGCTCTGGAGCTGGCAGGAACATGCTGGCAAATGCTTAACAATTAGCTTCCCAGAAAATGAAAACGTGTGTACATTGTATCGGTGTAGAATTAACCCCAGTCATTCGCAGAATGTGAAGAAATTCACAAGACTCTACGAAGTAGGAAAGCAAGGAAAGGCTTATTGACAGTCAGGCAGAGAGGAATACTGGCAAAGGAGTTTAGCCAGGGCAGAGTCTGATAGACAGCCGCTGATGAGAAGGCGTGCTGGGTTTTATATTTTTCTTTGTAGGATGCAGGGTGCTTGTCAGTTTACAGGGGGGCTGTCATTACAATTGCCTTCTCCGGGGAGCTGTTCGGTTCCCACCTGTGAGGGATGTAAGGTGCTTGTCAGCCTGCAGGTGCAGTGCTGGCCAGGGGAGTCCGAGCCCAGCGGTTAATGTTTAGCTTGTTCCTGTTAGCTCACAAGCCCGCTCCTGTCATCTCTTCACTTGCCCCATCATCACACATCTGTATGTACAGATGATTGTGCTTGTCCTAAATTCCACTGGTGGGTAGCAAACAACCCACACATAACAAGCTGCAATACCCGAGTGTAAATTCCATTCAACTGTAACTTCAGTATGACTTGCAATTCTCGCAAAATCCACTGTCAGCTTCTAAAAGTCTATTGCCAACAACAGCCACATCAGCCGGCTGTGAACGAATGCTCGACTCCGCTACGACTCAGCAAAGAGTTTGGCTCACATCATTGACAAACAATTACAGCTTCCACCCGAATGTTGGTTGCTATTTTGATTTATGTTAACTAGTGGTACGAACATGAAATGACAGACACATGTCAGAGTTTCACTCGGCCGACAGTGATGTAAATGATTTCCTTGCTGAATTAGATAACAGTTTTCAAATACTGAAAGAATATTTCCCCAATGTTTTTGTGCTATTCACAATGGAACAGCTATAAACATGACACATATTTAAGGTTAATTTGCATTATTAACATTTCCCCGTCACTTTCTAGACAATCAGCAAAACACTGTAACAAGGACTGATTTCCACAGTGTAAATATCGCCATTGCAGGCGATTTCAAGCTGCTGTTGTGACACAACTGAACACAGAGTTGGGCAGAGATGTGTGCCTTCGTGTAATATTCCTGCCGCTCAGATACAATACACATTAATAACCCCAAGAACACAAATAACAGTAAACTGTAGCTAAACAATTAGCAAGTGGTGGCTTTTAAGTACTTATTTGCTTTGTTTTTTATATCATTTATTTAACTATAAGCTTGAACTTTTCATCTTTAATAATGTCAACAAGTAGCTTGCGAAATTCCTGAAAATTTACCCCTCAGCAGGTCTGGTCCAGAACTAGAGGAAGTAACTTAGGGCGGTTTGACTTCAGCACCGTCTTTCTTTTTTTCTGGTTTATTGAGGTATAATTGACAGACAAAATAGATATTTAAAGTGTTCATTGTGATAACCGTATATATATGGATTCCTGCCATGTAGTTATATACTTAACATCTCTCACCTCATATATTTATCTTTTTTTTTTTTTTTGGTGAGAACATTTAAATTCTACTCTCAGCATATTTCAATTATGCAATGCAGAATTGTCAGTGCTGGTCACCATGTTTTCCATGAGATCCTCAGAGCTTACTCATCTCACAGCTGAAAATTTGCACCCTTTTACCAATTTCTCCATATCTCACCCTCCAGCCTCTGCCAACCACTTTTATCATTGTTTTATGAAATGCCTTGTACTCCACTAAAATACATTTAAGGCTTGTGACTACTAGATGATGCATTTGTTTTAATATAAAGGTAGTTCTTCCAACTTTTTGGTAAAATTAAATCTCAGTAAAATTGAGTGGCAGAGAATAATGGTGAAAAGTACTATCCTGAGCTTTTATCCTAAGAAGCTATAAAATAAAAATTAAAATAAAAGTAAACCCATGACAATGAGCTACCACTCCACACACATCAGGATGGCCATTGTAAAACAAAACAAAACAAAAACAAAGCACAGAAAATAAGTGCTGGCAGGGATGTGGATAAATTAGATCCTTGTGCACTGTTGGTGGGGATGTAAAATGGTGCAGCCACTGTGAAGAAGTCTGGCAGTTCCTCAGAACATTAAACATAGAACTACCATATGATCCAGCAACCCTACTTCTAGGTATATACCCAAAAGAATTGAAAGCACGGTCTCGAAGAGTTATTTGTACACCCCTGTTCATAGCAGCATGATGCATAATAGCTCAAAAATGAAATCAACCCAGGTGTCCATAGATAGATGAGTAGATAAACAAAATGTGACCATATATATATATATATATATATATATTTATGATTATTATTCAGCTTTAAAAAGAAAGGACATTCCAATACATACTCCAACATGAATGAACCTTGAGGACAAAGCCAGTCACAAAAAGACCAACACCGAGGCCGGCCGAGTGGCTCAGTTGGTTAAGAACTCACTCTTAACAAGAGTGCAAGGGTCACCAGTTCGATTCCCAGCCCGAGCTGAGCTGCCGCTGAGCCGCCAACAGGTGGCAGGGTGGCTCAGCTAAAAAAAAAGACAAACACTGTATGATTCCACTTGTATGAGGTTCCCCAAGGAGTCAAATTCACAGACAGAAAATAGAATGGCAGTTGCAGGGGCTGGGGGAGCAAGGCAAGGGGAGTGTTTCAGGGAGACTGAGTTTCAGCTGGGGAAGATGGAAGGTGTGATGGTTGCACAGTGATGTGAATGTACTTAATTCCACAGAACACTCAAAAATGGTTTAAACGGTAAATTTCATGTTGTGTCTATTTTCCCACAACATAAATAAATAAACGTAACCAAAAATAAGTAGACAGAAGGAAATAATCACAATAAGGGTGCAAATTAAGACAAAAGTAAACCTAAAAACAATACAGAAAAATATCAATTAAATCAAACACATTCTTGGAAAAGACGGATCAAGTTGGCAACCCTTTAGCTAGACTGACAGAGAAATGGAGAGAAGACGCAGGTGACCAATGTCAGGGGTGGAAAAAGAGACAAAATGAAGTGCTGTGCTCTTCGAAATTTGTTAAGGGGGTGGGTCTCGTGCTAAGTGTTCTTATATAAAACAACCGAAAACGAGGGCACCTGAGGAAACTCTGAGGGTGACAATGTGCTTGTTACCTTGGTGGAGATGATAGTGTCACCGTGTTGACATGTGTCCAAACTTACCACATTGTACATATTACATGTGCACACTTCTCTGTAACACCAATTATGTCTCAATGAAGTTCTTAAAAAGAGATAGCACCGTACAGGCTAAGCAACTTTATGCCAATAATCTGATAGATTAGATGATAAGACAAAATGTTCCCAAACAGACTTAAATAGAAGAAAATGAAATAGCTCTATCAATTAAGAAAGTGAATTCATAATTGAAAACCATTCCGCAAAGATAATGTAACAGTATATGTTAAAAAATTCCAAGTGATCACAAAAAAAAGCTCTATTTTTTAAGTGTCGTAATAGTTGTAGTCACTAACAAATGAGTTGACCATATTTGCTAATTAAGGGTCTGCTAAAACCTGAATTGGGGTAGCTTTGAATCAGTGTATAAAACCAGCTATATTTCTACACTCGAGCAAGCAATTGGAAAAATATATTTTAAAATAGCATAAAAAACCAGGACATCCTTAGTGATAAATTTAACAACACGGATTCCAGATCAATACACCGACAACTACAAAACCGTGCCGAGAGAAATTAAAAAGGACATCGATAAATACATATACCATGTTTACAGATTTGAAGACTTGATATGAATTTATATAGATTCAAAGCAACCTTAATCATAATCTCAGCAGGCTTTTACTCAGTAAATTTAACAAGCTGATTCTAAAATGCATGTGGGAATACAAAGGACCGAGAGTAGCCCAAGCCACTCTGAGACAGAAAAAAACAGAGTTGGTGAACTTATGCTGCCTGATTACATGGCTTTTTTTAAAGCAATAATCAAGACAGCCGGGGCATTGCATTAAGGGAGACAGATCGATGGACTAGAAGAGCGAGTTCAGAAATAGACCCTCACCCATCCAGTCAAGTGATTTCCCATTAAGTGCAAAGGAATTCCCTGGGAAAAGAGAGTCTTTTAAAAAACTGGAGCTAGAAAAGCTGAATATCTGTGGGGGTGAGTGGAGGTGGGGGGGGGGAGCACCCTTAACCCTTAGCATACACTATACACAAAAGTTAACTCAAATGCGATCACAGACCTGAGTATAAAAGCCTTTATTACCACGTGCCTAAAAGAAACAAAGGAGAGAATCTTTACCACCTTGGCCCAGATCTTAGATCTAATGGGAAAAACATGGACCAGGAATGAAAAATGGATACTTTTAAATACTGATGAGGTCTAATTCAAGTGTTTGCCCAAGAAAAATGAAAGCGTGTGTGAGCAAAACGTCAAGCACACGATCGCGCGTGTTCATGGTGCTGTCATGCGGAACAGCCCCGCTGGAAGCATCCTGATTTCCGTCCACGGATGGATGGATGGCCGCCCTGCCATACACGCACAGAGACACTCACTGCTCAGCAACAAGCAACCAGCCACCTGCAGACCCATGCCAAACACCAGGGGCCTCAAAAACACCTTGCAGGGTGAGAGAAGCCGATTCCATCTTATGTGGAAAGTCAAGAAAAAGCAAAATTACTCAAGTGACACAAAGGGGCGAGAGGGGACATTTTGGAGGAGATGGATGTGAGCCACCTGGACTGTAGTGATGGTGCCCAGGTGTTCACGTGGTTAAAGCTCACTGAGCTGTATACTTTAAATGGATGATCTTCATTGCATATAAATTGCATTGGCTTTGCGTCCTAATCTAAAAGGGGCCTGTCTGAGGGCAGAGTGTGTACTTGGGAGGAGAAACAGGAGGCGAAATGAGAACCAGCCTGTAAGGTGCCTGTAGGGAGAGCCAGGGAGCCTTTCTGTGGGCAGGGAGGTGTCGGCTAGGGGCTCCGGCTGTTTGAAATGGAAAAATCAGGCCTTGCCCTGAGCCTGGACCTCAGTCCCCGAAAGCCTGGAACTGCTGTGCTGGCCGCCTCTAGACCAGGCCATCCTAGGGCCATGCTTACTCGGGGGCCAGATCCAGGTTCTGCAGGGGAGAGCAGCCCAGGAACTCAGCATATAAGCCAGAGGGGCTCAGGCACCGCTCCCTGCAGACTCCTGTGGGCAGGTGGCCACTCGCTGCCTGCAATCCCACCCAGCTGGGCTGTTCTGGCTCCCCCAGGTCTCTAATGTGACTGCACAGTTGAGTCACCCGGGAGCTTAAGGACCTTGCCACCCCAGGGGTTTGAATTTAATTGGTCTGGGGAAGCCCCGGCATCGAAAATTTAAAAGCTTCCGAAGGGATTCAACAGGCAGTGCAGTTTGAGATGACCCCTACACACACACACACACACACACACACACACACACACACACGGCTGCTCAGACTCAGGACCCCTGACTGAGGACAAGCCTTGAAGTGAGAAGCGGTTACCTGGTTGTGGTCAGCGGGTTCCGGGATCAGCCGGGCCTGGGTTCCAATCCTGTTGCTGTTAGTTCCTAGCTGTGCAGCCTTGGGCAAGTAGCCTGTGCTCTCTGAGCCTCAGCTTCTTCCCTGGTCCCTCACAAAACGTGTGAGTGTCAATAAAGGCAGCAGTTCTCAAAGTGTGGCCCCTGGACCAGCGTCACCTGGGACCACTTGAGATATGATGCAAACTCTCCCCCACCCCAGGGCTTCTAAATCAGGACCTTGGGGGTGGAGCCAGCCATCTGTTTTAACAAGCTCTCCAGGTGAATCCAATGCACCCCCAGCCACAGGCATACGGTGACAGTGTCAAAGGCAAGATGGAGAAAGATGGATAAATATGGATAAGTGAAAGGTAGTCCCTAAGCTCCAGGACCTTGGACTCCTGAGTCCTCACCTCCAGGAGCCCTGACCCCTCTCGCCCTCCTGCCTGCTGGGGCCAAAGTGGCTCCTTATGCAAGAATTTGTAGAGCAACCTAAAGGTCCAGGTGTCTTGCCTCTTTGGTCCTGGAGGGCTCACCTGCAACCTCTGAGAGATGAGAGCTCCATCAGGCACCTGCCTGTCCTTCTCTCCAGGTGGGTAATTCTGCAGCTGTGTCCAGGGCCGGGTCCCCCCCTGCCTCTTCCCCCAAACCCCAGGGCTCCCACTGGCTTCACAGCCTCTAGGCTCCACTGAATCCTCTAGAATCTGGAGTTTGGGCACATTTCAGGGAGAAAGTTTCTAACTCCCCCTCCCCCACTACCCCTGGTTCTTTAAACCCTGCAAACTGCCTATTGCTTGAAAACAAAACACTGTAAAGTGATGGCTGATTATGGGCTACAACGGAAATAATATACATTTTCTCAATTTGGCCAAGTGAAAATAGCTCTCATCATGGCGGGGGCTTCGGAACCATAGGGGCTCAGTCCGGATTGGCTGCACCAGTTGACTTCTCTGAGCCCCAATTTTCTTCCCTCAAAATAATGGTGATAATTGTTACTGGGATTATCAAGCCAGGCCGATGGCAGCCTCGGTAAGCTCCTCCTCCCCCAGGCACTCTCAGGGGTGGGGCAGCTTGGCGGCTCCTCACAATCACCTGGGGAGACTTTTAAAGCCAGGTTCCCGGGCCTCCTCGGGCAGCCCTGACATCTGCATTTTCCCAACTCCCGGGACGCCAACGTGCAGCCAAGTTGGGGAGCCCATGGCCTGGCGGACAGCTGGGATGACCACCTCCTGGGCCTATATTCCCTGTATACCGCCCCCTCCACCTCAGGACACACACATCAGGGTGACACAGGTGCTTTGGAAACTTGGTCCCCAACCTCGGGCTACAGAAGCTACCAAAGTCAACACATGGTGACGTAAAAACCTATTAACAACATTTAAGGAAAAATAAAAGGCGCCTTTTTTATTGAGTTAAACAAACAAACAAACACCAGAGCAAGGCCGCGTCACTGACTGGAAGCAGATGGGCGGCCTCTCTGTAAATGGCCTGTGTGGCGCATGCACCCGTCCCCCCGCTCCGTCCCTCAGCACACTTCTGCCTTCATCCTGAGTGAGGCTGGGCCCCGTCAGCCAGAGGTGCAGCGCCCGGGGCTCCACGTGGCCACTGGCCTCGGTGGCCTCGTGATCAGGGAACAGCTGCTCTGCGGAGCCTGCCCTGCACCCCCGGGGCCAGTGGGGCCATGCGTCACACTCACATGTGGCGATGTCAGAAATGCCTCCCGGGTCTCCCCACTCCAGCTGGCCCACGAGCGGTGAGGCTGGCTCCAGGGCCGCCTCCTGCTCTTCTGTCACCCCGGCCACATGGGGCCCAAAGCTGGCACCCTGAGTGACAGGCCAGCGGCATAGCCACAGCCACGCGCATGGCTCTTCAGTGACGGCGGAGAGGCCTCAGCTCTGATGCTGGTTTTGTGGGTTCCTTTTGGGGGCTCCCAGCTCCCACTGGGTCACTGCAGACGGTTTGTGTCCTCTCCCACATGGCCCTGTGAGATGGGCCCAGGAAGCCCCTTGGCCCAGAAGACCAGGGTGGAGAACCAGCAGGCCCTGGAAACGGGCTCTTTTCCTCGGGGGGTCACCACCCTCACCACCTGAGGGACAAGTCCTGGAGCAGGGTGGCTTCGTGGGCACGTGGCCTGTCCACTCACAAGACGCCCAGGTCTCTGTTGAATGTTCTGCTGACTTGACATCTTAACTGCTTTTGAATAAGGGGGTCCCACATTTTCAGGTTGCATTTGGGTCCCCCACATTCTGTGACCTAGAGGGTGGATGTCAGGTGTGCAGAGGCCTAATAAAGCCACATAAGATAATCCTGTGAGCGGTTAACCTTGCAGAGCCTCCTTTTCGCATCTCTTACCCAGGACTGCCCCAAACATGAGATGAGACCCTTCACGGACAGCCGAGCCTCCCTCCTGGTCACTTCTTTGATCCTGTTCCTCCTCTCATCATCTACCTGACATTGCAAACAGCCCAGGCCCGTGGGAGGGGACAATGCCCCACATGCATGCGGTTAAGAATCCACCTGGGTTCTGGGGATCAGCTCTCTGTTTCCACCCCCTCCAATGGCATCTTAACACATGAAAGGAAAGAATGAAACCTGAACTCTGCGCCGTGGTCCGGAAGTGTGTCCCTGCAGTGCCCTGGTGTCCCTGTCACACCCGGTTAGCTTGGTCACCACGGAGCCTCTCCCTGAGGGGTCCTCCCCCAGTCCCTGCGCACTCTTCATTGGGGTCTCACCCCTTATTTGACACACACTCCCCCCACTCGCCGTCCTCCCTCCGGGCGATTGTTAATATCACGGGGAGATGAAGCCAGCTCCATGACTAAGACATTGATTTGCGGGCCTACGAAAATAACACGGACTATTTTAAACACACGTGAGGCCTGGGGAGCTAGCTGGAACCCCGGAAGGCTCCAGCAGGGGCCCACGTGGAGTGTCTGTTGACGCATTTCAGCGCTGATGCAAAGCCGGGTTCAGATCCACGTGGGTGTAGAGGGCAGGCTGGTGCTCGGCTTCCAAGATGAGGCGCAGGCCAAGCTGGAAGGGGGTCTTAGGATGCTGCCGGCTGTCAGAGGGCAGAGGGAGAATGCTCAGTGGACTCTGTGCTCGGTTTCCCAGGAGCTAAGGGCAGGGCAGATTCTGTGACATCCTGGTTGCCTCAAAACCCAGCCCTCAGAGCCATGAGTCACACCTGCTCCCCCATCTACCCATCCCCATCTCAGGGGAGGGCGGTGCTATCTACAGGCACCCGTACCTGAGATTCCGGCCTCACCCTGAGCCCGCCCCTCCACGTCCCCATCCTATCGGGCTGTGTCCATGCCTCTCCCTGCCCAGCCCACCATCACCATCCTGACCCGGATGATCAGGTGCCAAATAAGCATTCACTATGATTGCGTCACAGGCTTTCTGTTTCTGGGCAGATGTAAATCTGTCCACAGAGGCAATGTCACCTCGTAGCTAAGGACGCCATAAAGGGTCAGTCAAGCCTTGGCTTGACAACCATCTCTACAGGGTAGGCCTCCAGTGCCTCAGTTCCCACAGCTATAAAGTGATATGATACAACCTCCTCCTTGTATCGATGAACTGGAAAGATAATGCACACAAACCATTCACGGAGTCATTAAGAAACATTATGAGCTGAGTAATAAACAGAGCAATTACCATCACAAAGCATAGAGGCTCAGAGCAGGGACTCAGAGCCACTGACGGACGGCCTGGCCTCAAATCTCACTTGCTGTGTGCCTGTGGCAAATTGCCCACCCTCTCTGAACCTCCATTTTCCAAACCATGAGACGGAGACAATATTAACACCTACGTCAGCGTGTTTCTAGATGGAGCCTGGTCATGGCAAGCGATGGAAGCGTGAGTTGCCTGTTGCATGGGTATCGCGCGTTTATTGGGTGGAGTGGAGATTGGATCACCATCATTTTCATTCACAAAACTCGGGGAGCCACCTTCGAAAGACTCCATTTGGGATCCACCCTGGGACAGTTGCCTAAGGTGCTACTTAATGGAGATCGATGGAGGACTAAGACACGCAGTTTCTGACGGCCATCACGGGAGCCGGGCGGGGGTGACGCGGTCGCGGGGCCCCGGGGGTGAGGTTCCTCTTCTCTCTGCCTCGCATCTCCAAGCCCCAAGGAGACAGAAAGGGGGCTTGGTGAGAACCCCTGTCCCAGTGAGGTGACGCGGCCTTCCTGTGATCACAGAGCTAGATTCGCACGGAGGGCACATCACCCCGCTCTGCTGCCTTCATAGTGACTGTCCACGCTCATGGGCTCCTGGGGGTGCTCCAAGAGGGGGGAACGCAGCCTTCTCTTTAGACACTGCCCAGGGAGTCTTTGACAAATAAACAGACACCCCCCACCCCCCACCCCCCGCCACGAGAGCCTGGTTCTTCAGGGTTTCCTAAACCAAACAGCACACAAGTTTCCAAGGTGGGAGGCCTGCTGGGGGGGCATCAGTGCAACTGGGGTGCAGTCAGCACCTTGGGCTGCAAAAGGTCAGAACCAGCAAAAGCACAGCAGATTGTGTTGAGAGCTGGTCCAGAGGTAGCCGGGGATGGAGCTGCTGGGGAAGGGAACCAATGAGGGGTGAACAGCAGCCCCCTTCAGGTAGGGGAACCCTCTGTCCCCACATCCCCGTTGTCAGAAGTTCAGGAGGAATAATAAACTGGGGCCAGAGGCGAAAGGAAGGGGCGCAGCGGCCCATGAATATGAGATGGGGAAACTGAGGCTGCCTTGGGGGGACACACACTCACTCAGGACTCCCTCTTACTCTTTGGGTACAGATGTTCTGAAACCCCAGAGAAAGTTCTAGAGGAAATACTGCTTTCTGACCAGAGGTGGTGCTGTTGCCTCACAAATGAGCTGCTCAACGTGGCTGATGGAAACATTTTTTTTCCAAAGACTCTCTGAGAAGTTTCCATGTGCGGACAGCTTGGGAACAGGGCCGGCATCCTGACGAGCCCTTGGCCCTTCTCCTGCTGGGGCCTGCTTTCCCAGGGAAGGCCCCTGCCACGGTCCCACAGGTTGAGGTGAGGGAAGAACATTACAGAGGGAGGGAACACTGGTCCTGGGAGGGGCCACACCACAACGCGCCAAGTGTCATAGTGTGTCGCAAGGCAGCGAGGCCTGGCCCTGTGCTACTGCACTACACGCGTTTCCTCTATCCTCACAGTCAGTCCAGTGGGGTAGGCAGGCTGGTCCCCACGTCGCAGAATCTCAGTGTGGCTCGCCACTTCCCCAAGGTCATGGGCATCTTGTCAGTGAGAAAGCCGGAATTTGGACCTGGTTTGCGTGGCCGCATGGGGAGGTGGCACAGGCTGGGTCTGAGAGTTGGGTCCAGGTTTGCCCCCCTCTCCAGCGGTGCTAAGCATCTCCTCGCGTCCAAGCTGCCCTGGAGGACCCGGCATGCACAGAATGCAGGGAGAAAGTTTCCATTAAACAATCAGCTCCAGCCAGATGGGAGGTTTTTAAGCCACGTTTTTTGTTTTGTTTTTGTTTTAATGACCTAAGAGGGACCCTGTCCCCATGTGGGGGGAAGGGAAGAACGTAAGTGAGAAAATTTAGCTCAGGCCACCTGGTTCACGTTGCAGTGCTCGAAAGCTGGCCAAGGCCTGGGCCCCAGTGTCAGCTGGGCCCGTGAGAGGCCGTGCTGCAGTCCAGGAGTCAGGTCAGGGAAGGTGGGAGAGGAAGTATGTGTTTTCTTTTCACATTTATGCTTGAAAAAAGAGAGAGCGCGAGATGGAAAAGAGACAAGGCAGCCGTTCGCATCATTCCTCCCCTGTCCGGGTGGATGAAAAGCGTGCGTCAATTCAACACTCACGAAAACTGACTTTTTTCCCAACGAGGACTGCTCTGCCAGCTCATCTAGTCCATTTCTTGAGGAGACTCTGAGTTTTAGTAACTAAACCCGATGAGGACCATTTGCAAAAAGAGCATTGTTAGGCAAAACTTGCTAATTCGACGCCAACCAGAGTTAATGGGGCATGCCAAAATCCTGGGAGGCTGCAGATGGCTCTCAGGAAGGAGCTTTCTAAGTGACTTGACATCTGTCCAGCGCTGCTCACTCAACCCCAAACCGGGCTGGTCGCCGGGGAGCCTTAACCCACATCCCGGGTCATGAGGAGGTGGACAAGATGGCAGCTGAGATGTTCTCGGCACAGCAGCCTCTCGGGTCCTGAGGCGCCTCTGCAGGCGGTGTGCCGTACCCTGGAGACGCACACAGGGAACACATCTGCTCTGGGTCCCGCCCTCAGCTCCTCAGCAATTCTCCATGTTTCCTATTGCTGCTGCAGAGCCAACCAGCATGGGGACACTGTGCACAGCTGGCCTCCATCTCTGCCCTCTGCCCTCTGCCTCTCTGCCGGTGACTTTGAAGGTCCTTGCCTCGAGGGAGGGGCTCCTTTTGGGCCTGTTAGGGTTCTACATTAGCAAAGGCCTCCCCTCTTCTCCTTGGAGCTGGATAAGATGACATAGCACCATAATCCAGGGGCTCGCAATTGGTGGGTGGGGGGTGGGGGTGGGGCGGTTTCTGTCCTTCAAGGGACACTTGGCACATCAGGAGACATTTTTGGTTGTCACAAATGTGAACATGTCACAACCCTGGGGCGACTGTTATTGAGTGGGGAGAGCCCAGGACCGCCCCCCCTTCCCCCCATCCGGCAAAGAATGATCCAGTCTCCACTGTCAATAGGGCCAAGGCTGAGAAATCCCACGCAAGCCCTTCTGATGGCCATGCATATTGTTCCAAATACTTTGCTATTATAGATGTTGCTACAAGAACTGCTTCAGGGCCGAGGTCACCGCGCCACGGGTGAAGGTAGCTGACGGTGTGTGTCACGTGGTGCCACCTGGGCAAAAAGAAAAAAGATGGAACCTCTCTCCCCATTCCTAAGGTACCTCTGGAAGGCGACACAAGAAAGGAACGCGTTTAGGGCACAGAACTAAGGGAAGCAGCCACCTCCACCTCGGGCCCCTCCCCCACTCGACCCCTTGTGGTTTTTCCTGATCCAGGGTGGACACGATGGTCGGACAGAAGAGCCCGAGGGATCAGGATGAGACTGCCTGACCCTGAGGGCAGAGCATCTCCTACCCCGATAACTGGAGCGCAGCACTCAGTCCTGTTCCTCCAGTGCAAAGCAAGAGGCTACCGTTAGCCTGTCCTGGCCCTGCGTGGCCACCATGGCCACCTCCCCTTCATGGTCACCCTATGCTGCCGCCTCCTCCCCTTGCGCCGGGCACTCTCCCCACTGCCTCTTTCAGGACCCTACCTGTCCTACACCCGCTGCGGGCCTCACCCATCTGTTCCCGCCACTCTTCTCAGGACTCGACATGAACATCACCACCACTCGGGGCCGCCTGCCCAGACCTCCCTGGCAGGGGGGTTGTCCTGGCCCTGCGCCCCTCTGCACTGGCCAATCGTATTCTTTTATATCTGTTTGTGTGACTCTTCAATTGACAGCCATCTCTTCCCCAGGACTGTAAACTTCACGAGGGTGATACCATGGGTCTTCTTTTCCTGCGGTGGTGTCCCCAGAGCCTTGCACAGGGCCTGACACACAGGAAGTGCTCAAAACCACTTTGGGACCCCATGGTGTTTGCAGGACGCCTGCTCTCCAGAGCCTCCCTCCTCACAGCCCAGTACTCCTTACAGCATCACTCTGCTGTATTTTCTCCCCAGCACTGAGGGGAGTCTGAGTGTTGTCCTTCTCTCAGACCACGAGCTCTGTGAGGAATGGACTGCCCTCCCTTGTTCACAGAATGCGCCCAGTGCCAACATTGTACCTGCTCTCTAACAGGAGCTCATAATGGATGGAGGGACGGAAGGATGGAGGGAGGGAGGGATGGATAGATGATGATGGAGGGATGGAGGGATGGAGGGATGGAGGGATGGAGGGATGGAGGGATGGAGGGATGGATGGATTAGAGAATGAGTGAAGAAAGAGCTGGAGATAGACAGGCTAGACATGATGCTGGAATTGGTACCTACACACTCTCACGGACTCTTGACACCGCATGTGAGCAGTGTTAACCCATTTTATAAATGAGGCACTGAGGCCTTAAGGTGGCTGGTCTGCCCTCTGAATAACAGAGCCAGTTGATAGTGGCGCCTTCTTCCACGTGAGGCCTCTGGCTCCACATCCAGCTGCCTGAACAGCCTTTTGACCACCAGAGGGTGTCTCCACTCCCACTTGAGTCCAGCGCTAATTGCCTATGTGTAAATACATCGTGTCTCCTGCGAGGTCAAGTCAGATACCCATCCTTTCCCTTCCCAGCTGCACGTTCATTCCAACTTGGTGAGAGCGAAA
The DNA here is from genome assembly GCF_001890085.2 of Hipposideros armiger. Taxonomy (NCBI): domain Eukaryota; kingdom Metazoa; phylum Chordata; class Mammalia; order Chiroptera; family Hipposideridae; genus Hipposideros; species Hipposideros armiger. Next base: position 3,121,135 of record NW_017731382.1, read on the forward strand.
CTGTGTCCTCGGGAGACGGAGGAGGCCCAAGTGTCTCCGTGCCAAGAGTAATCAGCATTTCCTATGAAACTTGATACACACGCCACTTCCAAGGGTCATTCTATCATCTGGCCCTGGAGGCCGCGCTGTGGCTGAGCCCACTCCTCAGGCCACCCCAGGGCCCTTGTTCATGATGGAGTGTGTCAGCGTCCTGTGACGCTGACCAGCGAGGGCACGTCGGAACTGTGGGCAGCTTTGTTGCGGTGGTTCCTTCAGGTGCAGTGGATGTTTGTCTATATTTCAGATATTGTTGACACTTTACATCTTAGCTATGTCAGAGGACACATGAGAAGCGTGCATGTGGACTGTGCTTATTCAACAACAGGAAGAGAGAGCGAGGGTGGGAGAGGAAAAGGCGAAGCGGGGAGAGGAAGGGGGAGAACAATATCAGATATTAAGCTAAGCAGGTGTTGGAGGCCATTTTTGAGGAGTACATAAAGCCTGAATCTGAGAATGAGCTAATAGGCCCCCCGGTGTGCCGGGGGAGGAAGCCTTTATTTAGTGCTTGGTTTGAAGAATCTCGATAACAAAACACTTGTGCCTGACAACTGTGCTATCTACAGCCAACTTTTTAATTTCGCTTTGCCAGGTTACTCATTCTGGAAATGTGTGTTCTTCACACCCAGGGGAATATTTCTGTATTTTCCAAACTTTCAGAAAACTGTTTTAATAGAAAAACAGGAATCTTCGAGGCAAGCCATCGGAAGCTTTTTAAATTAAAGTAGAAAAACAAAAAGCAAGAGAAACGGGGCTGAGGCTACGTGCGGATCCGTTGCAGGCAGGTGAGCATCTTGGGTGCCGAAGGCGCCCACACTCTCTTTTTCCATATCAGTTCCTTATTCTCAATAATGCATATCAATGAGGAATTTACACATCCCTCCATATGCTCTCCTGTCAATTAATTTATTTGGTGTGAACTGAGTAGCATGGCATTCATTATGTGCAGCCATGCTTTCTAGGGCCATTAAATGGTTCTCCTAGGACCTTCGAGGCTGGTCCTACGAGAGATGACAATCCCAGGGAAAGCACACCTGTACGCTTCTTCATTTCCAGGAAGTCAAGGCCCTTCCCTTGGGTTTCCTAGCACAGCACGGTCTGGGACGTGCTGACCACGGCGAGAAGCCTCTCCCCAAATTGCCCTCTGCGCTTCTCCACCCCAAGATGAGGGATGGTGCTGGCACGTGCCAAAGTCAAGAGATGGGGGCATTCCGTCTGGGTCAAGGCGGAAAACCCAGCTGTCTCTTCCAAAACCCCTTGCATCTGCTCAGGGCCTCATGCCTCAGCCTCTCCCCTGTCTGGTCCAACCTTCACACCACCCGAGTGAGCATTCGACCGCAGAGATGAGCTCGCATCCTGCCCAGTTCACAGCCTCCGCTGACTGCTTGCTGCCTCAACAGGACATCCCAAGTCCTTAGCGTGGTCTTCCAGGCTCCCACGAGTCTGCCCCAAGCTCTCCCACCTCCCTGCTCATAGGAATCATACCTCTTCCCCAGGGCTGTGCCCGGAATGGACCGACCCCATCTCCATTGGCTCGAGGCTCCTCCCCCAGCTCTGAGTCTGTCGCTACTCCCTTCCCAGACACCTGAGAAGCCCAACATCCCCTTCTCTGGGCTCCCAGCCCTTTCTAATCCTCTCTGGACATATGTGGCACCCTGCTTTCTTGTCACTCAACCCCCTGCTAAGCTATGAGCTCTGTGAAGATTCAGGGTGTCCCTCCTACAGGCCACCCCCTTCCCCCCTGCCCCTCCCCCAGTGTTTAGCAAGGACTTCACACACAGCAGAAACACAAGTGTTGACATCTCAGTGAATGGACAAGAAATTTCCCCCTCCGTCTTTATTGTGGGAATCTGCATAGATAAACATGTACAATAGCCATCCATTTATTTGAGAGTAAAATCTTACTTGTTCCCATTTTTATAGGAATTATATGTTGTTTTAAAAATTACGCCATGGATGCAATTTTTAATGGCCTTGTTGTCCTTCAGGATTTATTTTGAGGGCCTTTCAGGAAGCTCTATCAGGTTCCCATGACTTTAAGGACATAAGTTGAGTCTCTCTCAGAAAGGAAAGGATAATCTGTTTTTCACTTTCCTTTTCAACAAAACCTTAATAATAATAGTAATAATGAGAAGCACTTCATGTTAATTCACTCAGTACTCACAGTCCCATGAGACTGATATTACTAGTATCTCCATTTTATAAATAAGGCATTCGAGGCACAGAGAGGTCAAGTAACTTGTTAAAAGTCACACAGCGGATACAAGGAAGAGCTGGGACTCTTTGTTTGCAATTCGCTTTACATCTTACCCTTTGCTTTCACATCTCCCATGTGATCTGAATTCCTTGACAACCTGAAAAGCAGGTACCCCCTTTCATAGCTAAAGAGATGGAGGTTCAGAAGGGGGCAGTGACACTGGCCAAGGTCATACTGCTGTTGGTGGCAGAGATGGACTCAAACTTGGGTCTGTATGTATCTTCACTGGAGATCACTGCAGGGCACAGTCACATGCTGTGCGTGAGCCAAGCCCACCTTTCAAATGTGACAGCCCTCACCTGTGGCAAGCCCCCATCTGTCTGTACGACGCTTCAGGAATTTCATCTGGAAAACACTGCCATCTTTAGACTGTGTTAAGCCTCGAGCACACGATTCGACATACGTCAGAATCCCTTTCAATAAAATGTTGTTGCCCAGCTGACTGGAAGCTATTAGAGGGAAAAGCACAGTACATCACACGCAAAATGTCCTCAAGAGTTAATGAAAAGGTCTGATTTGGGGATGCACGGACACTGCCCTGGGCTTCTTTGTCCAGCGCCCTTCCAGGCAGACTCTTAATTGGACTTTTAAAATACGATGCTTAGCCACTGTGTGACTCCTTTTTATATCCCGAAAAGAGACTTTAATTGAGTCTATTACTTTTATTATAAGTATTACTGTTTTCATTACTACGTGCTCCGAAAAGAATAGCTCTGTGTTGTGATCTGTGCATTCGAGCTGACTTCCTTTCCTTGGGTGTCAGAGTTCAGGGTTCAGACGATGGGTCTTCGGAGAGTGTTTCAGCAGGACGGAACGACATTTTTGTGAAGAGCAGGCAGAAACCGAGTGATCACAGTTGGAGGGCAGTTGCGGTTTTTTCCCAAGTCTATGTGACTGGCACACACTCTCGAGTCTATAGGGTCTTCAGTTAAAAGGCCCAAAGAGAAGGCAGGAAGGCCAAACAGGGCATTCTTTGAATGTGTCCTCATGCCACGCACTCTCTCTGTAAGCGCAGACTTTGATGGTCTTCCAAGCAGAAAGTAACCTGAAGGTAGTGTGCACAGGGGCTGCTGTCTTCTCCAGGCTCACAGCCCTTCGCGCTCATATCACGGACACAACGTCAATGCGCCTCTGTTTGTCTATTGCACCAGCTTGTCTGTTTCATGCTAAAACCCAGCGGGCAATCCCTTAAGCCTCACATTCCTTTTTCTATCTCATCTTTCTTGGAAGTTACAGAGAAAGGACTTTGGGTAAAGCTCTGCTGATTCCCTCGCTTCTGTGACCTTGGTTGATGGTACGTGCCTTCTGTGACTCAGAATTCTGTCATTTTCAACATTTGGCAAAGACACAAACAGCCACTACATCAATATTGCCATGGAGACGATCAGTTCTGGGCCAGGGTTAATTATGAATTATTAAGAATGGTTCAGTTGAATTAAAAGAATTAGGAGACCTCCTCTGTTTAATGTAGGCTCCAGTGATGTGTGTTAAGTAGCAACGAGATTCATTACCAAAAGTTAGATTCATTAGGTTATATAATTTGCAAGTTTCTATTCTTAATTTCTTCTAGCCAATTCCAATTATTTTCTTAAAATAACATAATTAGTGGCAGGGGAAAAAAAACCACATTAACATGACATGAAAATAACACATTTTTCTTTCCATTGGGTTACAAACATCTTTTGAACATATTTTTGGCTCGTACATAATCGCATTTTCATGTACACAGACTCGTGCCGGAGGTGTCTCTGCAGATTCATGGGCAAGACCCACCCATCACCTTGGTACGTTTTATTAGCAACAGGTATTCTGAGCAAGCGATTTCACCCTAGCTGTTGGTAAAACCTAAGATTTGTATTTGTCTTTTGGGTGCCTAAAAACATTCCCACAGAATGTCTTGGTGACTTTTTTCTTCACCCTCTTTTCCATTGATGAAAAAGTAATTGAGGCTCCAAGTGAGCCTTGGGGACGCGACCTTTGCAAACATCCACATTTTGCATGTAGCGCCGGACATTTTAAGGAGGGGGTGGCAGCTGGGTGCGAAGAGAAAGAATACAGAACTTTCCAGAGTGGTTTTAAATTTGAGCTTCTAATAGGCAATTTTATAACCTGTTTGTCTTCCCAATGCTCCTGTGGTTTTCTGTATTTCTCATTATCTTGCGTGAGTAAGCATGTAGTTCAGGTGAGACACTGCACATTTTGAAGCAGAGAGGAAAACTGATAATTAGCCAGTTGATTTCAGCTATCTAAGCAACTGAACTGGAATGTCCCGGCCAAGAAATGAAGGAAGGAGAGAGAAAGGCAAGAAGAGAGAAAGGAGGGAAGAAAAGGAGAATGTAATAAGGGAAGGCAGGAGAGAGAGAGAAGGGAAGAAAAAGAAGAAACCCACCCTGTGGGTCTAGCCATTCATTTGTCTGGCATCAGAGGAACAGATGTAATCTTATCTCTGTCAGGCAATCTCTTCTTTTCGATCAGACATATTCAAAATGGCACCCTGGCCTCTATAGCTGTGCCCGTTGCAGACATGGTAGGTTCTGGATCTTGGTGTTCAAGGGCAACTCGATGACTGGGTTGTATCTAGTTGTCTGGGAACTTTTTTATGCTGAAGAATCACACTTCCAAAAAACTTTAATTCTGCATCTGAGAATGGCTTGGCCATGAGCCATCTTCCCTGGAATGGTGGTGCTCCAATCAACACAGCCTTGGAATTCCAAGTCACAGCTTTATCCAGAGGTATGGAGTCATTTATCCGCAGGAGGGGATGTGAAAACTGTTAGGTCCACTCCAAAGGAGTCAGGAATGAAAAATAAGAAGCTCCAAGGTGATTTTTCCCCCAAACTCAAAGAGAAGAGTGGGTGCCCACTTCCTGTAAACTGTATCATTCCAACAGTATGCCTTTATTAATTTTGGAATCCTCTAAAACTTTCTAACTCCAAGAGAAGAAAAAGGTCTGGTTGGGAAAATGGTGAAGTAAAAACTTTATCTTCCCAGCGTTGTCTTCCTGCACTTAGAAATTCTAATAGCACCTCTTCTCTTTCGAGTCAGATTCTGGGTCAGCTCTCTGTGGCTCCGTGACCTGCTGGAACCTCGGCTTAGTCACCCCAACTGCCACACAGCCTCCCACGTCTGGCTGAGTTGGGGAAAGCTAGAAATCAATTGCGTGCTGCAAATTAGAGCAGCCTTGAAAATATTTCACTTACAATAAGAGACGAATGCTCATTATGCCACGTTTCGACAAGATATCTGAGCTAGAGAGACACGTGGCTGAATTCAATCGTTTCGTCCATTAGGTGGGTATCTGGATGTGTTTTTGATGGCCTTCTCCTTCTTGCAAAAGAATTACATGGGTCAGCAAAACAGGAGCGTGGGGCGTGACTCGGTAGTGAGAGCAGAAGCTCTTATTTCATCCCCAGCTTTGTGGAGGTACAGCTGCCAAGTAAATGTGGGATATATTTAAGGTATACAATGTGATGTTTTGATATACATATACATGGTGAAATAATTTTTCCCCAATCAAGCTAACTGACCTATCCATCACCTTGCCTATTTCCCTTTTTTATTTTATTTTATTTTATTTGTGTGTGTGTGTGTGTGTGTGTGTGTGTGTGTGTGTGTGTGTGTGTGTGTGGTGAGAACACTTAAGATCTCTTTCAGCAAGTCTCAAGTGTACGGTAAACTATGATGAACTCTAGTCACCATGCTGACGCCTCTTGTCACAGGCAGCCATCTTTCTCCGTGAGCGCCCACTCCCTGGAGGCCACCTCCCCACTATGTTCCTGGAGCCCGGCTCCCACGCAGCCTTGGAGCCTCAGGGAAACAGATCTGCCAGGAACCCCAGGTGATCGAGGCTTGCCTGCGAGTGTGGCTTCCTGCCGTCCTTGACTTTTTGTGCTCATTTTCTTAGTTTGCCAAAGAGCGCAGTGAATCACGGCCGTTTCATTCTAATTAAACCCAGGCAAGCATATGTGAGCTGAGAATTGAGGGGGGAAACGGGTCCAAAGATGGAAGAAACTTAATCGAAGGAAGAGAAAAGTCAAGGTTATTTTATCTTCTAAGTCTTACAGGCTCCAGCACTTAGGAGAGAAAGTGCTCAGCGTGGGAACCCTCTTTAGCTCTTATCTCTAGGAATTTTTTTTTTACAACCACTGACATCTTATCAGCAGGAGGATGAGAGTCCAGGAATTCTGAGCTCTGGGGTCACCAACTGACCTACACTGGTACATTCTTAGCCTCCCCGCCCTCCGGAAAAGGCCGCGCAAGCTTTCTTAGCGCCTGTGCTGCTCTTAGCTCCCTGGATCAGGGAGTGAGTGGGTTGCATTTCCACAAAGAAAGCTGGGTGGCCCCCAACATCACCACAAAACTTTCCCAGGTAGGAGACGCGAGCAGCCCAGCTCCCTGGTGGGCCTTCCCATCCGCAGCTTTAGAGGGCTCTGCTCCAAGGGTAAGACCAGCAACCCCTCTATGAATTGCTCTCTAGGAAGAAGGACCGTCTTGCCAAGCCTTCCCCTTTGAACCCTGTAGGAACCACAGGCCAGTGACGCGCTTGTCACCACCAATAATAATCACTAGCCTTTACTTCGCATAGGGCTGTACACTGAACCGTTGTCACGACAATGCTGTAAGACTGATGTTTTTATTCCCATTGACAAGTGAGGGAATGGAGGCTTGGAGGTTAAATGGGTCACCCCAAGTCCCACAGCCGATAACAGGCAGGTCCCCGAGAGCTCCCAGCTGTGGTCCATCTCATGTGTGTGCCTACACCACTCCCAGTGCACGTGTGCTACAGGTCGAAGGCACCAGGTCGGCCCAGCCCTGACTCCAGACCTCTACAAAGAGGCGTGCGCTCGGACAGTCATATTTCCCTAATCATTGACATATTTAGTTTGGCTGCTGCAAGGGTGCTGGGCACCTCTGGGGCCTCAAGGATGGAAACGCTGAAGCTAGAGGCTTCTCTCAGATGTTAAGACACAGACACAAGCCCACACGGACCATGAAAGACAAGAGTAGGTTTTTCAAAGTGCCTCCTTTCTTTCTAGTCTGGAAAAAAAAAGAATTCTTTCCAACCCCAACCCCACCCTGACCCCTGACTGCCTTGCCTGTTAGAAGGGAACATTTGGACTGGTTAGGAAAGTGTGGCGTGCAGAGGGCACGGGCTTTACACTAGAAACTCGGGGGAGCAGTTTGCAGCAATCCAATGCAGCGTCCACGGGGTTCTGTCTTTTAGGGATACTTAGATGCCAAGGTTTTGCAAAGCCGGTTGGTGACCAGGGCAGTGGAGCGTGTCCCTCCTGCTTCCAGACAGCCAAATGCTCTGCCACAGCCTTGTGCTGAATCAAAGTCTTTCTAATTAACACGGTCCCTTTGGGGTGAGCTGTTTCGGAACACGCGAGGACACACTTGGTGACCGAGGTGCCTTGCCACTACGTCTGCACCGCCTGGAACCTGTGACGTGACATTCATCCCAGCACAGCTAGCTACCCAGACACAGAGCCAGGTGACTCCTTCTCTTCCCGGGGAGAAAGCATCAGCGGTTATTTACGGGACCAACAGAAACACCAGAAGGGGTCAGAAGACACCTTTCCTTGAAAAAAGTTCCGCGAGAATGAATGAAAGGCCCTTTCTTCTCTTTCAGTGAGGAGAACACAGAAACATGAAGCTAGGGCTGTGTAGGGGGCTTTGGGGGTGCCCCACCCCGATCCCCTCACCTGCCTGAGCACCAGTCCCCCAGCTGCGACAGCTCACACTGCCACCCCGTGCCTGAGAGGTCATCCCCCTCCTCACCGGAGGCCCTGCGTACCGAACTATTGAATGAATGAATGAACACAGTCGGACTGTCGGATGTGGTGCCGGACAGCCTAGGTCTCTTACTTCTGGGGGTCGGGGTGGAGGGAAAAGTGAGGGGCACCTCATCTCCTGAGCTCCCTGTGGGATCAGGCCGAGTCACTCACCTGAACGCACCTCTTTGATGAGCTCCTTCCGCAGCCTGTCCCTGCCTCCCCTACAGGTGTCGCCCGAGCTTGCGCCCTCCCTGCAAGAATCCCCACCTCAAGCTCTTTCCCGGGGCTACATCCTAGGATGGACTCAGCGGCTCAGTCCCCTGCTTATTCAACACCGAGTTTGCCTGGAGAACGTGGCCTGTGGTTGGGGCTTCAACCAACGTCCCGTGAGCCGACGGCCTATCTTGTTCATTCTTGAAGCTCCAACCCCACCTCACACAAGTCGTGACTGGCCGAGAGCAAAGCTGGAGAGGGGGTTCACAGGGTGCTACATAGTCGCCCCACTTTCCCACCTACACGTGGGGAGGCAGAGGCACGGAAGGTCAAAGGCCCTGCCCAAGGTCACACAGTGGTTGGTGCTGAGCCAGGACCAGAAGCCAGACGGGGAGAAGGATGAAAATCTCCAAAGTGGACCTTCCGGGCTCACCCCAGGCCTGCCCTGTGAAACTGGGGGTCCCATTTTTAAGGCCGAAATCCGAATGAGGAAGAAACTGACAGGTGGCCTGGAACCTGCTGGCCTGGTGGCCCCGCTTCAGGCTAGGGCTCCACTCCTGCCTTGTTTCTCTTCGCTCCTCAGGAGAAAGCACCTCCCAACACTGGAGAATGTTCTCGAGGCCCTAGTCACCAGCCCCTCCGCTCTCCTCACACACACACACAGCCTCATCTGTCAAACAGTTAATGGTCTGTAAACAGACATTTCAATCCTCTGCTAATGGGAATCATTTGGGAAGCTCCTTTGGGGAGTCCACAGTTCTTTTTTTCACTTGCGTGTAATTACTACCAACTTGATCCTGTTTTATAAGCCGCCTGTCCCTGGGTTGAGATATAAAGCGAAGGACTCGTGCCGTCCGGTGGAACCTTCTGCATAGTGCACCAATATGGCAGCCCCTGGCCGAGTGTGGCTATTGAGTCCTTGAGATGTGGCTGGTGTGTCTGAGGAATGGGGTTTTATATTCAGCTTTAGTTAACTTGCATTTAAGTGGTCACCTGTGGCTTTTGGCTACTGCAGGCAGGGGACAGCACTGTGTTGACAGCAGGGCACAGTGGTAGGGACTCAGGAGCCAAACCACCCGGGTTCAAATCTCCTTCCCGGTGGCATGATCTTTCAATTCCTTAGTGACTCAGTTTCCCCACCCACAACTTGAAGCTGACTTGGCCTCTACCTTGTGAGGATTGAAGAAGATAACCCCTGCGAAGTGCTTAGTGCCGGAGTCAATGCCTCAGGGGACCTTAGACATTGTTAGGCTGGCTCACAAAACCCCTGGTTTCCAGGACCGGCCTGGTCAGGACCAGAGTGCATGCAGGGGACAAGCGGTTCCCGGGGAGTGACGGTGAGAGGTTGAGGTGCCATCACAGGGATCATTTAAGAAAAGCAACTTCTTAACGACATACTTCACAGGCTTTCTCTGTGATTCTCACCACACGCCGGAAAGTAGGCACCGTCTTCCTTGTTTCATGTAGGCAACCCGACACCAAGACATGAAGGAAGGAACGCTAGCAAGACAAAAAGAGAGGCAACCTGGAGCCAGGCCACTGACTGCCAGCTTCTCACCCCCCCCCCCGGCGATAGCCACTGCTCCCCCAGGTCATGCCACCTGAACTTCCCGTGGAGGGTCTGCCTGCCAATCTGTGTCCTCTGCCCACTTCTGTGGCTGCAAGCATTCCTCAGGACTGACCTTTGCATGGTGGGAAAACACACATCAGAGACCACAATCCTCTTGATATGGAATTATCAAGGTTAGATAAAAAGAAAATCTACAAAGCAACATTGCAACACTGCAGATTAAAATGAAAGCCCTGCCCTCTCCATAGTCTGCATTCTTTAGTCTCAAGCAGTTACAGACCTTCACATAGCACCACGCCCCACCCTGGGAAGCATGCACCCGCTTCCCAAACTGGCCCCAGCCTGAAGGCGCCCCAAGTCCCGTGGGTTTGGCGTTTTCCAAATTTCATCTAATTGTCTTCATCGGGTATTTGATTTTCACTTCAGAAGTTCTGAAGAAAACATGTTTCTGCATATGGTCTTTGGGATAACATTTTTGTGGTTTGCAAAATCTGGATCTAATATATTAAATAAACTGTGACTCCAGAAACTCTTTTTTTTTTCGGTTCAGCTTGAAACTTTCAATCTAAAGGGACGAAGCCTACAGGATTGCCTTAACATTGTTCTCAGTCCTGAACTTGCCTCTCCAGTATTTATGTGCCAGTAGAACTTTAAAAGCACATTTGACGTGGGAAAGATTTGGTACCAATTTCTCTCTGTGTGTGTCATTAAAAGGTTGTGTTTTTTTCCCCCTGCATGTACCTTTCAAGTCAGATGCTTGAAAAGAGAGGGGTGAGGCTTCTCTTTCTCTCTTCTTTTTTTTTCATCCCCACAGTCCTCCCCTGAAATCAAGGTGCCCCAAGCCAGGCCAGTTCACAGGGAAATCCACCATGAAAAACTGCTTGTTATTCAAACAACAAGTGCTAGTGAGGTTGTAGAGAAAAGGGAACCCTGGTGCACTGTTGGTGGGACTGCAGATTGGTGCAGCCACTATGGAAATCAGTATGGAGGTATCTCAAAAAACTGGAAATGGAGCTACCTTATGACCCAGCAATCCCACTCTTGGGTATTTATCCAGAAAAACCCAATATACTAATTCAAAAAAATATATGCACCCCTATGTTCATTGCAGCACTATTCACAATAGCCAAGACTTGGAAACAACCGAAATGCCCATCGGTAGACGACTGGATTAAGAAACTGTGGTACATTTAAACAATGGAGTATTACTCCGCTATAAAGAAGAATGAAATCGTACCATTTGCGACGATAGGGATGAACCTAGAGAACATTATGCTAAGTGAAATAAGTCAGTCGGAGAAAGATGAATACCATATGATCTCACTTATATGTGGAATCTAAAGAACTGAATAAAAGAGCAACGTAAACAGAAATAGTCTCAGGGACACCGAGGAAAAACTTATGATTGCTAGTTGGAAGGGGTTGGGGATGAAGGAGAAGGGGAAGGGATTAGACAGCATAAATGGGTAACTACAATATGGCCTCCGGGATAGAAAAGACAGTCTGGGGAATATAATCAATAATGTTGTAAAGATTTTTTAGGGGGCCTGGTGGACTCATGTCTTGCTAGGGAGACCACTGCATAGACGGTGTAGAGGCCTGACCACTGCACTGTACACCTGAAGCTGCCGTTGAATAATATTATATGTCAACTATAATTTAATACATATGTAATCATGGGATGTGGAATAGAGAGTGTGGGAATGGAGTCAGTGGAACTGTAATAGATATGTACAATATCAGGGTGGGGAGCAGTGGATGGGAGGAGGGGGGTTGTCACTTTGTGAGGGATGAAAGGATAACTAGTGCATTGTTCTGTACACCTGAAAATAATAATAATAATAATAATAATAATGAAGTAATTTTATACACCTGAAACTACTACTAATAATAATAATGAAAAATAAAAATAAAAAAACTGCTTCTTGTTGCTGCTTTCTAATTTCCCTGAGAAATTTCCAGAGACAGTTCTGATAGCTCTGGTGACATCACAAGCTGAGGCAAACGAAAGGCTGTAAGAGACAAAATACATAGCTGCCTTCACATGACACGTACACACTCACTTTCTCAGATGCTGGGACTAAGAGCAAAAATCCCCGTCGGCATCGAGAAGACAGTTAAGAGCCCACACAGAGTAGAAAAGGCGGGTTTTCCTGTCTCTACACCTTGCAGGTGAAGAAGGTCTGTGTGGCAGTGACGTGTGTGCATGGGCAGGAGAGGGGACAGGCAGACAGAGGGGGTCAGGGATGCAGAGCTGGGCTGGTGCACACGCCTTTCGAACGCCTTGGGGCTGAGATGGAAGGGAGAGGAATGCAGGAGTGCTGCCCTAAAGCCTTTCCTGTGCTAGAAGCAAGAGCTTCTCACATCCCTTTATGTGCTGTTGCATCCCGCTTGTAGGGAGTGAGGTAACTAATTCACTTCTAACATTCCCTGGCTTGTGAATCTGGCTTAAAGTTTAGGCCAGGGAAAGCGTCCCTGAGGCTTTCACAAAACTATCATTAAAGTTGGAGGAAAGAGAGATGGCTGTGTTTGCATTCAAGAGGCAGGAGGTCTCCTGAAAGGCAAAGAAACCACTCCCCTGGTCACCCCTGTGAGGTACGGGGGTCCGCAGGCCTACAAAGTGTTACCACATACACGCACGTACACACACGCAGACATACATCAACATGGACAAAGTGATTTCCACACGTGTGTGCATTTTTCCAAATAAACTGCAAAAACCAAAAACCCAAATTTGGTGATGCCTTGTTCAAAAATGAAATGTGCATTTTAAAAATTCATAGGAAGGTCATCATAGCCTTTCTGTTCTACAAAATGTACCATTCATTCCAATCTCACTGCTCTGTTATTCTGCACCAAATGGCAAGTTTATGAAGGCTGCGACAGCGGGGCCTTTTCCCCCTGGGACTCCCAGGTGCCTAGCACAGGACCTGGCCATGGTGACATTACAGGGGAAGAGAGGGAGGCACCAACCTCTCGCACACGTCAGCCTGTTTACAGGTTTCAGGTGAGCAGCTGTGAAGAACAGCTAAGGAAATACCGTCTGGCTGGACACACTGAGAGGGTTCGAGGCAGACAGTGTGTGCTTCCCCTCAGCGCTCACCTCCACACGCCACGGGCGGCCATCTGAGTGACCACAGCCCTCTCCACACAGAGAAAGCTGAGGGGCCGGAGTTCATGGCCCTGAAACCAGCCACGGGCAAAGATTTGGAGGGTGGGTACTCCGGCGTCTTCCCTCTCAGGAATGACGACCTGAGGCGCTCCCACTCTGTGTCCCGGTCACTCAGGGAGAAAGTCCACGCGCACCTGGTGGGACCTTGCTTGCTAACAGCTTTCTGGCTTCCTCCTCTTCCCTGTCTCATTCTCCATCGTCTGCGTGTGTTTCCTGGAATCACCTTCCAAACTGACTCCTTGCATTCAATTCCTAGGGTCAAGGTCAGCTTCGGGCGGAACCCTACATGAGACCTAACATGAAATGTCAGGGTCCAAGCGGCACCCAGCCCACCGTGCATCCAATGTATAGTGTTGTCCATTCCAGATCAGCGCGAACCATTTCTGGACTGCTTTTCGGATTGGGATGGAAAAGAACTCATTTGCCCAAACAGCGGCCGCACACCTTGTACCTGGGGCCGAGTTCGTTTGCTGTAGCAGAGGTAACAGGCTGGCACAGGAACCGATCAGAGAGGCTATGCTGCTGGGGGGGCTGTGGTAGTCTACACACCTCCCCCAGCACGCTTGCTGTTTCTGCAAGGGCCACATGGACAGGGCACACGGACCTGGCGCGGGGACCTCTGGATCCTCCGGATGGCGCTGAACCCATCGCCTCCTGGGATGCGACGTGGGCTGGCGGAGATGAAGCTCCTGTGTCCAATTGACGTCTCCACTGAGATGGCTCTTACCTCACAGAAGGGCCGATGTGGGGTTGCAGGGAAATGACCCCTGGGTGGGTCTTCAGGCCCAGTGGACCCGAGATAAGCCAGGGTTTGTCCAGGACCCCCATGCATGATGAGGAATTCTATGGCCCCCTGATCAGAAGGAAACCGTGATGAAGCTTCTATGGTTTCTGAGCATCATCTCGAATGTTAATGAATGAGAATAACGGAAAAGTGTTTTCTACAGCACCACTGACCGTTGCCACATGCAGGGGAAACGGACAAACTGTTGTAAAACAGGTGCCCAGGCTGGGAGATGGAAGGAACACTTCATGTTCCCAGTGTGCGGTGCCCGATTGTCCCAGCCAACGTCCTTCTCTGATGTCTGCCTCCCGGCTCAGGGCAGCGGCCTCTGCTGGTGGTCTAGAAGGTAACAGCATGTTTGGAAGGAGTGACGACTGCCCGCAGGGCTTGGAAAATTGGAGGCGGCGGTCTTTTCCACCACCAGAAGGAGAAAGGACCTGGCTAGCCACTCGAGATCAGGACAGCGACCTCGGACATGGCGACCATGGGCGGGAAGGTGTGGCGGTGGGCGGGTGGGAATGGATCAAGTGTCCGTGAAAACAGGGTCGCTAAGACGTTGGGGAAGATACAAATGGCAAAAGGTAGAGAGTCTCCTTTCTCAGACCAACAACCCCGAGGTAACCCCATGTGCCTGTTCAGGGCTGTTACACCCGACATTCCTCCCCAGCACGAAAGACAAACGGAATTGTTTTCCGTGATTATCTCTGAAGGAGAGGAAGCATGGGAGGAAGGCTGGGCAACCAGGAGACCCTTCAAATCGGGCCCCAGCTAGCCGCCTGTGAGGACTCTCTTTCCGGGGCTTTGAATGTCCAGGGTGGCCATTGGATTCCTGAGCAGAGCTGCCAGGAAGCACCCCACAGCAGCAGTGGCTGGAAACCCAGCTCTCAGTGTGATGCTCACACGCCCGCCCTGCGTGTATTTGACAAAGCCCATTATTCAGATAAACCTTGAGTCCCTCACAGCCCTGGTTCTCAAAGCAAGCCCTCCTCAGCCTGGGGCCGCGTCCTCAAGGTCTTATAATTAGCCAGTGGCCGAGCACAGGGAAACTGACAGCCCGAGGTGCTGGTGGTGGTTTTCTTCTTTCCATTTCCCTCTGGAATTCCATCTTCCTCTACTTTCCAGCACCAAACTCAGACAAGGAATTTCACGCGCGCTTCCCCACTCCCTCCTCTTGGAAGCTGAGACGCGTTTCTTTTTTTTCCAGGCAAGCATCTCTCAGGAAACTTCACATTGCCATTATTAAAAGCAATGGAAATACGCAGACATTTCATTTTCGTTTAATTGTCTTACAATCTGGTGAATAAAATGGCCTGGGCCTCCTGTCAAAGGCCCCAGCCGCGGCCTCAGCCAAGAAAAGCCGTCCTACCTGGACACAGGCCGGTTCCTCGCCGGCTGGAAAGAGAAGCTCAGGGCTGCTGTCTGACGTCTAATCTACCGCGCTACCTTCACACGCCCCATACCTTCATGGACATGTCACTCTATGTCCCAATATATCACTGTGCTCCATTGTAGAGCTGAGCTGCTCTTTTTCAGTTTAATTACCAAGTTCAAATGACTGACCCCTTGTCCTGTTTTATTAAGATGTTGCTGCAGATAATGAATAACTTGAGAGGGGGAAAATTCCAGTTTCCTGTTTAGCTGCCTTTGGTTGAGGGCCTTTCCAGTAGGGAGACTGAACTGCTGTGTCTCTTGTACCCATCTGATTCTATAGACTAACTCCAGCCTGAGCCTCACCTCGTGTTTTGTGGGCAAAAGTAAAGCCCTGGAAATGCATTTATTATTTCTGTAAAAGCATTAAGGAACCTACTGGAAACAAATCATTGTTCTGAGGCTCAAACACCACCATCATCCCGCCAGCTCCCTGGAAAACGGGGTCATCCCAGCCACAGGGGTTTGGAAGCAAGAGTATCTGGCTCTGCCCAGTTTTCAAAAGAAGAGAAATTTCTTCCTCCGTGGACCCTCCGGGGGGATTCTCTGTGTCTCAGGCTCCCTGGGGGATAACCCTGGCTTCGTGCCTCCCTCAGTCTTCTTCCTGACCCCCAGATCAAAGGAAGGCACTCTGGGTAGAGTAAATATTATTAACATTATTATACATCCCTCCCTGGGCACTTGGGCTCCATTT
Organism: Hipposideros armiger; assembly: GCF_001890085.2. Taxonomy (NCBI): domain Eukaryota; kingdom Metazoa; phylum Chordata; class Mammalia; order Chiroptera; family Hipposideridae; genus Hipposideros; species Hipposideros armiger. Next base: position 3,137,066 of record NW_017731382.1, read on the forward strand.
TCACACTAATAAAGTTAGTGCATGAAGATCCGATTATAAGAGGCAGCAAATGAGATGTGTTTCATGAGGTGAGTCTGAGCTGGTCCATTTCAGCCGGGAATAATTGCGTCTTCTGGCGCATCTTCAAATAGTTTACCAAAATGTATTCATTTTCACAGAAGGCGGAGGCTGGCACCCCTGCTTTTATTTCTCCAATTAAGAAATTGGAAGGCCTGATGTAGGCCCCGGGGGCTCAGGCACTGTAGGTTGGTTTTATTTTATTTTATGTTTGGATGTCCATGTTTCGGCAAGCCAGTGGGAGGAGGAAGAGGTCACGTGAAGGAAGCTGACTAGACACTCACGCTCCTGAGTCCCTTTGACATTTCTATCCCACAGGACTTCAGAGAATTTTCTCTGGGGCACGGGGACTACTCGCACACTGGGGTGAAACCGACTGTCCTTGGGGGTTTCCTGGCTCCATGAAGAACCCCCTGAAGCCACGCTTCTCCCCCCTTCTTCCTCATCAGCGGCGTCTCTCTGAGCCTCGCTCTCTCCTAGCTCCTCACTTCTCCTTCTGACACCCTGCTTTATACTTTGAACCTCTTCTCTGCCAGTCCTCCACCCACCAGGCGCCGCAGGGCGGGTCACAGTGTAGACACTCAATATAAATCCATGCAAAGAAACTGACCTGTTAAAGCAAGAAAGGTTAGGCTTTTTTTTCCACCCAGCGGCCAGCCTGAGTCCAGAGCAGGAAGACCTGGAGCCTGCTCACCCGTGATCCATATTTCAATAGTTTGCCTAGGGTTGGGGCTGAAACGTTCATTAAAAAAATAAATCCGTTGTTGGGCTGCCCAAAATAGAGCCGAGAGACACTAATGAACCCTCAGTAGGAATATCCTCCTTCTGGCGACAAGGGGCTGAAGCTGATACCACTTCGATTATCAACCACCCTGTATTCTCAAGGCTTGGGGTCCGCACCTCCCCGCCTCCTATTTTTCTAGTGTGTTATTTTATTTATTGTGATTTACAAGGTGCAGCTGAGTGGAAAAATGGTGCTGGCTTAAAGTCACATGGCAACAGTTCTCAACCTCCGTCCGGGTGGCCTGTCCTGGTCACTGTTTAGCAGGACCTCTGGCCTCCACCCACTAAATACCAGTAGCACCCCTCCCCGTGGCTGTAACAATCAAGAGTGACTCCAGACATTGTCAAATGTCCCGGGGATGAAGGCGAGGGCAAAATCACCCCAGCTGAAAACCACTAATAGAGACAGCTAAAAGGCCAAGGAATTAAACCTTCCAATTAATTTGGACTGTTCACTTAGAAAGGACAAATGTCCACCAACAGCAAAGCACACTCATTGTGCTTCCGTGTGCGTTTCTATTCTCAGGACCAATCAGCTATTTAATTAAATCCTTCTGGTTTCATCAGACTCGTTGGCGACACCAGAGCAGCAAGGAAACCCTGACAACCTGGGGGAGATATGAGGTGTGGGACACTCGGCCAGACCAGGAGCTGAGCTCACACTCACTCTCGCCACTACTAGATAACTTTGGAAGAAGAGGCTAGTGGCAACTCCTGTATCTGAGCAGGTCCATCCGAGTTCTGGTTCTAGTTCAAGGGGAAAAGGGTGCTAGGTGGGGACGTGGGACCCCACGCTCAGCAAACAGCATGTACCTAGGCAAATCCCTTCACCATCCATGCTTCAGTCTCCTTGTCCCCCACATGGAGACGTCACTGCAATTTGTTTTGTCCGTCACGGTGATGACCAGGCTCTCTGTCGACTATTCCTATGAAAGCGCCTTGAGCAGCTGAACCCTCTGAGCAAATGAAAGGCTTTTTATTCTTTTTTGTCTGGGTCCCATCCTTCTCAGACCGTGGAAGGATACCAGACTCTAGATGGCATTTCCTGTTTAATCAGCGAGAACTCTGTTTCAGACAGCTTAATGGTCTATTAGTAAGGAAGGTGTCACATTGCAGAAGAGTTTATCATCTGCCACTATTGACATCTAACAGAGGAGTGACCCTGGAGACATTGGCGAGTGCAGATCTTCAGAGCTGGGCTTGAAAGGGAGGCACCAGGCTTGCAGGCATGGCTTAGAGAAAGAAATAGAGAGCATATGCTTTGTATGTATTTAAATAATGTAATTTCTAGGAAAATGAGTTTACCTCGAGTCCTTTGAAAGAAAGAAACGGAACCTATCTAAGGGTGAATTAGCTGTATGTGTGAGCAAGGCTATTTCTAACTGTGTACTGGCTTACTTGCTCTAAAATGCAACAAGGCAGAGATTCTCAGACTCGCTTGTTTGTCATAACCCTCCGGAAGACTTGTCAAAATCCACACGGCCAGGCCTCACCCCAGTTCCTAGGTCAAGTTCCCAGGTGGTGCTGGTGTGGGTACCACACCGTGAGAACCGTGGCAATGGAGCTGGGACAAAGCAAAAAGACGTTCAGATGGGATGTGAGGGATGCCTTCAGACTGAGCACAGTCAATGTGGAGCGAAATTGGGAAGCCTGCGGGGTGCGGAGGTGACAACCTCCTTGTCTCAGAGGACAAGTCCCTTCCCCTCCGATGAGGCCACAGACCAGGAGTTCCCCTTGTGTTGTCTTAGACCCGATCCAGTGGTCCCTTGTCATACATATAACAGTAGGAACAATATCCTCACTGACTATGGATCAAAGTGAGTCATGTTACATGGATGTTTTCCTGTGAACTTTCCAGTGTGGGTGAAACACCATATCCTCCCAAACCTCCATTGCCTCCTGCCACCACAGTCAGCTTAGGCGATCACTACACATGCTAGAGATGCGTCCTGCTCGAAACACTGCCATTTGTGCCAAGTGGGAGCCTGCTTGGTTTCTGTATTTGCATCTCTTCTTTGTTCTTTGCATTTCTATTTGTTGGGAAGACACAGTTTTAAACCAAAACAAGGGGAGAAGTCCTTCCCTCAGAATCCCACAAACCTGACACAATATTCCCCCCGACTCTTTTTCCAACTGTAGAGGAACGTACAATTTTTGGGTTTCAGTCCCCCCCCACACACACACACACATTATCTCCTAAATGGTTCCGTATGTCTGGGCAGTCTTTATGACGTCCGCGTGGAGGTCCTGGTCATGGGAGCTCTTGCAGGTCCAGACAGAGGCATTTCGAATGTTTTTGAGTTCTTGCTTGTTTATTTACTCAGCTATTATTCTGTGTGCTTAAACACCTTCACGCATGCAGCCTTCCTTCCTACTTGGGTGTTGTTCTCTTTGGATAAATAATGAGAAGAAAGGGGACCCCGGATCAGAAGCCATGTGCTTTTGCCGACTCGCAGGGAAATCAGCCCCAGGACTTTGGGGACTTGCTTCATTGTCTAGCGCTTTATCTGGAAACATTATCCCCCCACCAGGCCCCTACATGCGGCTCATTCACTCCCACCCCCTCACACCTGTTCCTACAGCCCGCAGCCACCTTCCCTACGGCAAGGAGGGTGCTGACATCAAAACAGCGTAACGACACCTCTGCCATTTTTGTGTTTGCCATCCAATAACACCAGTGGTCACTCCCAAATCAACATTGAAATGACAGAAGACTCCAGAAACCCAACTCTTGCTGCAGTAAAAGCCTGGAAATTACATTTTATACAATTAAGAAGATCGCATTTTAAATATAATTCTATCAATTCAGCTAAATACGCTCAAACTATAAGATCCACTCTCTGAAACAAAGGAATACGTCTTTCTAATCAATATAATTACATTTTTAAATGATAATTTTAGAGTACCCTTCCATGAGGCACGTCAATTATTTCCAAATGCTTGATTAGGTCATTAATCTCCTTACCTTTCTTAGCATTGAACTTCAAGAGGCTACTTTATATCAAGCTCACATTAATGAAACAATTAAGATAATTTAAGGTAATATATCATTTCAAAAATATATGATTCCAGATCCCTAAAAGCATCTCATAAAAGACCCAAGGATCTCATTGCAGAAATGGACCGTCAAATAGAATTAGGTCTTCCATATTTGAAGGACTCAGATATTCCTTCAACTTTGGGTGTTTTTGCCATAGCCACAGTTCGTTAAAATAGTTCTATCTTTTATTTCTCCCTTTAACATTTTCTAGATTCCCAAGAATCAGAATAATCTTCAAGAGAAGTTGGGAAATTAACTAAAATCTTTCTGAGATAAAATGCTGCTACAAACGTGCCTGTGGCACTCGGCGTCAGGTGCTGGGCCCCCGGGTGGTGACTGACAGGGTGTCTGTACCAGCGACTTTTCTGGGGGACGGAAATGTTTAATACCTTACAAGGACTCATCCACACATTAAAAATTCTCATTGATTAGGATTTCTGAGCTCTGCTGTTAGCATGTTAGACCTTACTGTAAAAGCCAGATAAACAATAATTAAGAGGAAAAAGGAAACACTGCCACAAAAATCATCTTCCGGAGAAACAGGGGTGGAGTATATTGTGAATGGGGGAGACAAGATTATTTCAAAGGAGGTGTGAAGGGAAGGGCCAGGTATGGCACCCAAATTCTTAACCAGGCCTTAGGGGAGGGTTTGGGGTGGGGATCTGAGAGTTAAAGAGCAAATCCAAGCATGAGACCCCTCAAGAGGAAGAACTAATTAGAAGGGGCACCCAGACGTGGGTCACCAGCATTTAAGGGCCAGTTCCAGCCCTGGGGACCCTTGACCTAGCTCCCACTTGTCAGAGATTCTGTCTGTGTCCTCCTGGGACCCAACAGCCTATTAAGGGCAACAGCAGGTCCCCAGCCATGCCAGCTCTGTCCCCACTCTGCCCTTCCTCAGGCTGGAGCAAATCGTATGGATGGAAAACTAAAATATCAAAGCAAAAAAGGAAAAGAGCTTCTGCCTTTTTTTCACTTGACCCTTTAGCCAAATCAGCTAATAGGAATTATAAAATAATATAATGATTTAATAATTAGATCCAGAACACATGCGGTCTTCATTATTACAATGATTACTTTTCAGTAATATGAGCAAAAACATGAATCTGAAAGTAACTCTCAATAACTAACTTGAGGTCCGCCTCCCCTGAAGAGCTGTGGTGTTTATGGGCACCCCTGACTATATGGGATTAGGTTTTCAGACCTGGGAAACCAGGCGCTTTTCAGTAGGGTCCCGGGGGCTGTATTTCATTTTGTCTGTTGTTGTTTTGCGAAGGAGAAATACAACTGAAGTTCCCAAGTCTGTTAATTTTATTAAAGCCCAGCTGTGGGCCAAGCAGGTCAAAACCCATCAGCATTTTCCTGCGTCCCCCGCGTGGGGAGGGCTTCACGATTCCTTCACGTCTCCATCAACACTTAGGTTGCGTGAAGCGAAATGAGTTTAACTCAGCTGGCGCTTCAATGAGAAAACGCGCCCGGTTCTCCCCCAGTAAAGGGCAGTGGTCCTCCCGGCTCGCTCTGCCCCTGCGGTCCAGTCTCCACCCACCAGATCTTTCTAAAACGGAAATAGATTCCGAAGAGGATTCCAGCACGTGTGGGTTTGACCCCGACTGTCCGCTCCTGAGCCCACTGGCTGCCTGCCCCAGGCCCGCCCACCTCCTCTGCTTCATGTGTCCTTCCCCTCCCCACGCCAGACCATCAGCCATCAGTCTGTCTCAGGCGGCCCCGCTCCCTCCTGCCGCTGGGCCTTTGCACCAGCTGTTCCCTCCACCCACCCCACACACATTCCTTCCTCCCATGGCTGCTCACCTCCTGGTCAGCCAGGTCTCAGTTCCAAAACCACCTCCCCCTAGGGGTCGCCTTCCCCACCAGACTTGCTAAAAGCACCACTTCATCACTCCCTGACATCATCCTGCGTTATTTCAGCCCAGGCCCTAACCCTTGCCCACCCGTTTCTTTTTATGTCTTCCATTATCTTCCCCCCTGACACGGAACCTTGGTAAAGTTCTTGTCTCCTTGGTCAAGGCCATTGCCCAGAGGAGGCTCTCCGTATACTAGTGGATAGAGTTCGTGGAGGGCACGGAGGCCTACTGTGCAAGAGAGGACACACTTTGTGCACAAAGGGGACTGTCTTCAAGGTCGGGGTCAGGGCTGTTGCAGCCCAGGACCCTGGCGGGGAGAGGGGTCCAGTGACCTGAGCCCAAGAGAGAACGGATGCTGCAGGAGACGGTCTCCCTTGGGGGCTTTAGGAGGAGAAAGGCAGAACTGCAGCCTGGGGGTGGGGGGCGCTGATCACCCCCGTTTTTCATACAAGGAACCCAGGCCTTAGAGAAGTGAAGTGCCTTTTGCGGTTGCTGAGCTAGCAAGTGTGGGAAGCTAGAGCCTGGGAACTGACAGGCAAGTCAGAACTAGGGATGGAAACTTCGGGCCATGAGAAGCGTGGGTCCAACAGGGCATAAGACCACGAGACCCTTTGCAGCCAGACCAGAAAAGCATGAGACCAAGGCACTGCTCGGCTCCAGGGTCTTGGCCGAGGCTCTCCGAAGGCCCACTGACTGGGGGGCACACCCTTCCTGCCCCCATCTCTGAGCCACGTACTCAGCCTCTCCAGCCCCTCCTTTGCTCTCCCTCCAGGCCTTGCAGCAGCTGGCAGCCCACCCAGCCCACCGGCCACATCTGCAGCAGTCACAGTCATGTGCCACGTCCAAGGTCATCTGACTTTCGGGAACTCTAAGGACAAAGCCTGGGCCCCCCACCCCAGCCCTCTGCCCCTCAACCCCACAGCAGAGGCCCCCGGAGGCGCCCGATCTCAAGGTCACTGAGTTCATTGCTGCATAGCTTGGCCCAGAGCAGAGGTCTCCCAGGCCAGGCACGCCCTGCCAAATCACAAAGACTTTACTGTATATATTCCAGACAGAGTAGGAAGAAATTCAGGTTTTTCCACCCTGACAAAGTACTGTGGATTATTTGCAAGAAGCCTGGGAAATTCCAGAAGTCTGTTTTCAGAAGACGCCCACTTGGCTGGCCATCGCTTTGTGAATAGCCCCTCATTCAGGTATAGAAGAGGGCGTATTCTGCTGGGATTTCCAGACCCCATGGGTGGAAAGAGCTGGAGATGGAGCAACGGCGAACCCCAAATCATGCCGCGCAGCCATCGTCCCTCCAGTTGCCCACAGGCCCCCTAGTCACCTGCCTAGCCCCAGCACCTGGCTGTAGTTGGCATCCGTCAGAGTCCCAGCGTCTGCTTTCCATTATTTTAATTTCAATTCTTCTCAACTTTGTCAGCCCCCCTTCTTCTCCCCCCTATAATGTGCCTTGGCCTCTACATGTAAACTCTGAGATCAAATCGAAATTCCAATTCACGGACGTAAATTGTCCGTGTGATTTGAGTAAGTGGGACAAGGCCCCGGGCTGGCGTTTTCTCCTGGATTCCTAGACGGGTTATTTACATGTTGGAAGGCACTGGTCGCATAATTGGGCAGATACTCTTGGATGAGCCTATAGATTACTTCTGCGTTGAGGGGAAATAAAACAGAACTCTGAGGGGGAAATTGGTGCCAGAATTAAGTGAATTTGTCAGTTGTACCCAGAAACTATATTTATAAAGATATAGAAGGGAATTTGTAAAACATAGAAGCCTAAGAAAACCTGATACTGAATTCCTTTCTTCCCAAATAATTTAGACTAAAATGAAGGCTAATACACTGACTCTTTAAGAAGATAGCCATGGTAGATCCTTTCAATCATGAAACCATAATGTCACTGTAAGAGTTTTATAGCACAGGTGGAATTACTTCACTCTTAAAATATTTTTTGTTCTTTTATGAGATAATTTTTATGTAAAACATTTTAAATACAGAGAAGTTTAAAGACCAATCAAACAAACACCTGTGAACGCTCAACTGAAATCTGATAGCTGTGAACATTTTTCATATTACTCCAAATACTTTTGTTAACTAAAGAAATGGAATTTTAGCATCAAGAAAATTTTGTATGCTACTTATTCCTTATCTTTGGACTCCCACTCAGAGACAGCCTTTGCCACGAACGTAAACATCTTTCCAACCAAATACCTATACATGAAATATTTGGGAGAATATTTCATGTAGAGCAAACCTTCACTGTAAACGGCCTGCTAATAAACATCTCAGGCTTGCTGGACCATATGGTCTCCTTTGCAGCTACTCAGATCTGCCATCTGAGTGTGAAAGCAGCTACAGGCAATATGTAAATACATGGGCATGGGTGTGTGCCAATAAAACTTTATTTACAACAACAGGCGGTGGGCTGGTACTTTGCCAAGTCCTACTATACAGTATTGTGTTATGTGTGTATTTAAATATATATCAACTGAGCTGCAGTTCATTCATTTTAACTGCTCATTAGAATTCCATCATATGCAATCTCGTTTTTCTCTAGCCAGTCTTCTATTGCTAGGCATTTAGGTTTCCATGAAGGTTTGTTTGAAGACTCTCCCCATAATCGAACGGGCTAACTGGATTTGACGAAGTCTAGCTGGACCTGAGCCACAGCATGGACTCTTGAATTGTTCAGTGTAAATTCAAGCTTTGGGGGATAAGGTAGCAATAGGGTTAGCTTGTGCTCCAGCGGGGCCGTGGCTGGGTAGTACCCACCACATTCTGGCCAGAACTAAAACTCCCCGCTTTGATTATCCAGGCACTTCTCTCAGTCTCCCGTTTTCCTTTGCCTTGAAGGCTTGGGAGCATGATTGTCCCAAACAGGCAGGGAGAGGGGGGTCTTGGCAAAGAACAGGGGTCACCCACTCAGACACCTAGAGACCAGTGCCTGACCCTAAATGAGGGACATGGGCTGGGGGTGCCTGTGCAACCCACCAGGAAGCATATACCCCCTCCAGCCCATCTGAGTGCCAGCACTACATGGCACCACGGCCAGGATGCAGGGCTCCTGACTCCAGAAGTTGTGTGCCTGGATTGCAACGTGAATCACCCCCCCCCCTCCGATCTCCCGTTTTTAAACTAAGCCAATGGAAGGGAAGGAGGGACCACGCCGGCGTGCCATGGAGCAGATCTGGCCCCAGCTCCCAGCCTCTGGAGAATAGGGACAAGGAATTGTTGCCTGAAAGGCACAGAAAAGCCTCTTTCTAGGGAACCCAGAAGCCGCTGGCACTGCCCCTTTCCCCCGCTGTCCACCTGGGCAAGTGTTTCAGCCTGGTGGAGTTTCCCATCTACGAAGAGGATCTGCATGGTGCTGACCTATTTACAAAGATGGGATGCTTTGGGGAAAGCAGAAGGCAAGATGTTATTATCATTACCCTACAAAACCTCTGAAACGTAATGTAAGAAGCAGCGCTTTCCTCCAACAAGGCCCCATCTGCTCGGCTTGAGGGCGTGTGCTCGTTAGCTCCTGCCACATCATATGCTGCTAGAATCCGGGCTCCGCCCCTAACGCCTCTGGGCCGGTTCCCAGGAGTTTGCTGAGTGCTCCCGGCGATGGATCCAAGACACTCCTCAGCGTTCTTGCAAGTTTTTTAGAGCAAATCCTGCCCTCTCCCCAGCCTCCAGTAAATGATTTTTTTTCTGTTCTCCCTGTCCCCCCTCCTCAATTTGAAGAAAATATTTCTGCAGTAATTTCCCATCATTTCGCCTTTATTTTTCATTTCATTAGGGTCCCAACCAGCTGTGCAGCCCAGGCCTCGCCCCCGCTTTGTGTGAGCTTCATTTTACATGTTTCCCTTTAGCTCCAAAAACAACACACACAATGAAACAATAGAAAACGGGGCTTCCAACCGCCCGAGGGGGTGTTTTCCCGTGGACCTTCTCGCTGCTTCGGGCCTTCTTAACCACGCTGGGACTGCCCGAGGGTCGTCATGTGAATGGAGAGCCTGGGACATGTCCCTCTTCTCAGAGCTGACCAGAACGGCCACCTCCAAGGATGTCACATGGACACCTGGTCCAAGCCACAGGGTCAGCTGATCTTCAGAAAGACCCAGGTGGAGTCACCACAGGATAATTACAAGCTAATGTAAGAAAAATAGAAAGCTGGCACATGTCACAGCCTCAAAGAATAAACAAAAACCTTGTCTTCCCGCCATTTCAACCCCTTCCTTCTAGAACCTGGCTCTGCCTCCCTTCCCCTCAGCGCCTCAGCAGCTGCCCTACCTGGGGTCCATACGGACCAATCAGACCAAGATGAAAAGCAAACGTAGAGCAGAAATAAACTTGATTTTCACCCCAGTGTCTAAAACTAACCCGGGAGGTACAATCTACCCGGACATGGGCCTCGCGTTGGCCCAGTAAGGAGAGGAGAGGGATGGGACAGGAAGACAGGTGAGTGTGGAAGGGGCCTCCCTGTTCCTGAGTTCTGCTGTTTCGTCCCCAGGCCAGGGTGACTGGTGGGGGAGGGCAGGATACAGAAGTCAGCAAGGTGAATGGGGTCTTTCTCATCCCATCTGGGAACAAGGGGACAGTCACGGACCTCGGAGCTGAGATTGCACTCACCGCCTGAGCACACTCAGGTCGCGGGTGCAGGGCTGCCGGCCCACCTGGGTTGCCTCCTGTCTGTGACACTGGCTGGCTGACCTTGGGCAAGTGACTAATTGCACCTCTTGGACCCTCAGCGTCCCCATCTGTAAAACAGGTATCCTGACAACACCCACCTCCCAGGCGGTTGCAGCAGCGAGCGGGCGGGCCCGGTGATAAAAGGATGAGACAATGAGTGAGGCTGAACCCTGCTGCTGGGTAGCGTGGCTGCTGGCAAGGGCTGCTGCCATTAGGGTCAGAATCCGGACACGGTAAGACCAGGCAGGGGCCCTGACTCACAAAGACGGCGCCCGGTGCACTGCCAAGCACCATACGTGATGGGCACGCAGAGGAGAAACACACACCTGCAGCTTCTCTCTAAAACCCCAGAGTCCTTTGGGCACCTCCTCACGTGTCAGCTTTCCCTGGCTCCCGACTGCCCAGGGCAGGGCCTGTGCTCTCCCCTGCACAGAGCTTGGCATGTAGTGGGGGGGTGTCTCATAGATGGGGGTGAAGGGATGAAGAGCTGGCATTCTCTGGTTAGCTTTCAAGGCCTCCATCATCCACCCCAAACTGCAGCCACGGGAAAACCCTCCGTGATGCCCGCTCCACTGGCCCTACTCGGGTGGAGCACGCCTCTCCAAAGGGCCCTGCCCTCACTCGTCCGCTCTGGACAAACCAGTGTTGCCCAGTTCCTCGATCTGGGATGGATTACAGTGTGTGTGCGCACGATCCCAGGTCCCCAAACACAGGGACAGCTACCCCTGGGTACAGGCCCGCCTTACACGACGACATTTCCCCCACCCCAGGGTCTAGTCTGGCTGTTCCCTCTTTGGGCATCTTTAGGGGGTGACAAGGGTGGGGGAATCTGTAAATGGGACACTTTATACTGTCATTTGCTTTTCCATTTTTCTCACTTTCTTTCCTGTGTCTATCCATGAGATTTCCCCCCTCTTCTCCCATTAATTTCCCAATTCCTCTCTGTTCTGAGAACACCTTGACCCTGATAGAAGCCACAGGTCAAGGTCAAACCACTTTTAGGAGCCCTGGTGGATTGCAGGGCCACACAGGGGGATAAACCCCTTCCAAGAAAACAAGACCACCAGCAGCAGGAGCCACGAGGAGCAGCCGAGAGAGCAGTGAGATGAGCTAGCTGTGCAGATGACTTCATGGTTGACCTTGGACTTAGCTCAGCCATTTCTCAGCCTCTGAAACCATCTGTGGATCATTTGATGAAAAAAGGATAGACGGTCTTTGAAACCTTCAGACAAGAGGCGCCATCTAAATCCTATGTGACTTTTATTCTTAAACGTTTAATTGTACCTCCTTCTGGGATAATATGGTCAATTTCTGAAACACAACCATAGCAATAAATTTCTTGTAAGAATTTACTGCCAGATTAATCGTTTTATAGTGCAGCTATTATTGTTTTAATAAGAAGAAAAAAACACATTTGAAAAGACTCTGCACACAGCATATGTACAGTCCAGAGTGAGCTCATGAAGGCAGGCAGCCAACTCGACAGAGAAACAGCATGCAGAGAGCAGGGTGGTTGGACCATGTCCGTCTCATGGGGGCGGAGGTACGAGGATACTCGGCTGGACGCTTGCTGTCTACCCCACCCCGGCCCCCAGGGCACTTGCAAACACAGGGCTCTGGAGAGCCTTGGCATGAGAGTCTCCGGACATAAGGAAATGGAGACATTTCTCCTGAGCATGAGCCTAACCCCGTGGTCCTCTGGGGAACCCCACTTGCCTGTGGGCTCGCCATTAGAGAAGGACATTAGCATGTGACACGTGTGCTGCTGCCCCTTCTAGAACCAACCGGTCAAGGGTTTCTGGAAGCAGGGCCGGGACAGAGTGTGGGGTCCAAACACCTTTGGTTGACAAACACTGTGCTCATTTGATGACTGGCTGGTGCCTCTAACATCCTCTGACTTTAGACCTAACAACCATCCTTACATGATTCCTTAAAAATTCAAAGGCCCAGCAAGCTACGAAATGATGTGGAAGGAACCTTAAAAGCACGTTGCTACGGGAAAGAAGCCAGTGTGAAAAGGCTGCACATTGCATGACCCCAACCACATGGCATTCTGGGAAAGGCAACACGGAGGAGACTGTGAAAAGATCAGGGGTCGCCTGGGGTTGGGGACGGGGCCCACCTCAGCCTCGGCTCTAGCACTAAACACTGAGTCACAAACTATTTAGTTGGCTGTCTCGCCATAGATGGGGGACTCTAGTCATGATTAGGCCCACCTCCAGCCTCTGAGTGTTGGTGCTTGGCCCCCAGTCTGAGGCCAGTATCGCTGGATATGTGAGAAAAAGTGTGAATGTTTACAACTTGCCATCCTTAAGTCTATCGTTCCAGGGGACCGCCAAACCCCCATGACCCTCATCCATGAGGGCTGTTTGTGTCTTAGTGCCAGGGGCTTAAAAAACTGTGTTAAGCATCTTAAAAATCCCAACACGATTTGCTGCTCTGCGAACATATTTAATTACTGGCACTTGCACCCCACCCCCCTTCTCCCCCTGTCCTGTGATTAATGTGCATCTCTGCCTGTAAAACAGCTGCTTCTCGCGCTAATTACGTGCGGGTCCTTTCTAAGCTGGGTTCCCACGTGCAGCCTAAGAATTTGCCAGCAGCTTTCTGGGGATCCAACGTTGGGATTTCTTCATAATTGTATTAACATTTCATATGCAGCCTTTAATAATGAGGGATTGGCTGTAAAAATCATTAACCCTAACAAAAAGCAAAATCTCCTGTGGTGATAAAAATCGGGATAGTGCTGGGGGGGGGTGCGGGGCACAGGAGCCTTCTGGCACACGGAAGTGGTTTTATTTTCACCTGAGGATATGTGTTTAGGATGAATCATAAGCCCCAAAGAGATCCACACCCTGGAACCTGCGAATATGCGACCTCACATGGCACGGGGGACTTTGGAAATGTGATTCAGGTAAGGGTCTTGAGATGGGGAGATTAACCTGGATTGTCTGAGTGGGCCCGGTGTCATCACAAGCGTTCTTATTAAGGAGGCAGGAGGGTCAGAGGCAGAAAAAGAGACCATCAACAGAAGATGCTCCGCTGCTGGCGTCGAAGATGGAAGACGGGGCCAGGAGTCAGGGGATGCGGGCGCCTCCAGCAGCTGGAAAAGGCACAGAGAAGGATTCTCCCCAGAAGGAGCGCAGCCCTGCCGACACCTTGATTTTAGGAGTTCTGACCTCCAGAACTGTAAAATGATACACTTGTGTTGTTGTAAGCAGTTTGTGGTGATTAGTTACACTGGTATTAGGAAACGAATACAGCATGCCAGTACGTGGAAACCCATCAACATGCACACTTCACTATATGTCAGGTCAGATAGCGACCTCAGCACCACTGACATTTGGAGCCAGATGTCTCTTTGTTGTGGGGGGTCTGTCCTGTGCATTGGAGGGTGTTTCACAGCATCCTGGGCCTATATCCACTAGATGCCAATAGCGTCCCCTCACCCCCAGCTGGGACAATCAAAATGTCTCCAGACATTGCCAAGTGTCCCCTAGAGGGTGAAAGCACCTTCGGCTGAGAACCACTACCATATGAGTATTATCCTTCAATGTTGTAAAATATTTCATCCATCCCATAGAAAATAAAATAAAATAAAATAAAACGAACCTTTATTCTACTCTCACCAAAGCCACTGTAGGACCACTCGCTTTATTCAGGGCACAGGCAGGACCACTGCTTTTAAGGAAAGCTTTGAGGGGAACACCTGGCACTGTCTTAGAGTAGCCTCCTCAGACACCCTGGTTTTCCTGTGGGTACGTGGGGTAAGGATGGACGGTGGCATTCAGCGAGGATGTGCCAGCCTGTAAAGGGACTTTGGCTCCACAGAGCTGGTAGCTGAGGGGGGACAGGCAGTGGAGCCCCCCCCACCCCCGCTCCCACCCCAGGCCCTGGGTCCCTTCTGTCCTTCCCCACGTGTTAAATGGAACCATGTTAGACAGAAGCCTGCCTTGGAGCTGCTGAAACCCGACCCCTTTGGGAGGCGCTGGTGAGGTGGGGTCTGCTTTGAAAGTTCCCAGTTGGCATTTTGGAGGGAGAGCGCTGGGTGGCTGATTAGTTAGAAGGAACACAGGTGAGAAGGGACAGCTTTCGTAAACAAGAAGCCTCTGCCTGGCAATTTCCCTCTTACCCCCAACTTTGAACTAATTTTCAGGAAATCTACCTTCCCCAATTACCTAATTGCTGCGGAGTGACATCTGAAGGGCCCCGAGAGGCCAGGCCAAGGGGCTGGCCTGGCCGTGGGCCCCCACTGTGCTGGACAGGGCTAGCCCCCAGGCCTTCAGGGAGGGTGGGGGAGCAAGATAAGACCACCACCGCCAGGCCCCCCAGGGGTGCATTCCCACTCCATGTGGGGTCAGCGGGGTCACCTGGGAATTCCAAGGGGAGCAGATGCCAAGAGGCTGGAAAACAGGAGACAGAGAACAGCTTGACACTTTGGGTGACAGCTCTTGTACACAGGGACCAGCAGTTTCTGGATGGTTCGGCTGCTTTCCCAAAGCAGCTCAAGGTGGCACTAGAACGCTTTCCCAGGCTGCGAGCCATCAGCGCTGGAGGGGAGATCCAACTCGAGCCTTGTTTTTGAGGGAAGTGTTTTTCACGGTTTAGGGTGGGAGGAAAGTGCTGATAAGAGGGGATTGTGGCCCCAGATCTTTCCTGAATCGGGGGTACCGCATTCCCCCTTCTTTTAGCGGGGCGTGTCCTCCTACACCTCACAAAGGCAGTGAAGTGCTACAAGCGAACAGTTATGCTTCTTCTTGGTCCCAAGCACTTTGGTCCTGAGCTCTAATGGAGACATAAAATACCTGCCCCTCTCCCAGGGCCTTCGGGATGAGGAGCTCTGGGGAGCGGGGCGTGGGGCCAGGCTCCTGCAGCATGTCACCAGCAGCTGGCGGCACTGTGTTTACAGTGAGACGTACAGAGCAGCCCAGCTGTTGGGAAGGCTATTTGCAATGTAGTCAACAGGCTGTGGTCACCGCCCAGCTTAGCGGAATCCTGGGAAAATGAAACAGACCCTCGCACTGATAAAGCTCCCTGTGCCCTTGATAACTCAGCTTGAAGTTTTGCAATCCAGACCTCGTGCCTGTGAACCAGCTCAGTGGCCAGCGGGGCTGGGAGGACCCACCGGCCCGCCAGGAAGTCTCCCCGCATCCCTCCCACCCTCGCCACCCTTCACCTCCTCACTGCCCAGGACACAGCTGGCCTCCAGGGGCCCAGCTCTACCTGCCCCCCGTGTTGCCTCTTTCAAGGGCCTATAGAAAATGGCTTCATGTTTCCAATTTGGGGAACTTCTATTTCTGAGTAACTGGTATTGCAAAGGGAGGTCATGTAACAGAGTCACAGCTGGGGAAGGTGGACGGTCCCTAAGGAGTGAGCCCTGCGTCCTTCTCTCAGTTGGCCTGCTGCGGTCACCAGAGCCCCAACATTGGGTGGGTGTAAATATACATTAATCAGCTTCTTCAGGGGTAGTTTATTTGCTGGGCCAACATGAATTCTCTTGGCAGTTTTTTCTAGATTACACTTGGAGACTCTCAGGGCCCCTCAAACAATGGCCTGTTAAACCTATTTTCAAAAGTCTGTCTCTCTCTCTGTCTTTCTGATTTTTTTCTGCAATGACCTCATTAAAAGGATTTTAGGGCCGGCCGAGTGGTGCGATGGTTAAGAACTCGCTTGGGACACCAGAGGGCCCCGGGTCGGATCCCACATATGAGGGCCAGTGACACTGCCCTCTACAGCTAAGATGCTGAACAACAGCTCAACCTGGAGCTGGGCTGCTGTGAGTCGCCG
>NW_017731382.1:3153443-3159916 GCF_001890085.2 Hipposideros armiger
GCCAACTTGGGCCAGTGAAGCAACATCCTCCACAACTAGATTGAAGAATAAAATGACAGCGACTTGTCTGTTCCCCTTTCCCCAATTCCCCAGCACTGTTCCCATCCCCCCAATTCCCCAATAAAAATCTTTAAAAAAAAAAAAGGATTTTAAAATAGATGTCAAGTTGTTGGTTATAATAATGACTATATCTCAATGGTCAGAAATTAATCCTTTTTTTTAAAAAAAGGAGACATTTAACATTTCATAGAGATTTGGGGTTTATAACCCCGAAAGTCCTTTTTTTCTTCCTGGATTCATCTTGTAATCTAACACTAGACAGATATTTTCTTGCCTAATTCATCACATAGATGGTTCGCTTGTTTCTCACAAACTAAAAAGATGACGAACCCATTTATCATTTGCTCCCAAGCCTGTGGGGTCCTCTCAATGGTATGTCTGATCCTAAAAGTGTCTTCCTAGGGCTGGCCGAGTGGCTCAGTTGGTTAAGAGCTCACTCAAGAGTGCGAGCTCTGAGCAACAGCGGTTCGATGCCCAGCCCGGGCTGAGTTGCCGCTGAGCTGCCAACAGGTGGCAGGATGGCTCAGCTAAAAAAACCCCAAAAAACTAAAAGGGTCTTCCTGTGGCTGACGAACCTTCTATGTTAACAAGGCCCCAGGCTTGTCTACCTGGAGATCCCGTGCTCCGGATCAGGCATGCCTGCTTGCCACCTGAACAGGCGCCCTCACAATGCGCGATACTGATGAAAGGTAGAAGGTAATTTATTCACAAACTACGGGTTTGTCTGTGTGTGTGAGTGAGCTCCCTGCACCACCATTTTTAAAGGCGTGCCATTTTTAAGGCACGTCATGGAGCATTAAAAATATTACAGTTCACGTAACAAATGTGTGTCAAAAGATACAGATTGTGGGTTGTTGAGTGGGTTCCTTGGGTGAAAGTAACCCCATTTTTCCCCTTTTGAATGGGGGTCTGCTTCCATCTGCTGTCTTGTCTCTTCTTCCTTTGCCTCCTCCCATCCAAAAAAAGGGTACCTGATGATCTCAAAGATATTGAGACCTAGAAGCCTTCATCCCCGTAAGGGTGGGTCCCCAATGGCCCACCCGGGCCAGGAAGCAGAGTGGGAAGACACGAGTCCCATCCCAGCTCCTCTTTGTGCAGCTTGCAACCCTAATTCATTTGCTCCTTGTTTCTGGTTGACAATGAAAAATTGTGACCTTTCTGGCTCCATTCTTATTGACAGCAAAGGGATGAATCTGCCTAAACAGAAAATAATACCGAGACTATTCTATGCCACTCGAGAAAGGCGGAGCTCAAGAGACCTTTTCCAGTCAACAAAGCCTCTAAGCCATATGTCACCATATATGTCACCATATATCATTCATTCATTTATATCACTTATTCATATCATTCATTCATATCATTCATTCATTAACTAGTCTGAGCATCAGAATGCCCTTGAATCCAAACTACTCATGTTCTCCCCTGAGCTCTATCCCAGGACCCCTGGGAGTGGGAGGGGGGGAATCCTACGTGTCCAGGTGGTTTTCTGAGCCTATACGTTAAGGATTTAACTTGGCCTTATAAACATGTATCCAATGGAACTTTCAGTCTTTTTCTGGGAGGCATAATAGGCACACCTCTGAATTCGAGGAGAAGATTTTTTCCATCAAGAGCCCCATATGCCAAAAAAAAAAAAAAGGAAATGAACACTATGAATGGAGAGAGAGAGAAGTTCAATGCACTATACAATATTCGCTTCTAAATTAAGGGACACGTGAGATAAACTTGATGTAATGCACTCAATGAATAAGAACCCAGTTGTGCACCGAGGTCCGAGAGGGCAGAGCTAGGGAGGGAACAGGGAGATGCAGAGGCAGGCAGGGCCAGAGAAACAGACGGGGCGGGGCTCCGGCCGAAAGGAGAAGGAGCCAGGTGAGCTGCTTCACAGTTTCCAAACCCTGAGTGTGGGTGTCCCAAGGGCCTCCCCAAGGACGCGAGCCAAATCCTGCTGCTCTTTGTGACCTCAGGAGGTAGCGCAGCACCTAGTACTCAGTAGGCACTCGGTAATTGCTTGAACAATTGGACGAGAGGCAAAAAAAATCTGCCTTTCATGGAAAATCCTACCTCATTTTGTGGCTTAAATGAACTCAAGTCAATTGGACGCAACTCTCCTCTCCTCTTTCTTTCATGTCTTACTTTCTTTTCCTTGTAATCTTGAAGCAAAGATACTGAGGTGTTTTTTTGGTTTTTTTTTCCCAGTTCTTTTTGGATTGTAGCAACCAGGGGGAACCATAGCTCCAAGGAAACCTTGAGAGCTGAAAGCAGAAACCGGTGTTTAGTTGTAGCTCTTCACTCCTGTTTCCTCGTTTCCAATGAAGCAAGGCGGGGAGATCTGCCGCTGTTCTAGGCAACACTTTCTCCAGCTCTCTCAGTCGACAGATGACTTTGGGTCAGAAGGAAGGCTTGGCCCACTCACACAGCTGTGAGGAAGAAGGTCCCTCCAGGCTTACACTCAGGTTCAGAGAAAATAACTTTGCTGTGACAACCTGGCAGGGAGCTCTTTCACTAGCCCCCGTGTCCTCATCTGAGACGTGAAAGATTTGGAATACGCATTCAGACCATCGCTTTAGGGGCCCAGAACTTGGCTGAGTCACACGGTTAGTGAGAAGAAGAACCAACACTCATACTGAGGACCCCTGCATCCTAAGTAGGTCTCCTCTCTCTAATTGAGGGAGTGCTGGTTTCTGGGGGTCAGCCCCTGCATTTCACTGGATGGCTTTCCAGACCCCATGTGGCTTTCTCAAAGATCCTCAAGAGACCTTGGAAGGCCTTCATGGTCCCGAGCATATCTTGCCTCCAAAGTTATCTTCAGGGCTTAGCAACCACAAGCCCTCCTCGCCTTCACGGGTCGTGGTAAGATTGGGACAGAAAGGGGGTCTCATCTCCTGGGGCTCACATGGATTCACGGTGAAGAGCTGGAACAAGTGCCCCTAATTCTAACTAATATGTAAAGGCTTAATATAATTCCATCTCAAGGACATATGTGTCATGGCAAGATTCATGACAAGGAGGCGTTGTTCCCCAAAATTCTGTTTCCCTTTCATTTAATGCTCAGAGTTCCAGCAAAGTCCGACCTGGGTTCAAAGCACTTCTCATTTGCAAATTATTATGGAACTGGAACTTCTAAAAATAAACATGGTAGGATTTATGGCAAATTGAAAACGTCTCCTCCTTGAAAGTGATTCTCAAGTGAAACGAAGTGAGAACAATTACTCCAGGCCATCCAGGAGGCGTTCGAGTTGGCAGCAGTTCTATAACTGTGGTTTTTTTCATGTGAACTCTGAAGAGTGGGAATTTGGGAATTAGGCATTTGTATCAATGACTAGGAAAGAATACATTTTAGATTATTGTTTTAACCATCAAGAGACAAGCTGTTTAAATATTTTATTTCAAAGTTGGAGCCAACGGCCCATACTGTGGGTTCAGCCCCTCAGACACTTCATAAGGAAGTTGAAGACTTTTAAGTCAACACGTAAGAATGTTGAGAAAACAACAGCAATGCCCACAAAAAAATAGTTTCTCAGGGTTCAACCCAGCCCTGGGAGGAGCAGTGAGGGGGTTCTGCAGGAAACACCAAGGCAAGAAGTCTTCACGTTAACGCCGCTCAGTGGAAGATGGTGGAAAGGAGAGGCTGACTGGGCAAACCTTCGGCCATCTAGTCAACTGTCCATGGCTAGTCCAGATTTTGCACTCATTAATTCAACAAATATATAGTAAGTGCCAAAAACATGCCAGGTATTTTTTAGGCTCTGGGGATACGACTGTGAACAGAGCGGACATGTCAGGAACTACTCCTGAAAACTGCTGTGGAGAAGGCCTTACAAGAGATGTGAGGGAAGGAGAAGGAAGTTACTAGCCCTGTACTCAAAACGCTCCTTGGTTAGGGAGAGAGAAAGAGGCAGGACTAGAAGCTCAGCAGTGTTAACCGTCTACGATATGCATCGAGGCATCAGCAGATAAGATGGTGGACATGTGAGGGATGAAGACATAAAGCCCCTCTCCACAATAGCAGGCGCGATTCCAGCCAGACCATGCTATCTCACTTTGTACTTCAGGTGAAACATTTGAAAGGTGGGAACACACTGCTCTATTACAAATTCCATTGTCTCTGCCTCCCAAATCTGACCACAGTTTCCCATCTCCAACTATTGTTTCCCACCTGGACTTCAGCAAACATGTTCTGACTGATCTCCTTGTGTTCGCACCTGCTCCCCAGACCTCAGGTGTCCACACAGACCCAGAGGGACCTCATAACCACTCATCAGATTTTGTCCCTTGCTTGAAATCCACTGGCTTCTCCCAAACTTAGACTGAAATCCCAACCACTCACCTTGTCTTCACATCCAGCACAAGCGCGTCGTGCCTGCTTCCCTGACCTCACCTTCTCATACCCCAGGGCCTTTGCACGTGCTATTCTCGCCACCTAGAACACTCTTACTGCTATTCTGTACATGGCCTGTGCCTTTTTATTATTCAGAGAAGCCCTCCCTGACCCCTCACCCTTGTTTAAAGGAGCCTCTCCTGATTACTCTTTAACCTATTTTGCTTTATCATCTGCAATTATCTGTTTACTTATTAATTGACTTGTTTGTTGTCCTCTCCCCCACTAGAATATAAGCTCCTTGAGAGAAGGGGGTCTTGCCTGTTCACACTGTATCCTCAGCAGCTAGCTCAGTTCCCAGAAGACAGCAGGTCCTCAGGAAACATCTGTGAAACACATGCTATTCTTTTTAACCTACCTAAGCTGGCAGGCTTTGAGGGACAAGTGTTGTAAGACATGGGGACATGCTTTTGAGCCGTGCAAATGCGTGCGGTTAGAGTGAAGCTAAAGATGCTGCTGTGAGCTTACCAGCTGGGGGCCACGGGGGTGAGGAAGGTGGCGGCTTTGCCTCATCTCCCGCATGAGACTGAGAAGCCCCAGTGGGCCCGGGGCTTCTCAGTGTGGGTCCATTAGTGACCCCATGAGGATCTCGCTAGGATGACATATTTTATAGTCTGTCTACAGCGCTGAGCTAACCATCGATGAGCCAAGGAGGTCATCAGGAGAGATGGCTCTTGGGCTGGACTTCTTCCTGGGACACACCGAGCACCCAGCCCCGGCACACATCCCCCAGCACCCCAGGAGCTTCCCCCACTGAACGGCACAGACGCAGCCAACCCACAACCATTTTGGGGTGGCGGGTGTCCCAAGACCCCGTCTCCTTGATCGGGAGCTGTATTGGCTAAGTAATGACACCAGCAGGACGTGAACTACAAGCACCGGAGCCTTCCCCTGCCTGGCGCCCCCTCTAGGCGTCTCACTTCCTGTAACCCTTCCCACAGCTGTGGTTTACAGATGGAGAAACTGAGGCTCAGAAAGGCGGCGTGACTCGACCAGATGCCCCTAGTCAGCAAGCGAACCCAAGTCTACGGATCTCATCCTGCCTGTTGCCCCTCCGGTAAAACAGCATGGACCAGCCTCCTGGAATCGTTTTTTTTTTTTTTTTTTGCGGGGGATGCGTTAATACAAAGTAGAGAGCAACACCTTAAGTCCGAACATCGAGGATGGGAGACTGGAGTCAAGCCTCTCTTCCTGGGGTCCCAAGTCAGGGCCTCTTAGATCCCTAAAAGGGAAGACTAGTGGAAGCTTCTAGAAACAGCTCCCTTATAGTCTTCTGACTGAGCATCTCCGAGGAGAAGAGGAGCAAAGAACGCTGCTCAGAGACCCCACAGCCGCCCCTTACGTGAGGGGACTGAAGGTACGTGGGTCCCAGACGACGTGCTTAGAACTGTCGCCCGTGGACAGGAGGGGGACCCAGAGGACCAGCTCGCACAGGCGCCGCGCACGTTGGCTGCAGTTCCGCCTGCGGCCGCGTGGGCGCGCTGTTGTGCAGCGAGTGAGCGCGATGCGTGGGCGCGGCGCTGCGGGGACTCAGAGGGCTGCAGACCTCCCGGCGGCATGCGGGGGCGACAGGCGGCCCTTTCCGCTTCCTTGGGCACCGCAGCCCCCACGCGGGGCCCGGGACAAGGTCCTGGTTGTTGACATCGCCCCGATGAGTGCTAGGCCCCCTTGGGGCCCAGATGAGTTGGGGTCCTGGAGCAAAACCGCTCGGGAGGGGGGTCCCCAGATTCTTTCTGGGCAGGGGCATGGGGCAGGGAGGGTGTCACGGAGCACTTCGATGCCCACCTGGGACACCGACTACCTTGGGCGGTGTGGCGGAGGACAGAGCAGCCTGCCTGCAAAGGACAGGCCAGTTCCCAGCTGGCCCCGGTGCTTCAAGTGGGAGGAAGACCCCAGAGGCCTTGGGGTCCAGGGGCGCTAGGAGGAAATGTCTGCTTCTCATTGTCAAGGTCACCATCGGATCTGCCAGGGTGCTGGGTGAACCACAGAGACTTTGGGCCTGCACAGTGACACAGCACACTTTTTAGCCTGT
>NW_017731382.1:3160282-3163659 GCF_001890085.2 Hipposideros armiger
GAAACGGTCACACTCTCCTAGCTGTAGAAAATGGGTGAGAAAGCGATGCCCCTCTTCCTAAGAGAGGGATGGAGCCAGCCAGACTTGAGGGCTGTCGGGAGACAGTGTGCGGGGGGTTTCCAGCCCCTGAAGGGGTTAAAGGAGGGAGGCATTCCCACCGCTGGTCGGTGGTCTCAGCAGAAAACCACGAGTTTTCTGCCTGAGCGAGGGGGACAGGGAGGGAGAGAGGCTGAGCTGCACACGCACACGCGCACACGTGCTTTTCTGCGGGCAGGACGCAGAGCACAGGCAGGGGCTCCTGCTCACACCCATGAAGCGTTCTGTCTGGAGAGCGATCGCGCCCCTGTGTTTCCCTAACGTGAAGTGTGTGTCTGTGCTGCGGCCAGAAGACGCTTCCAAGAGGGGATGAGACAGGAGGAGAGAGATAGAGGACATTTTCTAGCCCCCCCCCTCCCCGCCCCCCCCCACACACACACACAGACGTGGTTTCTGCAAACTGAGAAATAGTGTTTCTTAGGGGGTGCACACTTAGAGAATGGGAGGCATTTGTCCAGTAGTGGGGCCCACTAGAGATCTTTGTACTTCAGTGTGTGTGTGTGTGTGTGTGTGTGTGTGTGTGTGTGAGAGAGAGAGAGAGAGAGAGAGAGAGAGAGAGAGAGAGAGAGAGAGGATTGTTTTTCTATTTGGAGAATCGCACATATATTTTTCTGCTTGTAGGGACATAGATCCACACAGAGTCATTTTCTGCTTCTAACCACACACATGAATACACAGTTTCCTTCTTTTTCAATGTGTATTTTTCGGTCTTGTGTGAGTTTTCTTGGGGAGAGGGGAGTTATTTTTCCCAGTGATGAAAAGCTTTAGAGGGAGAATTTTCTGAGAGGGAAAAAGAACATTTTTCTGCCTGGAGACACACGTGTTTCTGTGAGCTGAGAGTTACAAAACGTTGGTATTTCAGGTGATGGACACTTAGAAAATGAAGACATTCTTCCTGAGTGTGTGCATGTGCACGGTGTGTGTGTGTGTGTGTGTGTGTGTGTGTGTGTGTGTGTGTGTGTAGTATTTTTTTCTCTCTGGAAAAAGAACATATATATTTTGCTCCTTGCAAGGACTCGGCTCAACACAGAGACCTTTTTTCTGGTTTTAACCACACACACAAACACGCAAATCTCTGCTCACCAGTGTGTGCACATGCTCATTAGCAGTGTGTGTGTGTGTGTGTGGGGGGGTCATTTCTGCCCTGTGGACAGAGAGCTTTAGAGAGAATCTTTTTTGAGAGAGAATACGTTCTGTCTAGAAACATGGACATTTTTCTATGAGCTGACAGTTATAAAGTGTTAGCTTTTAGATGCTGCGTCATATTAGTAAGAAAAAGAGAGGCACTCTGCTGGAGAGAGGGAGAGGGAGGGAGAGAGGGAGAGGGAGGGAGAGAGGGAGAGAGGGAGAGAGGGAGAGAGGGAGAGAGGGAGAGAGGGAGAGAGGGAGAGAGGGAGAGAGGAGAGAGGAGAGAGGAGAGAGGAGAGGAAGTTTTTCTGCCTGGAAAAAGATATATATTATTTTTTTGGCTTGCAAGAAGAAAAACCAAAACCAATAACTTTACACACACATGCACACACACACACACACACACACACACACACACACACACACACACTTTTCAGTGTGGAAAGGGAGTGTGAGTGGAGTTCTTTCTCTAGAGTGCCCTTCCCTGGGGAGGGGTCGTTTCTCTCCCAAGGATGAAGTGCTTGGAGGAAGCTTTTTCAGAGGAAGAAATCATTTTCTGTCTGTAGACCGGTTTCTCTGAGCCAAGAATTAGAAGGAAATAGGGTTGATTTTCAGGCAGTGCACACTTAATGAGCAGAGGCCACGTTTCTCTGTGTACATGTGCATGTGTGTGTGTGCGTGTGTGTGCATGTACACACATGTGAGCGTGCAGAAAGGGTGCCAGGGGTGCCAGGGCTCTTCCTGCTGCAAGTGTCTGTGCTTGCTCGACTCCTGTGAGTGTGTGTGTGGACAGGGCACGTGTCTGCCTAGTGACAGAGTTTTAGATGTTTCTCAGTGAGCAAGGGTGTTTCCTTACTGGACACACAGGATTTCCTGAGCACCAAGAATTCCAGAGAAAGGTGTTGGTGCAAATGTATTGGGAGAAGGGGGCCGATTTTGTGTGTGTGAGAGAGCAGGAGATGGATTTCTCTAGCACCTAGAAAAAGGCACACACGTTTCTGTTTGCAGGAAGAGACAGACCAATGGGCCTGTGTTTCTCCTCTGTGTGTTTCTTATGTGAGTTGTGTTTTTTTGGGGGGGCATTTCTGACTTCTGACAGTCTTTCAGAAGGAGCCCTCACTGGGTGAGCAAGAATGCCTCGTGCCCAAAGGCTTCGGGAACAGGGAGACTGGTCAGAAGCGGACACTTGTGTTTGTTGCACAAGCACGCACACAGACAGTGCCCTCCGCGTGCATGTGCTTCTCCCGGGTAGGCCCTTTATGAAGCAGAGGGGGTATATTTCTGCCTTGTTACAGGGCCATCCGAGGGAGCCTCTTCTAAGTGGGAGGGATGGGTTCCATCCCTGGACACGCGGACACAGACAGTGCTCTGAGCTGGAAGCAGGAGGAATGAGGTGGTTTTTCTGGGGGTGCAAACTGAGGCCTCTCTGGCAGAGTGAGTGTGTATCTGAGTGTGATTGTGTGTGTGTGTGTGACAGCGCTTTTTCTGCACCAGCTTTCAGAGAGACAGATCAAGATAGAGAGGCATCTCCTGCACGCACACGCGCACATGCACGCACACTCACACACACACGCACGTGCACACACACACATGCACGCACACTCTCACACACACACACCTGAGCATTTCTGTCTAGTGTGAGCTCTCTTACTGTGTGTGGAGTTGTGTGTGTACCTCTTGCCTAGTGACAGAACCCTTTAGAGAGAGACTTCTCTGAGACAGAGGGGACATGTTCTGATTTCCGCCTGAAGACACACACATATTATTCGACACGCTGAGAAGTACAGCTTGTTTTCCAGTGGCACGTTTTTAGTGACAGAAGGGAAGACATTTTGTATGCATGTGAGAGAGGGGTTACATTTATTTACCTTTGCAAATAAAGACCTTTTTTTTCTCCTCATTACAGGGAGAGACAAACCAACACAGCGTTACACATACACGTCCATGTGAGCACACACACACAATTTTCTTCTTCTCTCTGGCACGTAATTTCTCAAGGGAGACAGCATTTCTGTCCAGCAAGAATAAACTTTAGAGAAACTCTGAAAGTTCTCTCATTTTCTCTCTCTCTCTCTCTCTCTCTCTCTCTCTCTCTCTCTCTCTCTCTCTCTCTCTCTCTCTCTCACACACACACACACACACACACACACACA
>NW_017731382.1:3163929-3167794 GCF_001890085.2 Hipposideros armiger
GTGTGTGTGTGTGTGTGTGTGTGTGTGTGTGTGTGTAAGAGAGAGAGAGAGAGAGAGAGAGAGAGAGAGAGAGAGAGAGAGAGAGAGAGAGAGAGAGAGAGAGGGAGAGAGAGAGAGAGACACATACACAGATGTTTTTCTTCCTGGAAAAAGTCACATATACATTTTTCCAGCATCCAGGGGAAAGGACAGCAGGCAGAAGCAGTCTTTCTCTCATACATGCTGCTTTCTTAAGGAGTGGTTTGTGTTGCTGTCTAAACATAGGCATCTTCAGATAAAAACTTTTGAAAGACAGGGAATATTTTCAATCGGGACCTGAATGATTTTCTTTGTGCTGAAAACAGGCAAGGATTACTTTGTACTTCAGATGGTAGATACTTAGCAAAGGAAGTGGAGATGGCGCTGGTCCCTGACCAAGAGGCACCTTCCTACCTGGGTGTAACAGCAGGAAAACCCACCTGTCCCTTTGCTTGCAGAGTGAGGCCTCAGAGCATGCACAGGTACACTCATATGTACCCACACCCTCCCCCGAGGGCGGGCAGAGCAGGGTGTGTGGTTCTGCCAGTGACGCTTTAAAAACTGGTGTGTTCTTCCTAGAGACAGAGAGTGGGGAGAAGGCAGAAACATGAGATACTCATGGACACACATGTGCACACACGTGTGCACACACACACATACTTCAATAAGCTGAGAAAGGGTGTGTGTGTGTGTGTGTGTCTGCGCAAGAGAGAGAAAGACAGAGACAGAGAGAGGCTTTCCACCTGCAGAAAAACAGACAGACGTCAGATCTAGCAGGTGCTCCAAGCAGGGGAGAGATGGGACCAGGTGACCAGGCCCGGGCAGCCCACTGCTGAAAGCTGTCCTGGCACAGTGCCTGGGATGGTGCCAGCACTCAAGGGCTTTTGCAGGCTTTTCTTTCATGGGTCAGAAATAGGTCCACGTGCCACTAATGCTTTTCCCCTCTCACTTTCTCTCCATCCAACGACGCCTGTGTAAACTCTCCCCTCACTTGCCCTGTCTCGTTTCAGTGGCCACTTCCTCATGACCAGAGCCTGGACCCTGAGGCTCGATGCCTGAAACTGTTTTCCAGTCAAGAGGTCTCAAAGGCATGGAGCTTGAAGGGGCCCCAGAGAAGCAGTTGTCACCCATCACTCTAAGTGTCCCAGGAGGATGGGGACAAAGGGCACGACCTCAATCACTGGAAATTGTGGCTTTGGCCCAGAATATTGCAACATCCTTGAAATATGCACTTGGGGGGACAGACACGGGCCCGGGGCCCCTCCTCCAGCTGCCCTGGGGAGTGGCAGGCCGGGTCCGTTCCTGGCTTCTGCCACCAGACCTGAGCTTGGATGCATGGGACTCGGGAAGTGGGGTGGGGGTGTAGGGTCGCTGGTGGGCTCTGCGGTTTTCCTTCCGGCCTTGGCTGACTGACGGGACATGGTCTGTGACCCCAGGCATCACCGGGAAGCGCCTACCTGCTTCCCTGTAAGACGGGAAAAAGCGCTGCAGCTTGTGGTTGTGGTGAGGTTGAAATGGGGGTGGCTCTGAGGACCTAACACACACACTATCTTTAACCCAGTGACTGGCTCAGAATAAGTGCTCAACGAACAAAAGCTATGTTCGTCTGCATTGCTACTCCGAATTGCAGACCCAGTGACTGTCCACCCAACCGTCAGCCGCGTTCCCTTCGCTCTTGTGAACAGAGCCCCCTGACTTTTGTGTGACAATGCGCCCAGCTCCACAGAAAGAGTGCTGATGTGTCTTAAGCCATTGTAATCTTACTCTCCTTTGTCTTGACCAGTGTAGGGATGGGCCTATGACCTACTCTTAGAAAATAAAATACAAAAGAAAACCTGCTAGGAGGCTTCCGGAAGACATTATTTCCCCCTTCGGAATAAAGATAGATTCATTAAGAAAAGGCTCTTTGGCTTGTACCCCATTCTTGCCCGTTTGGGGTGTCATTGTGGAAGGACATGATGTCTGGAGCTATGGCAGCCGTGTTGTGAGCATGAGGGTGGCACAGCAGAAACGTGGGACGAGCAGGAGTCCTGGGTTATATCACTGAGTTACCGCCATCTCCAGGCTGCTAGTTACACACTACGAGTCAACTCCTGCTGTTCGAGTTTATTAGAGTTTCATTTTCTACAACCATAAGGATTTTGACCAACACATTTTCATAGCGGATTCAAGTCACCATGCTGAAAAATTGTAGATGGATGAATGTTTTGAAACAAGCAACAAGCTGGCCGTGGAGATAACGATTCTTGCAGAACTTCTTACACACGTTCTAGGGGAGCATGCTGTCACCTGGCTCTGGCTATCTTTCCTCAGAAGGTAAGGGCTAGAAAATGCTGTAAATCAATCCAGCTTTCCTCCCATGAACGCTGTGTTAGAGGAAGCCAACTCCAAGGGCCCCTGTGTCTTTGGGGACCCAGTTGTAGACCCTTTTGAGGCATAAATAACCTTTCTCTTGGTTGCTTGTTCTGTAAAAATAGTTGGCATTTAGGGACCACTGACTACAGCTTTATGAGGTCCAATCATTAAACCCATTTCATGGATGGTAGACACGAAGGCTCCTACCGGCATCCAGTAAGCAGGAATCAAAGACTTCGTCTTCAAGTTCATGTTTAAGTCTGTCTCATTCCAAAACCTGAGTCTCAACATGGGCTCTTGAGGGAGCCTTTTAAAAATTGCAAGTGTTTCTTCCACTGCCAATGGGGGGTGGAATTTAGGAGCAGGCAGGGGCCACGTGTGGGACCAGGAACCTCTGCAGGAGATGAGGTAGGGAGAGGTGAGGCCACGAAAACAGAGAGTTTAAGAAGAGGAGCGAGAAGAGGGGAGCTTGGGGAGCAGGAGAGCAGACCAGAGACCATGGAGAATGGCCTCTGTGGGGCTCGTCCTGACTGCCACTTCTCAGCTCTGACTGCAGGCACACGCCTCTCAGCCTTACGCACGGAGTCCATTTGAGCCTTTGGACAAGCCGAGGGGGATGAGCGTTTGTGAGTTAGTAGCCCCAGGCCCCATCACACAGAGGCTTTTTCTGTGACTTGTAGAGCAGTTTTTCACTTGAATTTTGAGTGATTCTGGCCAAGGCCTGTGTCCTGCTGGCTGCAGACCCTGGATCCCTGGTTGTGTCCCCCACGCATTTGTTCCACCCCCTATGGGCTCCTCTGATGGGCAATCTGGGTCACATGCCCTGAGGTATTTACAGATGAGAAAGATGAGACTCAGAGAGGCGCAGCGACCCGCCCAAGGCCACTGCCACAGGGGGCGGAACCTCAACTTGAGCCCAGGTTTGTCTATAAGCTTGGGTTTAGGATTGTCAGGTTTGGAAGGAAGGAAGGAAGGAAGGAAGGAAGGAAGGAAGGAAGGAAGGAAGGAAGGAAGGAAGGAAGGAAGGAAGGAAGGAAGGAGGGGAGAGAAAGAAAGAGGAAAGGAAGAAAGATTCTAATTTAGTATCTAGTTAAATTAGAA
This sequence comes from Hipposideros armiger, assembly GCF_001890085.2. NCBI lineage: Eukaryota > Metazoa > Chordata > Mammalia > Chiroptera > Hipposideridae > Hipposideros > Hipposideros armiger. The sequence continues at coordinate 3,167,404 of NW_017731382.1, forward strand.
TTTCAGATAACAATTTTTTAGTATAAGTATGTCCCATGTAGTATTTGCAACATACTCATACTAAAACATCCTTGTTTTTCTGAAATTCTAACTTAACTGTGTGTCCTGCATTATATCTGAAAACCCTACCCATGCTTCACCCTCAATTCTCCTGAAGCAGGGTGATTAGAAGAATCCTTATACATCTTTACTTCCTTGAATTATAACCCTAAACTTCTTTTAAATACCTTCCATTTCTCCTCACCTCCTCCCTTCTTTCTTCTATTCTATTCTCCTTCCTGTGTCCTTCCTCTCCACACAGATCTTTTTGAGGTGGTGTGGTCTGGTTGGAATCCTACCTCTTACCGTGAGATGGATGGGTGGATGGGTGGGTGGATGGATGGATGGATGG
>NW_017731382.1:3168273-3374643 GCF_001890085.2 Hipposideros armiger
TGGGTGGATGGGTGGGTGGATGGATGGATGGATGGATGAGTGGATGATTGGATAAATGTTGGCTTGGCAGGAAAAGGGGCCACTTCAAGTTAGTCCCAGCGAGTCATGGGACAAGTAAGGGTCGTGAGAGTTAGGGGCAGAAAGAACCTAGCTCTTCTGGGTTGTCCAAAAGCAAGTGGGCATGTAACTCCCTCCCCATATCTCTGTCTGGATGTACTGATGGGTCTAGTGGTTTATAATGCCCTCCCTGGTGAAACCAAGTCAGAAGACGCTGGCTGTTGTCTTGCTGGAGCAGCCTCCAGCCTGGAGTTAGTTCTCCAGGGGACCCAGACCTAGAGACTCTGAATTTGCCCCTGGAAAGCAGCATGGTAGGGGAAGGCGGGGCGGGCGGGACAGCTGGCTGCTGGCAGGGTTTCAAGGAGCCTCAGCAATGTAGAGAAGCATTAATGGACTTTATTGCTTTCCCAAGAACTTAAAGTTGCAGTCTTTTACACAACTTCATTTTAATTGTTGCAATAAATAATTTTTGGTTAATTAGGATGCATAAACTTACATATCATTTATTAACAAAATTATTTGCAGAAAAATTGATGTGTTTTGCCCTTGGGCACACTGTGTCGTCTTTGGAAACTCTGAAGAATAAACAATCACACAAATACCAGAAGGAGACATCCCAGACACAACTGAGAGTATTGTCAGGCCTACTGTGTGTCTGTGTGTGCTCGTGTGGGGGAGTGACGCAGGGCGGCAGAGAACAAACAGGAGCAAAGCCTCTTTTTTGGGTCATTGCAAAGAACCTTACAGCTGGGTCAGAGCCTTCTTATAATTTATGAACTGTGTGCCTTTGGGTGAGTTTCTTAGCCTCCCTGTGCCTCACTTCCTCATCTGTAAAATGTGTCATAGTAGGACCCACCCCCTGAAGGTGTTCCTAGGATTTGCATGAAAGGGACCACAGAGGACACTTGTTCCTTTAGGTGACCCAGCATCCATTCCCATATCCTGATGGTCCTGGGGGGACCTTATTTCCTCTTTAAGTCCAAGTGCTTTGATCTTTGGGAAGGTCATGCAACTCAGCCCTAAATCAGTCAGCACACTCCTGACCATAGTGATTGGCTGAGGGATGGGCATGTGACCTGAGCTGCTCCCAACATGCTCCAGCCTTGTAGGGACAGCCACACCTAGGGAGGTAGGCTTAGATGACATCATGTGCCCTGGTTGCATCTGTAGAGTTGGGCACCCATTCTGGGCCAGCCAGAGACAGGGAAAGGGGTCTCAAGATGAGGACTGTGGCCCCCGGCGGCCCCGAGCAGCCCCTGACATTGACTCTGGTCATGGAGGTGACCTATGGGACAGTTTTCCAGAAACCCTGAAACCAAAATGTAATTCACTCCCTCCTCGCCCAGGTCCCTTCATCCTGCCAATCACATTTCAGAGGGGATGGCACTTCCTGAGCCCCCGTCCCGTCCGTGGCTCTACTCCTGCGGCACACAGGAGAACGACGGCTCATTCTTTGTGACGCTAGCAAATGTCTTTCCTGCGTAGTGAGTGGCCTTCCTGTGACCACCAAGGTGGCGCACCCACCTGAATATTCTTTGCGTATATCAGCCGAGGGACAATTTCCTCCTGTGCCTCATTCTCTCTGGGGAAGCTCTTAAGGGATTAGCTGCACCTCCCATGGCCAATCTCAGCGCTTCCCCCGAGAGAAAGAAAAGGACGGGGCCCATGGACTTAATTTCATGCCATTATTAACTTGGCGGCAGTATTTCTTCTTTCACTGACCTTTTCCTCCCCATCTGCCATCCCCATCGCTGAGACCCATCAGGCCAGTCCGGTGCCGGAGGAAGCTGAGCAGTTATCACTCTAGAGCCGCGGTTCTCAGCCTGTGGGTCGCGGCCCCTTTGGGGGTCGAACGACCCTTTCACAGGGGTCGCCTAAGACCACCAGAAAATAAAAAGATCTTTACATTACGATTCATAACAGTAGCAAAATTACAGTTATAGAGTAGCAACGAAAATAATTTTATGGTTGGGGGTCAACCACAACATGAGGAACTGTATTAAGGGGTCGCGGCGTTAGGAAGGTTGAGAACCGCTGCTCTAGATATGACGGAGTGGGATATTTCAGATATTCTGTCTAAGGAAAGAAGGAAACGGCCTTACGTCTTTGTTTGAGCGAGCTGGGTTAAACTCTTGCCTAGGAGTCAACATTCCCCTGGGGTGTGTCCCTAGCCACCTCCCAAGATGGTCACGTTCTTGGGAGAAACACAAAAGCACCCGTGGCCTTCCCCACGTGTCCCGGGAGGTCGAAGAAGGGGTGAGGGGCTGTCGATGGCAGATGTTGGGGGTTCTTCATGCATGTTTCCCCAGAGCCCCCCGGACCACAGCCCCGGCAGTCTCCTCACTAGCCCCCCTGGGATAACGGACCCCGGGGGCGGGCCTGTCCTCCCCTCCCCCACCGGCGCACACACAGTCCGCCAAATGCGAGGACAATCAGGAGAGGAGGAGAGGGAGAGAGAAAATAAAACTGTCCTCACCACCGAGGAGCCAGGCGGATGATTTAACAGGCAGAAGGCAGTTTCCATTCCTGATGGCGGCCACTCCCTCCATCCGCTGATTTGGCCCCACTTGAAACATTCCCTTGGTTTTTGAGGAGGAATTGGTGGAATTTGCATGTTCTTTTCTACCAACAGCAAGTGCCTGGGGACAGGGCTGCTGTGGCTTTTTTTTTTTTTGGCAGATGTAGAGCCTTCATTAGGCAAAGGAAGAGAGAGGGGGGCCCTGTGGCCCTCGTGACACTGAGTGTGGGGCTCAATGCTCTCCTCCGACACCTGTTTCCACGGAGGCTGGGCCCAGGAAACAGAGCGACACTGAGGCACGGGGAGGGGCAAATGAAGTAGAAAGGCGCACACCCCCATTTGACCTGAGGCCTCTCCCGTCTCCACTTGGTGCCTCAGTTTCCCCCTCTGGGGCTTGAAAGGCTGCACTCTGCTTGAGTTTGTTGAAGTATGATGTGGTGATGACAAATCACATAAGGAAATGTTTTCTTTGCTGTCCAACTGTTTGTCATTTTTCTTATTACATCAAGAAACATCTTAGTCTAATATATCAGTGGCCCCCGAACCCTCGTAAACTGCCCCTTTGAAGGAAGCAGGCCTTGGGCTCAGAATCTTCCTTAGGTGAGGTTTCCAGCCAAATTTAATATTGTTTTGTTCCATCGCCTTTCTGCTCATGGTTACCATCTATTTAACATGGCAAGGAATAATGATTTTCCACTTCCGGCGCTTTGTAAAGAAATCTATTACAGTTTTTTTTAAAAGGTGAATTGATTTAGAAACAAATGTCACAAAGTCACATCAGTGAGAGCCATGAAAGTGGGCACCCCCCCCCCATACCTCCCCAGTCTAGGGTCTATGGGCTCTGGAAAACGATTCAAGGTTTGGGACAGCATGTGAAGTTGTGCAACGGGCAAACAGGGAGGGACTTGTAAAGTGGGTGCCCTCCGTGTCCCAACATGAAGGTGGGCTCCACTGATGGGGTTTGAAGAAGGAACACAGCATCACGGCTGGAGTAGAGAGACTCACGCGGCCCCAGCCTGGGAGAGGGACCTGAGCCCTGGCCCTGCGGAGGTTAGGACAGGGCTGTGCCTATGGCAAGGGGCAACGGCTGCCTGTCCTTGGAGGAGAACTGGCCGTCTCTTTGAGTTTGGGAACTCGCCCCCAGACCACCTTCCTCTGTCGACAGGGGCCTTTCCAGGAACGCCAGGCACCCGGATGGAGAGCGGATGGAGAGCGGATGGTTTCAACAGGCCAACGCCCACACGCAGACACACAGACACACCTCCAGGTCCACGGCCGCTCAGCCACCCCCAGGGGCCCCAGGGCTGGGCACATCTGGAAAGCGGCAAGGCCAGCCTGGCCCCCTGCTCTTTCCAAAACCTGAAACTGCTGACTTCTGCCGCCCAGGTTTCTGGCCCATCAGCCAGGGCCCCCCACGCATGGGCTCTGCTCCCGGAAAGGACCACTTCTGAGAAAGCCCTTGGTCACGAAACCCCTCACCTCCCTGTGCCAGATTCTTCAGCGCTGAGGGCGAGCTCCTCGATAGAACATTTAGCAATCAATTTGGTTCCCAACACGTTGGTTGATAAATCATGGAGAAGATGGTTTCCCAGGAGAGCCTGTTTCTCATCCATAAGGAGACGCATGCCGGCCACTCCAGGTTTCTGAGCCAAAGCAGGAAATTAAACGTCTGAGCTTTGTCACCAGCCCAGACCTCTGCTTAAGCTCCAGCTTAAACACCCTCTACGCACGTATGTATGTATGTGTATGTATGTGTGTGTGTGTGTGTGTGTGTGTTCTTTACTCGCAAGAACAAATTATTTTCCACAGAAAACGTTGCATACCTAATGCTGTATTTATGGGCCTTGTCAGCCGCCATGGGCACCTACCAGGAAGCAGCAGGCAGGCAGCGCCTTCACCTGACTCCGTAATTGACTCTTGTCTTCCCGGAAGTGCAGCCTGGCTGTCAGAATGAGGGGTGGCACAGGGAGGAGGCGACCCTGGCCCACCAAGCTTCTAACCTCTCTGGTTTGCCTTACGCAGGGCAGAGTGGGGACCAGGAGTAGATGCGGGAGGTGGGGGCACCTGAGGGGCATTTGCTGTCGGGTCCCTGTCCTGCTCAGGGCTCTGCCTCCCCCACCCGGTTCCTGTGCCCCAGTTCTCACTCTATAATGAGCCCTTCCTCAGAGCTCTGGCCGTCACGTTTCCCAGGAATATATCTTCCTGTCATCAGACAGAGGCCAAACCCAAAGGGCCAGCTGCACGCCCAGCCACCTCCCGCTTCCAGGTTCTCAGCCAAGTGAAAGAGGGGCCCGCAGGCCAGGAGCAGCCGGCAGCCGTTAGTGATGAAGGGGCCATTCCTTGGGCCATATGGACACTCCCCTCTGCGCATGTCACACTCAGGCTGCCGGGTGAGGGGACAGACACAACTCTCCACATTACTGAAAGGGAGCCTGGGGCTCTGGAATGTGGCAGGTCTGGCCGAGACCTACCTGGTTGGGGCGACCAGACCTGGAATCGAACCCCAGGCCTTACTCCAGAACCTCTGCTCCCACCAAAATTCCACCTGCTGCAGTCCCTTTCTGCTTCCTGGGTTCTGCCTGTGTACCCAGTGATGACCAGTGTGTCTCCATGAGCCCCCTTGTCCCAGCTGTGCTGGGGGCCACACCCATCACTGGTGTCACGTGACCAGAAAGAGCAGAGTCAGTGATCTGCTGCAGAATACCAGGAAGTACATGCTTGTGAGAGGTCTGTGACACAAGCACTCCCTTCAGGTCCCACTGCCATCACCTGCTGTCACTTTCCTGGGACATTGCATTTCCTTGGTGGGCACTTGTGACAATCTGTCTTTGTATGTTTAGCTGTGCTGGAATCTGTTTAATATCTGCCACCACAGTCACTGTCAAGCTTCCTGAGGGCAGGGACCCTATTTGCCTGTGTCACCACTGATTCCTGAGCCCCAAGAACAACACCGGGGACAGTGGAGGGAAAAAGGGAAGGAGAAGTGAGGCAGAGGGGGGGGGGACACCCACGAGTCTCCCAGACACTTGGTGGGGGTTGTGAGGCTCTTTTGGGGGAATGCTAAAAGGTGCTCCCCTGTATTGAGAAGGAGGTCAGAGTAGGCGAGTCCAGTTCCACCCACAGTTCTATAATCCTAGTGCTCTAGAATCCTGTTAAATGCGAGGTCAGCTGTCTGCACTAGTCACGGATGTTAGTAATGAGACCCTGAGCCATTTAGAAAAGGTTAGATGACCCTGAGTGTGTCCTGCTAACTGAGGCAGGACCCCATGCTAAGTATCCAGTGTCATCCATCCAGAGTAGCCCTGAGGAAGGACACGTGGGTGCTTGGTGGCTTCTGCATCCCTTAACTGGAAAGCCCCCTTATCCGGAACACTTGGCTGAAGCCGTGGGACCCAGGGTGTCGCTGCAGAGCTCTGCTGCGCCGTGACATTCTTTAGCCATGCTCACTTGAACTATTGATTAAAATCAGCAGTTTCCCTTGCAGTTCATTTTTTCAATAATGCTAATTTTAGTCATTCATTAAGCTAGGCCTGCCGGTGTGTGCTTCTAACATGTGTAATGAGCCAAATCATGAAATGAGATAACGCATGAACTCCAGGCCAAGCGTCGCCAATCAGCTCAGCCCACAAGGGATGAGAGCACGAGACCCATGGAGACCCCTCATGCTGCTGCAAACTCCCATCCCGGAGCCGGACCGAGAACTTTTCCCGTTAGGACAAGTGAGTCATCTTGTTTTTGAAGTTCTTTGTATTAGAAAGACATTTTCCCCAGACCATCATCATTCATTCCAGAATTTAATATCCTGAGACATCAGGAAGTTTTCCACAGTATCTAAATTAAATTCTTTCTTCTGAAGCTCTGATCCATTTCCTTCTGAATAGATAGCAAACTGCCAGCCATAACTGCCTGTGCGATAACCAGAGATTCATAGATTTTTTTTTAGGATAATCTGATCCAAAGCCCTCTTCTTGAAGGAAACTGTATTCTTAGGTGGCTGCCCAAGACCACACGGAGAGCTGGATGCAATGCTGGTCTCAGAGTCCAAGACCCCCGCGACCCTTCGCTGCCCCTGCCCCCAGCCCGCTCCCCGGACCGGCCCACCCAAGGAGATGTGAGGAGCAGGGTAAGATGATGCCAAGGGTGTGTCTTTTGAAAGACCTGAACAGCTAAGTCACAGGGAAGGAAATTACTGTCGGCTTTGACAGTATATGAAAAGCTGCCCCACCTCACTCATAATAACAACGCCAATGAGGCATCTATCAGATTGGCGTGATCACAAGCTTTGGCAACACCCTGTGATATCTTGGCGCAGGGACATCTGACACCCTTGAACACTGCAATTTCTTAGGAGCTGTTGGCAATATCCATTCAGATTAAAAACAGACACACCCTTTGATTTGGCAACGTCCCCCCTCGGGATTTGTCCAGCAGACCTTCTCACACATCGCCCGAAGTCACAAGGGGAATGCCGGAAGCTACAGATGCCCAGCAGTGGGGTGACGCTCTCTAAATTAGGGCTCACCCATGCAAAGCTACACGCCACCCCATGGATGAGCCAGGGCCACGTGCATTGGTGTGGAACTGCCTCCCAAAGAGCCTGCTAATTGAGGAACACAGCCGCAGCCGCAGGAGCGTGCACGTTAGAGCAGCTGTTTGCATAGAAAGTAAAAAGCGGGTCTTTATGCATGAATATGCGCGGAACACACTTGTATACATGGCATAACCCTAGAAAGATGTCCAAGAAATTGCTATCTTGCCGCTTCTGAGGAGGGAGACTGAAGAACCGAGGGGGGAATGGAGACTTGATCCCCCCTTGTACCTTTTGGGACAGTCTGAAGTGATCCCCCTGTGTGTTTGTTTCTCACATGGGATATTTACGCACGTGGTAATGTAGTTCAACAGAACATAACGAGCCAGTCGTGGTCCTTCACACCGGACAGACCTGGCGCGAGAGCCCGCTCTACCACATCACTTCATATCTGCTGGTGTCAAAGACTCGGTTTCCTCTCCTGTACAATGGGGAGAACCCTGGCCTCCTCAGGGAACCAGCCCTGCGGAACCAGCAAGGCTCTCTTCACCTGCGTGTGAGTGTTTCCAGACAGCGGAGCTTTTAAAGGTCAGAGCAGAACAGACAGGTGTGGGTATCTCCACACCTTCTGGAACACGGGGTGCAGATCTCAGCTGCCCCTCGGAAGACGCCCGCTCTCCCCGCTGGCTGCCTGCTCTCCCAGGGACCAGCTGCCCACAGTCCGCGCTTGTTTGCTGTGTGCCCACATTCTGCCCTTCCATCTCACAACTGGCCCGAGCCTGCCGTTGCCAACACCATGTCCTTACTCGCTCCTCACTTGAATCAGATCAGGTCCAGGTCCTCCATCTCGTCGACTCATCACTCACAGCTTCCCCCAAACCCACTCACTGTTTCAGAATCTTCTAGACCTTTATTTCAGCATCCCCAAGACACAGGCATATAGGATTTGGGGGTTCAGGGCTGTGCAGAATCCTAAGGACCATGGAGGGAAGGGAGAGAAAGAAGGCTCCGGACTCAGGGAGCTGGGTCAGAGCTGGGCCTCGGAAGCCCCAGCCCAGAGCTGGTCTCACCACAGAGCCATTGCCTCTGCGGTCCTCCCTGCTGGGAGCACCACCCCCCAGGCTTTCCTTGTGCCTTGTTCTCTCAGCATCCCCATCTCAACTCATGTCACTTCCTCAAACGGGCCTCGCTTGGCCACCTCTGCTAAGTAGCCTCTCTCCACTCCATCTTTTTCTCTCACATCTGTTTAGTTATATATCGTCCATGTTCCCACTAGAACAGAAGCTTCAAGAAGACAGAGAACCAGGACTACCCATCATGACAGGGCCCCCAGCGTCTTCTACACGTTGGAACTCACTAAACATTTGCCGAACAAATGAACGACCACGGCACACAAAAAGTACCTTCACTCTCCTGAAACAATGATGGAGGTCTGTGCTCCAGAATCTCCAAGAGCACCCAAGTTCCTGTCTAATCGGGTCCAGGTCCCTGTGCCTGGCGGTGCGTGCCCCTCAGCCAGGCCACACCCTTCCTCCTTAACCCTCCCTCCCAGCTTCGCTCTCCCCATTAGAACCTGCAGCCCCATTAGACAGACACCCCGCCTTGTTCTCAGGCCCCACACACATGCCCGTACACCTGCAGCATACACAGAGGTCACATGCACACACACCACCCAGCACTCACGCCATGTTCACCTCTACCTCTGGAGCTTTCTTTCTGCTGTTTGTTAGCCATGCCCCGAACACCTTCTCCTTCCCTACCCGACCACCTTCAGCACTGACTCAGCCGCTCCGCCCTGGTGGCCTTCCTGGTCTAGCCAGGCCCGCTGAGAACACCCTGTGCACACAACTTCATTCCAGCTCCTTCAAGCATGTGTGTCTTGGGCAAAGCTGGGACCTTCTTGCTTCCCCACAAGGCAGGGTGGAAAAGGCACCGGGAGGCTCAAATCCTGGCCCTCCTGGGCAACCCTGGTCACGTTCCTCAATGACCAGCTCAGTTTTCCCTCCCTAGATGGAGACCCTCATTCCCACATGGCAGGTGTGACAATTAAGGGAAGGAGTGAGTCTAGCATCGCAGTGAGCAATCAAGAAACGGTTGTCATCATCACTACCCTCCTCCCCCCGCCCTTCATCATTATTTTTAAATGTATTATTATTGAGCTGGCTGGACATGACCTCTGTGGGGTCCCCTGAGAACAAGCCACAGAGGGGGAGCAAAGCAACCCTGCAGCCCGTGCGTGAGTGCTGGGGCCACGCCAAGGGCTGCTGTGACAGAGGCCCAGACTGACCTTTCCCAGTGCTTCAGGACTTTCAAAGAGCGAAAGATTACAGCGGCACGGGAGCAGGACAGGTCTCAGGTGGCTCAGGGCCATCCAACAGGATCGCGCTTGGACTCTCGGTGGGGAAAAATCAATCCTGCTGGAAGGCACCCATCGCAGGAACGTTTCTGAGCATCTGCCCGCACCCGTCTTGGCCAGGCAGTGGCATCTTGGTTGGTGGCGGCCCCCTCACCATCAATAGATCCACCCAGTGAATACCAAAGTGACAACTCCAGCCTCCAGATACTCAGGAGCTGGTGTGGGGACCTGGCTCCAGACTGGGGCAGGACCTGGGCAACACACGGACCAATGGAGAGAAAGGAGTATAATCGGAGAACAGGGGACCCACCATCTTCCCCTGTGCCCACGTGATCCTTAACTGCTCTGCTTAATCCTGAAACTGAGGGCTCTAGAAGAACACCTGCCCATGAGGGCTATTCACAGCGGCACCTGCCCTGCTGTTCCTCTCCCTGCCTCCCTTTCACAGGTGACTTCTGTTGTGTTTACTGAGAACTCCTGCTCACCGCTTTCCACTCATTCCAACTCATAGAGATCACAGGTTTTTGCTGTTTCACTTTTTCCACAGAGGAGCCCAGGTGAAAGCAACCGAGACTAATGACAAACTCGCTTTTCTTCCACAAATTAAACCACAACGAGAGACAATGTCATATGCACAAGAAGGACGAAAATTAAAAAGCCCGTCAACACCGAGTATTGGCAAGGATGTGGAGACACAGAAGTTCTCAGAAACCGCTGATGGTGGTGGAAAGGAGCACAACTTCCTTGGAGCTTTTTGACAGTTCCTGATGAAGTTCAACGTCTAGGTATCACATGCCACAGCAATTCCTCTCTTGGAAATTTACCCAAGAAGAATGAAAATATTTGTGCAAGTGCTCAGAGAAGCTTTCATCATAATAGCCCCAAACTGCAAATAACCCAAATATCCATCAATAGGAGAGTGGTAAGCAGGTTGAGGTATAGTCATACAATAAAATATACAAGAAGAAAACCAAATTACTAATACACACAACAATATGGAACCCTTAAAAGCACTGCTGAGTGAAAGAAGCCAGGCGCAAACGTGTACACATGTATCATCCCACTGACATGAAGTTCAAGAACAGGAAAATTAATCTATGGAACTAGAAATCAGAATATTAGTTCTCCCTGGTTAGCCAGGGCTGTGGGTGTATAATTACCTGGGAGGAGAGAAGGGAACTTTCTGGGAAGAAGGAAATGTTTCATGTCGTGAGGACCCAAGATGGCGGAGTAGATAAACACTGGGCCTGCGTCCTTCCGTGAACACATTAAAATTACAACTAAACTATAGAACAATTAACCTGAAAAACCATCTGAAGTCTACCTGAACAGAAGTCTGATAACGAAAAATATAAAGAAGAAGCCACGTCGAGGCTGGCAGGAGGGGCAGAGACTCTAAACAGGCCCCAAACCTCCGTGTGGCGGTTGAGACTCAGGAGAGATATCTTGGCCACAGAGGTTCCCCCGTGGAGGAGCGATAGACCCCAGCCCCACACCGGCCCCCCAGCCCAGTGCACTGGTGTCGGGAAGAGGAGCCCTCACAACATCTGGCTGTGAAAAACAGCAGAAGGAAACCCAGACATCCTCTTAAACGGCCCGCGCACAGACGCACTCACTCGCAGACACTCACCTTGGGCTCCAGCGGTGGGGTGGTGACTCAGGGGGCCTCGGAGACATGCGAGAGTCAGACTAAGATGTGTTGTTTCAAGGCAAGGGCTGGGGGACAGTCGGCATTTTCCCAGAGAGAGGAACTTCTCCCAAGCAGCCAGCAGGCAGGCGCCATCTTTCCTGTGTTGAGCCCGCCCCCTACGCTTACGGCCAAATCTGAATCTGATTGGTCTGGTGAGCTCCAATCGCTCCGCCCTGCTGACTCAGCTGGTACCTAGCCCCACCCAACTCCATCGAGCTCAGCTGGAGGCACTTTCTCTGTGAGCAGCCAGCCCCTCCCACATCGCACTCTTTCTTGGAAAACTACTGGAGTCCAGTAGGCCCCAGGTGGGCGGTGACTTTCCTCGGTGCTCTGAGACTTTTGCTGAGTAGCTCCAGGCTCAGCACTGGCACCAAACCAGAATCTGCATGAACCTGGTGACCACAACTCTTCCCACTCTAGTGACTCCCTGAAACCCTGTCTCACCCAATTCACATACAGCACAAGGTTTTATCAGTGGCTGAAACTTAAAGGAGCAGGCAGGTGCCTGTAGGCCTCAGGGTGTCCTGCCTTTTTGCAGAGCTACCCCAGGCCTGGTACCGGTGACAGATGTCCTCAGTTCACAGCATGGCCTCTCCTACATGCCTCCAACTTTATTTAGCACAGGGAACGACCAACCATGGATCACTTTTTGGCTAAAACCAGGTAACCCCTGGCCAGTCACAAGCAGTGGGTGACTTGGGCCTGCACCAGAGACCCTCCCAAGAGGCCCCAGAACAAACATACTTGGAGGTTGGCTTCAGACCACAGCAGAGCACTGCTCAATTAGCCCCCACAAGCAGCACACCCAAAAGACAGTCTCAACAGGCACCAGATCCCACTGGGGCAATACCACTCAGTGGGGTAAGCTCCTTACACAGCAGCCTGTAAGCTGTGGGCATGGCCAAGCCTCACAGTCAATCAGCCTGAGGGCCAATGCCATTCACTGAAGTGCCAATAGCAATCAAGGCTCAACTGTAACAGGAGGGCACACACCACCCACACAAAGGGCACTCCTGGAGCACCCAGACCAGGTGACCAGGCAGACTGTGCCCAGACCCCACAGGCACCTGCTACATAAGGCTGGGAGACAAAGCAGAGCTACCTAATACACAGAAACAAACACAGAGAGGCAGCCAAAATGAGGGAACAAAGAAATACATACCAAATGAAAGAACAGGAGAAAAATCCAGAAAAATAACTAAACAAAATGGAGGCAAGCAACCTGCCAGAGATAGAGTTCAAAACAATGGTTATAAGGATGCTCAAGGAACTCAGTGAGGACGTCAACAGAGAGATAGCAAGTATAAAAAAGGACATGGAAACCATAAAAAAGAACCAGTCAGAAGTGAAGAATACAATAACTGAAATGAAGGATGCACTGGAAGGAATCACCAGCAGACTAGATGGAGCAGAGGATAGAATCAGTGATTTGGAAGACAAGGTGGTAGAAAATTGGAACAGCAAAAAGAAAAAAAAATAAGGACAGTTTAAGAGACCTCTGGGGCAACATCAAGGGTAAAAACCTAAATTTGCATCATAGGGGTACCAGAAGGAGAAGAGAGGAAGCGAGGAATTGAAAACCTATTTGAAGAAATAATGATGGAAAACTTTTCTAACCTGGCAAAGGAAATAAAGAGGAGGTGGTGCATATACACAGTGGAATATTGCTCGGCCATGGAAGGGAGTGGGTTCTTGCCATCTGTGGCAGCATGGATGGACCTGGAGGGTACTGTGCAGAGTGGAGTGTCAGACAGAGAAAGACAGATGCAATGTGATCTCGCTTATATGTAGACTCTAAAGAACAAAATTAACAAGTGAAACAGAAAGAAACTCATAGATACAGAAAACATTTTGATGGTTGCCAGATGGGAAGGAGATTGGGGGGAGGGTAAAACAAGGGGAAGGGATTAAGAAGTACAAATTGGTTGTTACACAGTAGTCATGGGATGTAGGGTAATGCATGAGGAATATAGTCAACAGAATTGTAATAGCTATGTATGGTGTCAGATGGGTACTAGATTTGCTGGGGTGACAGATGGGAGGGGGCTTGCGGGGCAGGGTGAAAAAGGTGAAGGGATTAAGAAGTACAAATTGGTAGTTACAAAATAGTCATGGGGATGGAAAGCACAGGGAATATAGTCAATGATATGATAATAACTATGTATAGTGCCAGGTGGGTCCTAGACTAGTCAGGGGGATCAGTTCTTAAATTATACAAATGTCTAACCACTATGCTGTACACCTAAAGTTAATATATAGTAACTTGGAATGTCAACTGTAATTGAAAAATTTAACAAGGTCAAAAAAACGTGAAGGGGAATAAGAGGTCCAAATTTCCAGGTATAAAACAAATAAGTCATGGGGATGTAAAGTAAAGCACAAGGAATATAGTCAGTTAAATTGTGATAGCGTGGGACGGTGTCAGATGGTTGCTGGACTTATCATGGTGATCACTTCTTTGGGTATATAAATGTTGAATAAACTATGGTCTACCCCTGAAACTAATGTAATGTTGTATGTTAAGCTATATTTTTAATACAAATCTTAAAAAAAAAAAAGAAATGTGCTGTGTCTTGATGGGGATGGTGGTTATGTGGGTATATACCTAATAGAATTCATAGGGCTATAAACTAAAAATTTGAGGATTTTACTAAATGTAAATATACCTCCAATAAACTAAAAAACTGAAGGGAAAATTTCACATTTCCCAAGGCCTGATATCTAGCCAGCTCCTTTGTCAGTGTCTCTTAACTTTAAATGGCATGAACTTCACATGCTGAGGCCCTGTTGTCAGGGTGCAGTCATCCTCCAAACGCATGCACTTGACAAGCGCACCCCTTAAGCAGTTGGAAGCACAAAGGAAGAGAATAATTTAGAGCTATTTTGATGATGTGGTTGACACATATGGAATTGTTCTGTATACATTAACACTTCTGGATGTTTTATCGCCTAATAAGGAAAAAGTTATGCGTGTCATTTCTCAGCCTGGGAATTCCTGTCAGAGCGATGTATCGAGGCTGAGGAAGGTCTGTGTTATCAGGATGGAATTTTGTTGTTTATGGGGAGAAAGGGACCCCGGAGTCCGCCTGGTAGCCTGTTGCTAGAAACAGCTCTCAGCTGATGGATGAAATGGCTGCATGGCTCACAAGACCCATCTTGACCTGGCCACACATTGCCGTCTCTGAATGTTTACTTACCCTGTCCCCTCGCCCTACTCCCGCCTTCCTGACAATTCCAAAGATGCTTCACCCCCACCCTCTGCCTGATAGAACTTCACAATAGCCCTGGGAGACGGGGGGTCATGAGTTCCCTTCCATAGAAGGCCCTGTGGAGTTCACAGGGTGGAGGGTGGCAGAGCCAGGGGACCCTCAACCTGTCACCTTGTCACTCATTGCCCTCTGGCCCACTCCCTCTGCCTATGCAAACCCTCCATCTTTGTCCCCCAGAAGTCCCTGCTCATGTGTCTGCCCAAACTCCCATGACCTCCCGACATTCCACGTGGGCTTAACCTGGGCAATCTGTTGAACTATTCACACTTAGTGAGAGTGCGTATCCTCACACCTGGGAGATGCTCAACTCTTTGGACATCTGACCCTCCCTTGGTGTTCTTAACAGCAGGTGGCTCAGGGCTGAAGCGATTTAGGGGAGGCAGCTGGGGGTCAGGGGTGCTCAATAATATGGATTGATGGACTGATTGGCTTGCACCCCACTGGCAATCTGTTTTATGAGTCTCCTGGGGCACACACTCTTCCTGATTAGATTTTTGCTCCATCAGTTAAGGATGCTGTGTGTGATCCCGCTGTGTCAGCTAAAGATCAGACTCTAAATAATGTTTAGTGTCTGCTCTGGAAGTATGCTTGCTGAGCCTAGATCCCAGGCTGGAGAGGAGAGGATGGGAAATGTCAAACACCCCTGTGCAATACAAACACGCCGGGGAGGGCCTGCGTAAATCAATTAAAAGGACGGTCATTAGCATTTGGGTGAAGGGAGTGATACTGAGGGGGATAAGATACGGGGTTTCTTTGCTCCACAGCAAGGTCATTTTGCCTTCATCAATCTATCGACTGTTTTCATCCCCAGAATTAAACAATAAAATGTGTTACCCAAGTAAAAATGCGGTGGTAAAATATCTTTATCACTCAAGTATGGCTTCCCAGCTGTCAACTAGGAAAGTGCCGGGAGAGGGCGGAAGCAGAAGGCGCTGACATTGTTTCTCTTGTCCTGGCCCCTTGGAAGAAAGTTCCCTCAGGAACCTAGGGCTGTGATGGTCTGGGGCTGACAGACTTCCCCAAGGAGGTCTGCTTGAGGACACTCGGCTGGTTGTCATGCTGAACTTGGACAACAGACGTGTCCCAGGAAGGTGTGCCCTCCCGCACAAGCAGGGGTGAGCCTACGCTGGGCCCCGGCCTCTGAGGCACCTTTCATAGACGCCTCTGCGCTATGGCCCAGGGCTTCTCACCTGCCAGGGGGTCCACTTCTTTGCCTCTGCTTCAATATTCCCTTCCCACTGCCTCAGAGCTGTGGGGGGTTTGCTTATTGTTTTTCTTCCTTAGGACTTTAAAATAAAATCCGTGTGCTTGGGGACGCTGGTGGAGCAGGGCGGTGCTGCCCTTCCAGGGGGACATAAACCTGCTCTATTGTGATCCGGCCCAGCTCTGCCTCAGACCTGGCTCGTCCTTAACTCCAACCCCTATTTCAGTCTTAAACCAAAGCCCAGAGCAGCCACAGCTTCTCCACGACCACCGCCGCCAGCCTGCCTTAGCTGGTCCTTCTGAGTAGACGTGTCCCTTGCCATCACTCCAGGATGGAGCAGTCAGACCCACAGAGGGTCACCAGAAGAGTGCTCTTCAAGCAGCCAACATCATTAGCAGATGGAACAAGTAAATTGGATTCCTGATGTTATAAATTAAAAATTATGCTCACTTTCCTTGCCAAATGCCGACCCTAAATACAAACCTACATTGAAATGCACAGAAGGACAGTGTGAGAGGAAGCTGTCATGAAAGGGGGCCCCCAGTGAAACGGGGAGCCTGACAGCAGTTCTCTCTGGGGGGCGGGCACCCCAACCCCAGAGGCTGGGAGAAGAGTCCAGAAAGTCCTTAACATGCACATTTCTGACACCCAAATGGAAGAGCTAAAATAAACAATGAAAGAGAAATTGACTACAAATAACAAGCTTCTCAGTCCCTTGGTGGAAGAGAAATCCGTTTGTGACTCTCTTGGTTTGAGCAGAAGGAAACTGTTAGGTGGCTAGACAGCTAATTGGGAATGTAACATGTCTCTGGTCCTGGGTTATGGGTTAGCCATGCTCTTTGGAAGGGGGGGCGGCGACACTGGCTGCTCCCCTCTGAAATTGCCCGGAGGGCCAGAACGAAGGGTGGGGCCAGCTACAGCTCCCCGCAGCTACCCCTTGCTCAGAAATTAGCCTGCTGGGCTCCTTGGGAGCTCAGATGATTTTTTCAATAACTGCAATTTGAATGCCTTTCCGTTGTCTGCAGGTGTCTTAAACCTATACTGAACGCATGTGGTCAGACTCCATCGTCCCAGGCGCGTGTGCTTCTGTCCCTCAAGGTTCTCAGTGCTCGGTCCCGGCAGCTGCAGGTTTTCTGAGGAAATGCTCTCCCTCCGACTGACCTGGCTGTCAGGGGTTGGTTTTATCAGCGGCCAGGCAACGGTAGGGGGATGCGGAGCTTTGGGCAGAGAAGTGAAGGCCAGCCTAGTACGGGGCAGCCTTATGGGTGACGGGGATGCTGGGTCAGGTGGCGGGAGAGGGAGCCCAGCTCGGGCCCTCAAGGATGACCCAGCACTCAACAGATGTTTGCTGAGTGAATTAATCATTAATCCATGTCCTCCCCGTTGTCCACACAGCCAACAGTCCTTCGCACACTTCCTGTTCACCACCCTGAGTCCTTGTCCCTCTGGAAGCTGGTTTAGAGGTTCAACTGCACACGCTTGCACTTAGAGAGTCTCAGGCTGCCCTCTCCACCCTAGCCTACCAACACCTGGCAACAGCCACTCTGAGTGACACTCCCCAGGAAGATGACACTGGTAAGCTCTGCTGAGGACATGTAGCAAAGCAGCCGCTTGTCAACCACTGCCCACAAGGCTGCTGCCAGGGCAAGGCCGTTCCATGTCTACTGAGGAAATCGTGAGCTTCCAAGAGGCCACCTGGGGTCCCTCAACTCTTGGTGACCTGTCCCTCCATCACCATCTATTTCCGTTTTTCTAAAAATATGACTGGAATGGCAGAATAGATATTCCCCATTGGGGCTAAAAGACACTCCCCTTGATGGTGCCAGGGGACCGCGCCATGGACGCCGGGCCTGTAGGAACGGCCACAGATGCAGCAGCCTTTTCCACGGGAATGAGCCGCAAAGAGTAAGCAAAGACGGCTTGTCTTGGCCAAGCAAACGTGGGAGTTGAAAGTCTCAGGATAATGTATGTCAAGTTCCACAGCTCCAAGAACAAGTTCATCTCCAGTGAGCTGATGAAATCCAGGCCGAGGTCAAAATTTGGTTGTTCAGCTGTCTGCACACAGGAGGGGAGAGCTCCGCCCCTGGGAGGGGAGCCAGGGGAGGCTGCTTTCTCCGTGGCTTGGTTTTTCAACATTGGGACTGGAAACGAGCATGAGAGAGGTCAGTGAGAGAACAAAGACGGAGCTGTGTCTGTGGAGATGGCTTCTTTCTTTTCTTCTACCCATCCTGTCTCTCTCTTTCTCTTTCTTTCAAGAAACAAGCCAAGAAGAAGCATTCTGTTCATCAATGGTTAGATTTTTAACCGACCATTCAATCATCCAGCCTCCTACCCTAATAACCAACATTTTGTTTGTCCATTTATTCAGCTATCCAGACCTTCATCCGTTCATCCATTTAACCATCTATCTGACCACCCATCCACCTACCCATCTACTCATCTACCTATCATCTATCCATCCACCCGTCCACTCATCCATGCACCCACCCATCCATCCATCCGACAAACATGTATTTCACACCCACTATGGTCCAGACACTCTTCTAGGGGATACAGTGGTGAACAATACATACTCAGCCCGCCTGGAGCTTTACTTTCTAGTGATTAAATCCAACAAATGACTAACGATGCCTCTTTTGTACCTGGCCCCAGAAACACAAAGGCACAGACATAGTCTCAGCTCTAGAGGGAGAGACAGACGCAAGACGAGCAGTTGCCAAGACCTCTAAATGCTGGGATGGAGGAGGTACAGAACGTCAAGGAAGCCCCCGACTGGCTGGCAAGTGCAAGGAAGGCTTCTTGGGAGAAATGATAGGTGGGTTCTAGAGGGTGAGTGGGAGTGAGCCAAGCAGAAAACACGGGCCAAGCACAGGTGTGTGCCCCACCTCCCGTGTCTAGAACAACAGGTAGCACACAGTAGGAGCTCAGCAAGCACTTGTTGAACGAATGTGGGGTGAAAGTGAGAGAAAGAGAGAGATGGTACCTTTTGGGAACTTAACAATCCTGCTTGGCACAAGGTCCCAGTCACGTTTTTAGTGGAATGAAAGGATATTAGAAGGCACAATAGTTTGTCCACCTGTAAAATGGAGATGATAATAGTATCTGCCCTGTAGGGTGGTGATTAGAATTATAGCTCTCAAAACACTAGTGGCCTAGCACATAATGGGACTCTCTGTGACGTTAATAATTTAGGTTAATAACAATTAACCATTAATAAAATCATTAAATAATACAATGTAATAATACTAATTAGTACACGACGATACATTATTAGCACGTAGCTATTATTACTGTCATAACAGAGAACCATTCACTACAGGGGATGCTTTTCTGAGCTCATGCCCAGCTTTGCAGGGGGAACTTGCTCAGGGAGCCCTGCCCCTGACTTTCTTGTCCCTGAGCTGTGTCTGAGAGAAGTGGAGCGGCCCTCTAAATGGAGGGCTCACGAGGCCATTAGGGGGCCTGCCATGTGCCTGGCCTCATGCTGCTGGGTGGGGTGGCTGCAGAAATGTGGAAACGCGTGGGCAAGCAGGTCCCCACCTGACCAGAGGCAGGCCAAGGCCCACTGGCGTGTTCTACTCTCCCTTAATAACGCCATTATGGCTGTTACCCATGAATTTCACTAAAACCTTTTGGGAAATTGTTTATATTTTCAGCTGAATGACCTCCTGAGGTAATGAGTTTCCATAACAACTAATGGGTGGCCAGCGTGCTTCCTCCCTGGGCTGGGCACTGCGTTCTCTTTGATTGGCATCAGCAGCTGTGGGTGGCAGTTCTTGTTTGTCAGTCTCCTGCAGGCAGGTGGGGAGGGGGGTGCAGGGGCACTGCTCTCTGTGCCCACGGGGGCAGGGCTTTCGGGGGCTTTGGCCCCCCAACCACCCTCTGACACGAGCCTGTCCCCCACCTGGGGGCGAGGGGAAGTTTACAGCAAGCGTTCCCGGACCCTAAGTGGGAGCACCTGGCCGGTGGTCACCTCCACAGCCAAACAAAGGGAAAAGTTTGCAGCACAGAAAAAAACAAGGACATAAATCAAAGTGTCAGCATCCACAGCTGGCGTATCTCTCTGTCCTGTAGGGTGGGAGTGGGGGTGAGGGGCAGATGGCAGGTGAAGGGACCCAGCTCTGGCCCTGATGATAAAGAGCAGGGAGATTACAGGGACGTTGACACCTCAAATGGAAGTTATGCATTAAAATAGAACGGGTCCGTCTCTGACTTGCAGTAAACACACCACCAGTGTTCCAAATCTTCAGCTGGGAGGCCCAGACACAGCCCCAGGAAGGGGAGGTTGGGTTCAGGCTCTCACCAGAGGGGAGAGGTGATTCTAAACTATTTTAAACGTGCAGAGTTGGGCTGATGGGCAGCTCTTAATGAAGGATTAAGGGGCACGTTTGAGAGCCTGGGAAGCGCCGAGCCGATTTCCATGGCCTCCGAGTAGCTCTTTGTCTCTGACCTTTTCTATCGTGGGGAACGCATGGCTCTAGCTGGAGGAGTGGAGCTATTGGCACTGGTTTCAACTCCTCACTTCCGGGTTCCTCAGTCACGGACAAGGCCAGGGGGTCTCATTCACCCCAGAGGGCCCTTTTGCTGGACTCAGAGGCCGTGTGGCACCAGCTACCTTCTTTTCAAATCCAAAGGTACCCCCAGAGTGGAGAGGGAACAGCCTGAGGACCCCACTAATAGCTGCTGGAGGAACCCTCCCATTATGATCAACGCCACCGGGGCCTCTGCTTCCTCATGGGTGAAATGAGGAGCTTGCAAGGTGAACCCAGGCTCATAACAAGTCACAGCTGAAAAAAGCCCTTAATGAGTGTCTGGCTCTGCTCCAGTGCCTCTGAAACTCATCTGATCACAGACGACATTCATTCATTCATTCACTCAGCTGACATATCTGAACACCTACTAAGCACCACCAGACAAGGGGCCGGAATGAAAGAGCATTTCCTAGTGGGGCAGGAGGATCAAATTCAGGTAAACAAACAAAAAGAACAAAATTCCAGACCATAACAAAGGCCACGAAGAAATGACAGCAAGGGCCTGCTGTAGGAAGGAGACTAGTTCAGATAGCATGGCCTGAGGCTGTGACAGCTGAGCTGAGGGTGGAGGAATACAGGGGTTTGGCCATGGACAGGTCAGAGCAGGCCAGGCAGAGGAAACAGCATGGGCAAGGGCCCTGGGGTGGGAACCAACTGGGAGAGAACACCATCAACTGAAAGAGGCCAGGGCGGCCTAGCAGAGCAAGAACAGTGACATGGGTACCGGCCGAGACAGGGAGGCAGGACGCTGTGACCACAGTCCTGACTCGAGTTCCACGCCAGGTGAAGCAGGAGCCCCTGGGGAGTCTTGAGCCGGGTTTACACTTTCAAGTCCACTTCGGTAAAGAGCAGGTGTGGGGGCCAGAGAGGCTTCCCCGGGAGGTTCTGAGTCGGTCACCCCAGACAGGGCCAGGCTGCTGATACTTCTGTCCAGCTGAGCGTTCAGCCGAAGTGGACCCCTCTGCAGCCTCCAGCCCCTCGGCAGTGGCAATGGGGAAACCAGGACTCCGGAGGGCGCTGACTTTTCCCAAGGCCTTCCCCGGGCTGCTGACTGTCCAGCGTTACCTTAGGGCAAAAGGGAAGTTGTGCCAACAAAGGCGAGAAACTGGAAGCAAGACGCTTTCTGAGCCTCTGTTAATTGTGCCTCCAGCAGACGGAAGAGAAAGCTCAGAAATGATGGAGGGGGTCGATGAGCCGCATAAAACTGGGCTGATGAAAGAAAAATCAATCTGTGCTCCTTCTCAGGAAGAGGGCCGCATGTGGCCTGAATTGCTCTTCTGGGTTATTTGGTTTTGCCTTCAAATCAGAAAATTGTAGTTATTACAGCCCCAAGATTGATTGGCGTGCAGGCAGCCTCAGGTCAGCACCTCTGTCTTTGTCTGCTGAGGTCTGAACTGAGAGCGGTTCTCATTTCCTTGCTGGTGGGTGGGGGCGGCTCCAGGGTGGTGAGGCGGGAGGGCAAAGGGCTGGGCTTCAAGGGGCAGATGACCTGGCGCATGGCTTCCCTAATGCATCTGAGCCACGATTCTTCGGGCTTGACACACGTGCCGACAGACTGCATGCTCTCCATGCTGGAAGGGGAGCAGTCCCAATTGCCTCCTGCGCGTCCTGCAGCCCCTGCCCCCCAAAGGCTGCAGAGTGCTCAGCCCCACCCTCGCGCGCCACGGCAATCACCCATCCATCTTCTTCAGGCTTCACCCTTAATCCCCTTAAGCCTCAGCAAATAGCCCCTAATTCACAATCACCTGAAACGCTATTGATTTTTTTTTCTTTTTTAATTTAACTTGCCGTTCGTTTTCATCCCTTCTGCCACCCAAAGGGAAGAAGGGGGACGATTTCCAACCTTCTCCCCAGAGCCACTGGGCACCCCCCACCTCTCCCTACCCCACCCCGTGTACAGAGCAGACACTCTTTCCATTATTTATTATAGCTCGGTGACCTCTTACATCCATAACAGCTCAGGAACAAAGGCAAGTCCCCAGTGTGCATTACCTTTGCAATTTGTTATTAATTTGAAGTCCTTGGATCTGAACAGCTTTGGCGTGGGGGGGGGCGGGCGCGTTGTGAGGAGGTGGGTTTCCCAGATCAGGCAGCCATGTGCTTTTGTCCACATGACCCGACTAGAGACAAATGTAAACCAGCTCCACTTAGTGACTCCCCACCTGCCCCGTCACATCAAGGCCACGCAGAGACAGGAAGATACTTTGCACCATATGTTTTTTGGAAAGCTCTACCCTTTGTATATTATCACTAGAGGAGGTCAGTCAGCAAGGAGACATTTTTACCACTAGCTGTACACTAGCTGTGTAGTTTTTTAAGGGACATACACACACCGGTGATATCTGAATAAGGGCTTTGGATTTAGCCCGTGTCGAATGTCCAGCTTTGATTCTGTGCTATAGGCACATAATTTGTCAGTCACCCTTTGGGGGGGAACTGGGGAAAGGGTACCTGGGACCTCTCTGTACTATCGTTGTAATTTGTGAATCTATAGTTATTTCAAACGAAAAAGTTGTTTTTCTTAAGGATGTAACAGATTTTGGAAGGGATTCAAAGAGCGAAGTCGATGTGGAGTGTTGAGCGCCAAGCCAGGCGTCGGTCTGAGCCTAATAAATGGGGTTTATTCTTTACCTGTCCATCTCTTCACTGAAACCGCGGTGCCGCCACTTCTCCTCAGGAGCACCCAGAAAATCGGAACAGTGTTTGTTGAAAGGGTGTCTGTCAAGCTTGGCAAAAACCAAACTTTTTCTTTTGTGATGGTTCATTTAGTCTTAAAGTAAATTGTCGCTAATTGGATTGCCGACAGAAGTGTCAACACAAACCCAGTTAATGTGCTGGTGGTTGTGTGGTTCCAGCGAGACGGGCTGGAAGCAGGTCCTGCGGCTGAGTTCGGGGTCAAGACTAGTGAAGTTTAAACACGGGGGCTGCCGGCCTTCGAGGTGCTCAGAGTCGTCTTGTCTGACCTCCTAACCACAGAGTCTCCTCTGTACTTTTGCAAAGTACAGTCCATCTTGGACACAAATGAAGTTCCAGCTTCATGTTGGCTCTTGGGCATCAGACATCACCTTCTGCAGAGAACTCCAGCTCTGCTCCTAAATTCTGTGGTTGCATGACAAGCACCTGCTCCTTCTTTCTAAGTCCTTTGATAGGTAGCTGTTTACACCTGCAGGCAGCTGGGGTGTTGTGGGCAAAGCTACGCCCAGATTCAGGTTCAACTGCCACCATGGCTGTGTGACTTTGTGCAGGTTTCTTAACTTCTCTGGGCCTCAGCTTTCTCTTCGATCGATTGCTAGCTAGAAACACTTACTTCAATGTTAACACAAGGGGAAGCTGGATGGGAGGGGCCTCCAAGGACCCTCTATACTATTTTTGAAACTCTTCTGTAAGTCCAAGATTGTCTAATAATAAGAAGGAAAAACTGTAACGCAAACACTTACTCCCTAGGCTGTGCGAGGACTGGAGGTGAGGAATGTGGAGTGCCTGGCATGGCCTTGGTGTTCACTAGGTTTTATGTAGGAGAAGCAAACAGTTGCTTTACCTTGTTTCTTTCCCCCTTTTCTCCCCTGCTACATTCTGTGTCTCATATTAAGGAAATGGATTGATCCAGCTCTGACGGGGTGATAGAAATTGAAGACGGTTATTGTGTATAAAAGAATATTCTTGATGCTATGGAGCAGGGTGTGTTTCTTCTTTTGGAATTACAATCCCAACCTTGAAAACAAGTTCCCAGGACTGCAGGCTGAACTTACTGCTGTTTCTCTCTCACGCCAAGGGTTTGAGGGTTCAAGGCCACCTCTTCCCCAGGGCCATGCAAAGCGAGAGCTGGCGGGACTGGCACAGGCCCCATCCTTAGGCCTAGAGAATAAGAGGAGGCTCAGCGCCCCCCTCGGGCTGATCACCCAGACGCTCCCTGGCAAGCTCGATGCTTGGCGTCACTCTGGAACCCAGGGAAGGTGACAAATACTTTGCATCCATTTTTCGCTATTAAAGCAGGAGGAGGCTCTGATTATACTTATAGGGGAGAGTTGCCAACGGAAAAGCAATTCGACTTAACAAAAGGCAGAACACTGGGGAAGCTTGGAAGGCTGAAATGCTTCATCCAAATACAGTTCCGTCCCCAACCTGGAGGCTGCGGGGAAGCCGCCTCCAGCATGAGATTTACTGCCCCAAGCATCGCCTCCACTCGGTAATAAACTGTGTCTCCTGATCAATACTGGCACTAGGCCGCCTTCTCCAGCATGGCCGCCCATTTAGCAAAGTCACTGTGTAATGGAAAACGCAATCAAGTTGTCTAATGAGTCTGGGTAATTGGATGGGCCGGGCAGAATGGTCCAGCTAAATATATTCAGTCCGGTGTATTAATTAAAAGCTTGACACTTCAGACACCATCCAAAGTGGCCCATTAATTATTATTTGAATCCAAAGGTCAGAAGTGGTGGGTGAGTTGCCAAGACGATATGAACATTGCCCAATGCGTGGGACTCTGCAATGAGCGCACCATTTGGGCCTGGATTTACCTGGGGCTCCCACCTGTCCCACCTGTGCGCCCTGAGCCTGCAGCTGCACGTGGGCAGAACAGCCTTACCTGCCCCCCACCCCAACACACACACATACATGAACCCCAAGCCACAGCCACACAAGCAGCAGCCGATGAGTTTTGCCCTTTGACCCCAGGGCCTTTGCTCCCAGGGCCTTTGACCCCATCTGTCTCTTCGAAGATGAAGACAGGTGACCCTGGAGCTCACACTGCCCCCAGAGAGCCCAGGACTCAGGATCAGTTGAGTCCCACATGCCGGCTTATTCTAGGTGCACCTGGCCTGTGAGGCCCCAGGTCAGTCCTCAAAGTAAGTACCACCAGTAACCCCATCCTCCAGACGCACAGTCGCAGCAGCCGGAGGAGCAGCTGGACCACTCCCCCCACCCAGTCCAGCTCCAGAGGTTTGCACGCACTGAGAGGATTGCATGGAAAGGATGTTCAAAACTTCGGGGGAAAAAACCAAAACTGTGCCAGGAGTCATGCAGCGGCTCTCTCCCAGGGCGGGTCAGCTATCTGACGACGTCGAGCAGCATTAACGACAAGTGCCCTCTGCCTCAGGGAGTCCCCTTCTAGGAATGCGCCCTCCCGCGTCACCAGTGCATGCATCTATGAGGGGTGTTCCGTAGCAGGGCCGTTCCAGCCGCCCATAGCCCAGCTCCGCGGGACCCTAAAGCAAATGGCGGGTGTCACACCATGAGAACTCCACGGCAGGTTAGCAAGGAGCCTGGCTGCGTTCCTTCATTCAATCGAACATTTCCTGGGTACAACTAAGGGTCAGGGACTGAGAGGGTGACCAAGGTAGACGGGGCCTCACCCCTCACGGAGCTGACCTGGAAAGTGCCGAGTGGACCGGCGGGAGAAAAGCGAGGGCAGGCCAGCACGCCAGAGGGTCCACTGTAGTTGTCACAATACGAGGCACGCATACATGTGTGAGCACACGTGGGACACTTCTGGGAAAGGTAACATCACGGTAAAGGAGGGGGAACGCTTTTTCTTTTTATGGCATTTCCTTCCGTCCTGGTTAATTTGTTTTTGCAGTGTCCTAACCACATATCATTTTATAATGATAAAAAGCTGGAATTTTAAAACGTCCATGGCCAGCTAGCTCTGAAGTCAGTGGACAAGACGGAATTCCTCGCTGCTCGTGGGACAGCCCCCAGCCCCGGTGCTCTGAGCGAACCAACCACATGCTCCTCGCGTTCAGAAGCCAAGTGCCGTGAGCGAACAGCAAGGCGGTGTCCTGGGCCTGTCTGGCTCTCGAAACCCCCAGACTGTTTATTTAACTGATGGCTGCTGTCTTCATTCACATGGTGTCCCCCCTATAAGAAATGAACGCCCATTGAATCTGTCACCATGACAAAGTGCACCTGTGTGTATCTTTCCACTGCCAAGCTGAGAGTTCAAGATTTTGTTCATTAATTTTAAACACCTCTTAAAAGATGGGGCTTCGGCGAGGGAATAAAGAGGACGTCCCTCTCCCGGGTTTCGGCTGGAAGCAGGGTCCTGCCATTCAAACGAAGGCGCTGCTGCCCTGAAGCTCTGGCTGACGCCGGTCGCTTTCTAACTGCGAGGGGACACCCCTGCTTGTGCCCAGGCGTGTGTGGCTCCTGTAGGGAAGTCCCACTGCACTTAGAAAACGCCCAGACCTTGCCTAGAGTTGGACGGCCTTTCTCCCGTCCTCACCTCACGCCATCTCCCCGTCCCCCACCCCAGCCTGCTCTGGCCACACAAGTGCCTTCTACTTCCCTTCTTTGTCCTCTCAACCAAGGTTCGCCAGGTGAACCCATTTCTTCTGTTTCCATGAGGCTCTGCCAAGGCTTTGGCTCCGACAGGCTCACACCCTATAGGGAAGGACAGAGTGGCCTTGATGTGGGGGCTCATTCAGTTGTTCATTCGTCCATTCATTCTTTCATTCGTCAGCCCCTATTAAGCTCCTGCTGAGTGCTGAGTACATGCTGAACCTGGGGGATGTGGTGATGAGCCCTTCACACAGGACCCTCCCCACAGGCCTCAGCTCAGTGACGCTGCCAAACAGGAAAGGGGCAGGCTTCCCAACATGGCGGGCACTCAAGGTGCCCCTTCCCCCATGGTGACGGACACAAAATGGTGCCAGCCCACGCAATCAGGCAGGATGCAAAGGCCACGGAAGGCTGCAAGGGGCCTGCCGGGTTTCGCCAGCTTCTAGGGTCTGGGGTACAGAATTGAGCTCAGTGTTGTGTGTTGTCATTGTTCCTCGTGCCCCTCTCAGGCAGTGCTCCCCACTCCGTTCCCCGGCACAGGCTTGCTTTACCCCTTGAACTCTCTGGGCGTCCATTTTATTTCTACAACGGGATGGAATCCCTACCACTTTGGAGCAATCCCTGTGGCCAGGCTGTGTCCTAAGCTCGGCCTGGCTTTACCCCTGGTGGTCATCCCAGCAAGCAGTGGGGCAGGTTCCAGGTCGTCCCCCACGACCTCAGTGAGGAAACGAAGGCTCAGAGAGGTCCAGGAATGGTCCACGGCCACGCAGCTGCTGAGATTCCAGCGCGGGGGGATTTGATAACAGCCACGCCCGCCTTGAGCACCAGTGCCCTTGGCCACCCTGCTTCCTCTCAGGACGGGAGCGAGGATGTGCTGGGCTGCTGTGTGTGAAAGCCAGGGCTGGGCACAGCCAGGTTCAGTGACTTCCTTCCTTCCCTCTGAGGTCCAGCTGGGGGACAGGCCTGCCCAGGCCTCGTCAGCATGAAATACACCACCGATGACCTCACCCCCAGCTCCAGCCACATCCGGGATGTACCCAGAAGCAGTCTCCTCTTGAATTCCGAGCCTACGCCACACCGTAGCCCAGACGCCAGGCTACCTGAATGTTCCCAGAGCAGCTGCAAGCCCACGGCGGGACCCTACTAGGCAGATGCAAAGGACACCTCCAACTTGGAGAAACTCTTGGCATTCATCACAGCCTTTTGTTTCTTAGAGGATGCGCTCTGGTCCCTGGGAGCCAGTGGAGAGAGAGAGACAGAGAGAGAGAGAGAGAGAGAGAGAGAGAGAGAGAGAGAGAGAGAGAGAGGGAGAGAGAGGCACATCTGTTCCAAAGACAATGGGAAGCAAAGCAGAGGAAGTGTGACCTTGACTCTGTGCCTGTGCCCCCCCCCAACTTCCATGGTAGCAGAGGGGGTTGGGGGCAGCCGGCACAGGTCAGAAAGGCCTAGGCAGCATTTCCCTCCTGCTCTCCTGGATCCCAGGAGCCACGTGGCAAACGTCCCTGAGGTTCTCTTGGAGACATCCCCAAGACCCTGCACCCAGGAGATAAACCTGTGACAACAGGAGTCCCTTGAGGCTTCTTCCTTCTTCCCCACATTTACTATGAATAATAATAACAACGCTGAGGACATTAAAAATAGTCACTTCCTGAGCTCTAGCCCTGCCCTGGGCACTGTAACTATCCCACTAAAGGCTCATGTCAGCCCCATGGGAGAGGCTGTGTGGTTACACCCATTTTTCAGATGAGCAAACCGAGGCTCTAGGACTTCAGTGGCCCGCTGCCCAAGGTCGTGTGGCAGCACTGGAGGGCCACAGCTCGGAAGCCCATGGCCTCACAATCATTGGGGTTCATTCACCTGTTTCATTCCTTTGACTCTTACGTGGCGCAAAGAATGCTGGGGGTTTTCAGCTCTCAGGGTGCCCGCCCCCTGGGAGGAGATCCAACAGCGTCACACACGTGAACACACAGTGACTAGAAACGCAGTAGACGAGCCCGTCTCCTTAGACCCGGTCCTCGGAGAGGCCCACCCGCCAGACTCAGCAGACTCACCTGAAACAGGAACCTCAGGCCCATGATGGCCCACGGGGCCTGGAACGAGGAAGTTCTAGAAACCAAAACCGGACTGTTTATGTCCAATCTCAGCCTTATCAGGAAACACAATACCTTTGTGTAATTATACTTAATTGAGAGGGGACGTGTTTTTTTATCACACAAGGCATAGATCCGATTTTGCTTTTTTATTTTAAAAACTCCATTCATTTAAAACGCCAAACAAAAGGCCTAAGGGGAGATGTTTAGGCTGAGACAGGAGGAACCAGGCCAGGGGTGTGAATGGGGGGGAGCATTCCAGGCAGAGAGGAGAGCTGGGGTGCATCTCACGCCGGCCGGGCCTGGCGGGGCACAGGGACAAGGACACAGGTGACACCAGTCTCTGCCCTGTACAGACAGACTGGAACAAATGCACACAGCAGGTGGGCCTCCAGCCTGGCCCACACGGGGGTCCGAATCCCAGCAGCATGGCCTGGGGCCAGCCTGTAAGACCTGGTGTCTTCATCTCTCCCCGGGAGGGGGGCCAGAGTGACACAAGAGGATGGCTGCCACCCCCATCAATAAATCAGGCAACGGCTGTCAGCCCAGGCAGACACGTGCCAGAGCCCGTGGGCCACACAGAGCAGGAGAAATGGCCCTCTGCTCCCTGGGGCTCTAGGTCCCTCGTAGCCAGGGAGAATCTCAGGTCACACACAACTCAGAGGGACAAGAAGCAGCACTGCTCCTGACTCTCGCCGTCACTGAGATTCACTGCCATGCGCCCAGCCTGTCAGCTGGAGGACACCGTGTGGCTCCCTAGGGCTGTGCTGAGGCCTGCACAGGTTCCAAGTATAGGAAAGGTCCCCGGGGCTGGGTCCCCCATCCGCAAAGGAGTCCATCGCCCCAGCCAGCAAGGTCAGGCTGGTGACCCCTCCGAGCTCCTACCTCAGTCCTCTGGCCCATCCTGGCCCCTGAGTGAGGAACAAATGCCCACCCACATTTTCTATCTCCCCTTTATCTCCACCAAATCTCCTGTCCCCCTCTCAGGACCCCCAAATTGCCCCTGCTCCCTCTCTCCAGGACCCCCTCAGGACACCTAACCTTAGTTCTGCAAATGCCCATGACCGGATGGGGACAGTAGGATTGTCTCAGTCTGAGCTGGACGCTTATACCTGACGTGTGCACGTCTCCTGCTCCGTCAGTGACATGCGAGGCCTGAGATGCGATGGGTTCGGAATGGATGGAAACTGGGAAGGAGAAGGTCCCATCCTTCAGGCAGCTTCCTGCAGGCGGGCGGACCCTGCCCCACACATGGTGGCAGCTGGCCCGCAGCTCCAGCCCATTGTTGGTAAACAAGGACATCCAGATCACCCCGTTCCCCCAGACAAACCAGGGTCCTGGGTTTTGTGTGCAACCTGCGAATTCCATGTGAACTGTTTGCAGTGGGCTTGTTTTTACAGAGGGGGAGACGCTTCAGCAGGTGACTTCACCTGGGCGCTTCTAACACACACCTGCCAGGAGGCACGGGATGCAGATGGGTCCAGCGAGCTGCCAGAAATAGGGGGAAATATGAGGAAAACCAGCTTGAGTGACTATTTAAAGACCAGTTACACTATCAGGGGACCCGAGGAGAGCTCCAGAGTCTCTGCACTGTCATTGGGCAAATACCAGGTGGGTCAGAGGGAAGTGCAGAGGGGCGCGTGCTCTCAAAGGGGGAGGAAGAAATTGCATCGTCACAGAGATTCTATCAGCCCTGCCAGCTCCTCCTGGGAGCAAATGATCAATTACCCAGGTCAGTCCAGGGAGACCAGCCCCGAATTCCCTTGACGATTCAATACCGATGTCACAGCTCAGGTGGATAAACAGCTCCCACCGGGACGGGAAGGCATAGCATCTGCCTCCATTCAGATGAGAGACTGACGGAGGAGGTTCGGAGTTGTCGTCCTCGCCATGCTCCGTCAGGTACAGCAAGCTTCAGCTATGCCAAGCCCCCGGGACTGTGACACGCTGCCGCAGTTTCAGAGGGAGATGAAGTCATTTTTTCTTGTTTATTTTTCGCTCTCGGAACTTAGTTTTACTTGGAGAGGCCTGCACTCGAGTTTCCTTCGAACTCAACAAGATGGCACCCAAGTGCCACCCAATGCACTTCTCCCACGCACCTCCCCCTGCTGCTGCCCCCCCCCACTCCGCCCTCCCATCCCCCAGGCCCCAATCACCTGTTACCGCCCTTAATCTGACTGGGTTGCAATGTAGGTATTTATTTGATTATCTTTTCCCACCATGGTCCTGGTCCCCTTCCTCCATAAAAAGTACTAGAAGTGTGTTTTACAACTGCATGTGTTTAAAGACTAATACAATGATGAATGATAATAGTATTCATATTATTATAGTATTCATTGTTCTCCTGATTTTAAAAGAAACTACAACATTTTCACAGGCTCCTGGGCCTAGTGGGCAAGCTGCTTTGGGAGCAAAGGGGCCCTGCTGACCCCTGCGCCCGCCCCCGGGGGGCCAAAGCAGCTCCAGTGCAGCCTCCGCCGTCTTGTGCGAAAAGACACCTCCTTCAGCCCTCGGCTGTTTCTTCAGGGGCTCAGGTCCACACGACAACGGGAAGGGAAGGGAAGGGAAACAGACCCCCACACCATCCGCCTGCATCCTCCCTTTTTTTAGGACTCCTCCCCGAGACTCAGCCCCCACCCAAAGGTCTGTGGGTGTCAATTCACACATGTAGATGCCCCTGGGAATCAACAGCCCATCAGCTCCCCAAGTGTGAGGCTGGGAATTCCAGCGCGGGCTTGGCCAGGCCACCACTCGCCCCGCTACCACCCCAGGTCTGGCAAACACATCTGGCTACCCTGGCGGAGAAAGAACAGCATATGGTGCCACGTGGAGTTGAAACCACCCGGGCTTCTCGCGGTGTCCGGCCGCCTATCTGACCCTAAGCAGTTCTGGAGCCTTTTGCATCGCCCCACACGCTGTCAGGAGCACCTCACTTTAAGAAAAGATGGTATTCCTGCTGGGTTATGTGCGAAAGAAACTTTGTATGAACTCCATGTTTCCTGAGTTTCAGTCTAACACTGCGAGTTTCTTAGAGCAGCGGGCCCTTGAAGCCACCAGAGTCCACGGTCAGCTCAGAACTGCCGAGGCCAGTGCAGATGCCCAGAAAGTGACCCTCAAACGTCCGCTCCTGGGCCAACATCAGCTGAACAAGAACACAACGTTTCTGTTGTTTATTTTTTCTCACTCCTCTGAAACCTTCACTGACAGCCATCAGAGAATGTCTGCCTTCTTGCTGGAAAACTTGGAAAATTTCAGATGATTCGCGTTACTTAAGCAATGGGTTTTTCCCCCAAGTATTTTGCCATTTTAGGTAACATTGTAATAAATACCTTCATAATCAAAGTTTTAGGGATGAACGTTTTCAAGTCCTTCAATCATTTTGACAAACTGTTTACACGAGACTCGTTTCAGCTTACATGTCTACCAGGATGTGATGAGGCTGACAATCCGTCTGTATTGTCGCCAGGTATGG
Organism: Hipposideros armiger; assembly: GCF_001890085.2. Taxonomy (NCBI): domain Eukaryota; kingdom Metazoa; phylum Chordata; class Mammalia; order Chiroptera; family Hipposideridae; genus Hipposideros; species Hipposideros armiger. Next base: position 3,200,266 of record NW_017731382.1, read on the forward strand.
TAATTGCAAAAATAAGTTTCAGTACTCAGAAACTGCTTTTTTTTTTTTTTCACTTGGGGATAATGGATGAGCCACACCAGAAAGAAACATCTGTTGGAATTCGAGAAACTAAATCCCCTCCCTCTCGGGTGACCAGTTAAAATATAGGACATGCAGTGAAATCCGAATTTCAGGTAAACAATGGATAATTTTTCAGCCCAGTATGTCTGAACTATTGCATGGGGCATACTTGCACTAAAATTTTATTTACTGTTTATCTGGAATTCAAACGCAACTGGGTTTCCTGTATCTTTGTTTGCTCAATCGGGCAACCCTTTGTCAGCATGTATATTTTATCTGCTCGCTCCTTTCACCCAGCAAACCTTGCCAAGTCTATCACCCCCGGGCATTTAGTAAATGCTATGTCTACACTAAACACTCTCTGTGCATCAAATGCTTTCATCCTCAGAATGACCCCACAGGTTGGCGCTCTTACTAGTAGTATTATTTCACTTACCACAGCAAGCACTTGCTATCTTAAAAATTTCTGTGAGTCAGGAATTCAGGAGAGGCTAGCCAGGGGATCCTAGCTTGGGGTCTTTCATGAGGCTGCAGTCCTTGGGAGGGTTGCACGGAGCAACCCTCCAGGTGGTCCACTCACACACCTGGCACTTTGGGGCTGAGTGTTAGCAGGAGGCCTTGGGTGCTACTATCATTCCCTTTGTACAGGTGGCAAAATTGAGGCTCAGAGAGATGAAAGAACCAACCAGGGCAGCAAGTGACAGAGCTGGGGCTGGACTCCAGGTCACCGGATTCCAGATGTGAGTCCTTAACTCCTTCTCAGCTTTGCTGTGGGTGAAGATATATGCCACACATGTCATAAAGGACACAGTTGTCCTTAGCTACTTTAAGTGCTACTGCGTGTGACCTTAAGTACGACGTCAAGCACAGCAAAACCCCAGAGAATGTCCCCTGCAGAGTTCTGGTAGGACTAGAAAAGAATCATTGGGAATTACCTTATTACTTTATGACATAGTAGCAGATGTTATGGAAGGCCATGGAGTTTGTTCCTGTAAATAGGTTAGGCGCGTCCTATGCAATCAGGATTATGCTCTTAATTTGCTTTTTCATAGATAATTCGAAGAGAAGATCCAACCCATGCCCTGTCAGAACAATCAAAAGTCTAAATTTATGGAGTCCACATTACCAAGCGCTGACCACACGATTCTGCAGGTGCAAAAAAAGTGATGTCAGCGAGTGATTTAGTTGAGGCATCAGCGAAAACAGCACAAATTCTGCCATTCCATGCCTTTTAAGGTAATTCGCCCTGAGCCTCTGGGAAGTTTCCAGGCTGAATGCCCACTTCCCTAATCCTTTCAACAATCGGACCCCTTCTTCCACATTCCCCGAAACTCTGAAGTGAGAAATGGCTTGGCCTCCCCGGCGAGGCTGGGGAAAAATGTGCTAACTGAACAGGTGGTACCACCTGTGGTTGGCTCCAATTCCAGGCCCACAGCTGCTGCCCAGCTGCAAGAGCCCCAAATCCCTACGTTTTTGGAGGATTTTCCCACCATCCGGCCTCAGGATCTCCCATGCCCGGAAGCTTCCTCATGAGCCAGTGTCTCATTTCAAATGCTAGAGGATCCGTTCACAGACTCTTCCTTTCCCTGAGCACTTTCTAATCCTCTCCCACCTCCTGCAGCAATCACGCCCATCTGTCTTCCGGCACTGGCTGTCCATCAGAAGAGGGAACCTCGCCAATGATATTCTGTCGCCCTTTGCGGCCCGAGTTCTAAGCTGGGGTCCTATTTAAACTGCCTGGGCCATCAGGAAGTACCTCTGTTGTTAAATAACTTTGGAGAAGATTCAATAGCAATTCTAATGTATATTGGTGTATCCTTATCTCTAACCTATGCCTACGATTAGGGTTCCTGGATCGCAAGGTAAATCAATTAATAACTAGGAAAATGTTTCCCCTGGGTTTTTTTTTTATCTAAGCAACGAAGTGTGCAGATACTTAAGATATTGAAGCTTCCACTTTGAAACCCCACAAACTCTGACCCCAGGTATGACTAGGATACAGTTGTAAATGATGGTTTCCTGGGCGTCCCTATAATGATGTTTCACACACACACACACTCATTCAATGGCTTCAGACTTACACTTGCATTGCAGTTTGGGAGGCAGTCTCCTCTAATACATGTTTTAAAAGAATGCATAGTTTCCCTTTGAATTCTCTCTCTCCCCTACTTACAACATTTGGCTGTTTAGGCCACAGAGCATGGAGAGAAATGGAGATGTCGCCAGGTCTCCTCCAGCTGGGGAGACATGTACCTCACAAGATGTCTCTGAATAAGCCTGTCAAGATACATTTCAGATGGAAACTGATGAAAACCATGGTTTCTCTCCGAAGAAGCACAAAGTTACTTAATCCGAGACAGGAACGATGTCTTAATCAAGGTCCTTGGGTTACTAGGCACCCGGGTGGGTTTTGCTGTCCATCACCCATTTTCCCGTCTTCTGGAGAGAGCATCCAAGCTTTCTTTGGTCCAAGAACTGAGTATCAGAGCCCAGGCCCATCCTTGCACTGTATCCTCCTGGCCCAGTGATTGGTTTGGGGATGGACATGTGATCCAGGCGGGCCCAATCACAATAGATCCAGGACCCGCACAGGAGCAACTGAGGACAAAGCTCTCCCCCCTTGAACTTGAAGCAATACAAGCTGGTATGACTGGATTCTCTTTGGTAAGTTAAAAGATGGTGTTCACATGGAATTTTTACCCCACAACATGAGCTTCGGGCTGTGGAGGGATTTTGCTGAGAGGAAAATGTATTACTGCATGAAATCCAAGTATAAAGTAAGCCAGTCCTCACAAGACGTTAAACCAAAGAGGAAACGCCACTGTGAACCAGGCTGCATGTGGTGCAGTCTCACTTCTAGGCGTGTAGCTTCCTCGTTCCTCTGGCTGTCTCTCAAGAATGGCTTCTTCCATGCGCTACATACGAGGCAGAAAAGGGAGTCCCTTCCTGAGCTGCTTTATCCCCTTCAGCTCCCTCGCCTCAGTATCTGACCAACCCACTCATACCATCCACTCCGGACACCTTGCTCAGGGATCCAGTGCTGGTCCACCAGATCTGACCAGAACAGTGGGATCACGTGGGATCAACTTTGCCACAGAGATCTATCCGGCAAGTAGGGGATTAAGTTTCTAAAGCATGAGCTTACAGACACTCTCAAAATGTCTAGCATACATGAATATGGACGTTGGCTTTTGCATTCGCAATGAAGCAAAGATTCTTACCTTGGTGGAAAGATACAAAGGCTATTTTTATGAGACAGGGCCCTGGCACCTCTGAAAATGGCCGCTGTCCTCGACAACCAAACAAATCAGTCCACTCTGAAAGACGTCCCTGTGAGCGAATTCACTCAGCAGTAAGGAAGAAGAAACATAATCTGGTTTGACTAGCTCCCACTGCTCCTCCTAATGTTATCAAAATTCCAAAAAGGAGTCAACCACCCTCAGGAACACGGTGGTGCAGGGGGAGGTTCTCAACAACCTTCAATGGCTCCCACTTTCTTTCGTACCAGTCCTCACTCCACCGCTGTTCTCCACAATGTTCCAACTCATAAAACGTTTTTAACTCACTTTACCCCAACAGCATTCTTCATTCTAGCCCATCACTCCCTATCTCCTAAATATTGTAGCTTGTGTCCATTTTTCCCTCCTTATTAGCTGTGACACAATGGGAAAATGACTTCACCTTTGGAGCCCCAAAAAGGTGATAGGGTTAGGGATAATAACAATACATGCCTCAAATCTGACACTATCTACCCCAAATACAAAAATACAAAAGTATTTACCCTTTAACACAGCAATATCATTTCTAGGAATCTGTCCCACACATAGACCCGCACATGTATGAAATGATGATTGTGGGATTTATTCATCGTAGTATTATTTGTCATTACAAAATATTGAAAGCAATCCAATTGTCCATTGGATAAACCATGGTATACGCATCTCCTAAATATATTAATCCAAAAAAGCAAGGCACAAAAAAGTGTGGCTTATGGTATAATAAAAATAAATATTTGATCTTTGTCCCCAGTTCCTGGCACAGAGCTCCTAAAACCTTTGTGATTTATTGTCTTTTGTATGCTACTGAGATGACTTGTGGTAGGGGTCTACATGTCTTCAGGGTGGGGGCTGATGCCAGAAAGACCAGCCATGATAAAGGGTTAGGACGTTCAGCCCCCGGTGACCTCCCAGGAAGGGGGAGGGGCTGTGATTGAGTTTAATCACCAGTAGCCAGTAATTTAATCAATTACGTCTACATAATGAAATCTTGATTTTAAAAAATGGGGTTTGGGAGTTTCTAGGTTGGTGTACTGAGAAGGTGGTGAGCTCAGAAAGGGCATGGAAGCTCTGTGCCACCATGACCCTCCCCCCGGCCAGTAAGCTGTCCTTTGCAACTCCTCCATTAGGATCCTGAGTTGTATCCTTCACAGTAAAGCTATAATTATGCGTACGAAGCTTTCCTGAGTTCTGTAAGTCATTCTTGTGAATTATCAAATCTGATGGGGGGCAAGGTTGTGGGAACCCCAAAATGTGTAGGTCAGATAGAATGTGTAGGTCACCTGGGGACCCCATTTGCACCGGTGTCTGAAGTGGGGGCAGTCTTGTGGGACTGAGCCCTTAAATGTGTGATCTGAGACTCACTCCAGATAGGGGGTGTCAAAATTGAATTGAATTGTTGGACACCCAGCTGGTGTCACAGAACTGGAGAATTGGTGTAGAAAAATGACATTACTTGTCATCAGGAAAAAAACCTACACATTTGGTATAAAAAGTGGTATCAGAAAAAATTCACAGTGTTGTATGCTAACTTTTGCCTAAGAAAATAGAAGCAAGACTTTGTTTGCATTTGCCTGTATTTTCACAATGAAACAGTGGAAGAGGAGACCAGGAAGCAATACAAATGATTACCTAGAGCAGAGAGGGGACCAGACTTCCCTATATATAATCCTTTTTGTAGTTTTAATCTGTAAATCATGTAAGAGTATCACTTCTACCCTCTTCCTGGGGCTGGTACACATCCAACACCAAGCTAACCAACGGGGACATTCATCTGCTATGAGATTCACTCTGGAGGAAGAGGTGGAGACCCTGGGAACCTTGTGAGATGAGCAAAACAAGCCCCCAAGAAGGGTCTGATGTTCCTACAGAGGATGACAGTCCCCCTGCACACGGTGATGGCCGTTGAGCCAACGCTGGGAGCCACACTTGGCTCTGGTGGTTCTTGTCAATTGTGTAGATAAATAGGAAGTTGACATAAAGTAGCCTTATGATGGAAGTCCATTCAAGTAAAAGATGGAAGAGGCGAAACGGGGGAGAAACAGAAGGGGAGGCAAAGAAAAGGCAGAAAGCGAGGAAGAGAGCGGAGGCAGCAAGCTCACGTTCGTTCGTTGGCGCCGCCCGTCCCAGGAGACTCTTTCTGACATGAATTTTGCATACCTCCCCCAACCTCTTGTCGTTCGCTTCAGTACCACATTGTTCTGGAATGCTGGAGGGGGGGATGAGGCGCGCCTGGCAGAAGGGCAGGTGCCTTCATTCATCCTCGTCCCTGACAGTTACCGATTCTGATAATTTCCCTGCACTAAAAACCACCCAGATCTCAACAACTCTGAGCATTCCTGCCAGCAAAGAAAAAAGAAATTGCATATTCAATGATTGAAGGGCCCCAGTGGATTTATAATGGTCTGAATAACAGGTAACTTGATTTGCTTAAGCTTTGAGATACTTAAGAATTCATATAAAAGAATTTTAGAGAATACATGTCTTCCGGGGAGGGGGGGGGAGTGATTATCCTGACAATTTCTATAAATCAAATTCTATTACTTTGAGGAACATTCTAAGTTCAAAGATATGCTTCCATGAGAAACTTTTAGTGAAAATAGGAGCTGGTGACTTGAGTTCAGGGCAAAACTTTGAAGACTTGAAGACTGTATCTGATGCCGTGGGTGAGTTCAGGATTGAAAAATGTTTTCTACCTGCATCGTTTCTTTCTGTTTGACCTCTGGATAGAGCTGTGAGGTAGGCGGGACCGGAACTGTCACATCCATGTTACAAACAGGAATCTGAGGCTTAGTTTAAGGCTGGTCCCCCTCAGGGATTTGGTGGCAAAGCCAGGTCTCCAGACTCAATAGCCCCTCCTGCTGAGCGTCACAGACATGCAACCTGGGCAGGTAACGGAGCTCATACTCAGCAGTGCTTGGTTTTAATGCTCTGTGATCGCCATCTTAAAATTCTCAATACTTCCGAACCAGAAGCCCTGTATTTGCTTCCTTGCACTGGGCCCTGCAAATCCTGTAGCTGGTCCTGCTCACAACTCCGTGGACGCCCCCCTATTCCTCCACCCAGATCCCAGAAACGCCTATCACGCCTGGGACTCGACTGCTCCTGGCTCCCGGAACCCCTCAGCTCTCCAGCCCCTTCCCCATGGGTCTGTGGGATTCCAGGCCCTGAGTCCTCCCGAGAACACTGGCAGCTCCTCCTGGGCCGCTTCGCATCCTGCAGAATAAATGAGTTGCCAACTCTTATCAGTTCATCAAAGTCAAAACTCTCTAAAACGAGTTTAATTAAAACCAGGGGCTCTTGGGTTTTCTCAGATTCAATGCGAGGAAACCCACTCAGAATACTGAATTGCTCTTTGCTTGTTAGCTGGGTCTCTTTGTCCAATTCCGTGTCTCTGATGGTCTCCAGTTCTTGACTCAAAACAAAGGAGAAAGAGGGAGAGAGGGAGGGAAGAAAATGAAGCGAGCCCACTGCCTTCCTGACACTCCCAACTCCCAGAGATGTCTTATGAGTCTTAAAGGCTTAAGAACATTGCAATTGGTATAGAAGATCAAACAAAACAGGGCCACTTCTGGCTACTTATTCACAAGAGCCGCCAGCAGCAAAGCAAAATAAAATGTCCATCTAAAAGCTGACGGAGTCAGCCGCTGGTTGCTGGCTGGGACTGTTCCCCCTCTGGACCCCCGCTCCGGCCCCTCCATGTCCTGTGAGGCCAGAACAGAAGCCTCTGCATCTTACAGGGGTGAACAGGGTGGTGCCAGGGGAAAAAGCCAACTCTCCCCCCAAATTTCTTTCCTCCCGAACGCCTTGAATGCTTTATCTTCCTCAGATGGTCCCCAAATCCCTCTCCTTCCTTAATATTCAAGCAACCCCTTGCTCATCTGGCTCCAAAATTGACTTTAGATAGATTCTACTTCTCGAACTGTAACTCTCTTCCTCTCCTGAGGTCCATGAAAAGTTGATGTGTAACCAGGCACATAACTCCAGCAAAAAAAAAAAACAACACCCCAAAAATCAGAGCAAACTTTGAGTTTTTATTATGCATTTGACAGTTAGTATTTTCTGAGTGTTAGCATCTGGATTTCTCACCGAGATATCATCTTGCCACTGAGCCCAGCCGTGCATATGCGTTTTAAAAATGTAATTCAAGCTCTGAGGAATACAAGCTTGGATTTGGGACCCAATTTAAAAAAACTCCCTACATACAGTGCTTTACTTTTAACAGAGCCACATAAAGGAGTTGGAGGAGAGAATAGTTTTGCAATAAATAATCGCTTCTCTAAACTGCACACGATTCTGCCAGCAAATCCCTTCCGTTTCTTTGGGGTTGATATTCACTTTTATACCTGGAATAACTTATGAAATACAGGGACTTTAACATTTAGTCAAGGCCAGCGCTGTCATTCACCATCTTAAATTTCCCCACATCGTGACCTTGCTCGCACTCAAATGCTGGTTCCCATTTCTCTGGCATCGGGGAAGGGTGGGGGGATGGAGGTGAGGAGGTGAGTGGCCTCTCCCCCACGATGACCTCACAGGCCGCATCACCCTTTGACACTCACAGTCATTTCAGCATGGCTGTAAGAGCGCAGCTGAAAGCGACCGTGAACCGTCAGTCATTACAATTCCCAGTTGTTGCCATTTATACAGATAAATAGAAATTTACATAATTTACAAAGACTTCGCGTGTGTGGCTTATTTTGAAGCCATTCCCCCAAAGATCCACATTTATTCACGAAACCAAATATGAGATTCCTCCTCATAGCCTTGAGCTGGGGCTGCCTTTCCAGCGGCTTCATGGGGACAAGGCGTTTGGTGCAGGGAAGTGGCCGTCTGCGGGGGGCTCAGAACGTTAGTCAGCTGGACAAGTGCAGGCAGGCTGCTGCCTGTCTCCGAGCTCAAGAAGACCCACAGCTAGGAATTTTCTCATTTTCTTGTCACAAACATCAAGGTTTCTTTTTTTTTTTTTTTTGAGATACATTCTTCCGGTGGGTACCAAGCACAGCTGAAACTTTCTGTCTATATCCTCAAGCTCATCAACTCCTGTACAGCTGGAGTCCATGTCTAATGCCGCCGCTGCCTGGCGGCCCACACTAGCCCACGTCGCACCTATGATCCATTAGGATCCCGCGGTCAGCATGCTTCCGCTCGCAGCAGCGATTCAAGTTGGACACGTGTTTACGTTTGCAAGGAGTTCGCAAATGTCTAGTCGAAAACTCTAGTTGAAAGCCAGCAACTGGCTTTGCAACGTGCTGTACCTCTCCCGAACCAATTTCCTGCATGAAACCCGAGCCTCAGGCAACAGGCCCCAGGGCACATCTGCGATCATTTTCCCCATTAGGGGAACCCCAGCCTTTTGGTTTGGGGCATTCTTGGTGCAGGGATGAACTCTTAGGTGAGGACCCTTTGGGTGGGTTTTCTCCCCCAGGCAGAACTCATTCTTTGTCTTCAAAGATGTGGGAATGTGAACTGTGTTGGAGCAAAGCTGAGGCCTTCCTAACACAGGATGCTGCGGCCTCCTCTCCCAAGGGGCTCCTGAGAGTCTGGGGCAGTGGGCGGGCGGCGCAGGGAGGACCACTGCCAGGCAGGCATTGGATGGTGGAGGTCTAATGCCTACTTGCTCTGTCTGCCCTTGACTTCAACCTATCTTGGAGAAGGGGGCGAAAGAAACAAAGGGGTTTTTACAAAAGGAGAGCTTTGTACTGGCTGAAAAAGGCGGTGTCTCCCCTCCCGCCGTCCCCTGCATGTGTAGCCTGGTCCCGCTTTTGAATCAAACCTCCTCGCCAGTGCTACTTGGCAATTTCAGAACCTGCCATCCACCTGGGAAGGTGTGAATAGAATAATACTAGCCGACGCGGCCACCAGGAGCCGCAGCCTGGTCCCACCTTTGATTATCACAAGCTCAGGACAGCAGCAGCGGGACCTCTGAGAATGTGAATTCAGAATTATTATACTAACTTGAGCCTTGCAAAAAAGTAAGTAGGGACATTGTCTTATAAGGAAAACCTTTTTCTTCCCAAGTAAACTCCTATGTAAGGAGCTTTCTGGGACCCAGTGGGACACCTGTGCCACCATTCTCATGTTCTGAACATTCCACAGAGCAACAGTAACAAAAATAGCAAAGTCAAGGTCATGCTCTTTCTGTGCAGGCTTCTCTGCCGTCCTTGAATGCACCCAGCACATTCCTACCCCAGGACCTTTGCACTTATTGTTCCCCTGCCTGAAACTTCCTTCCCTCCCTCATCCCTTTGGCTCACCCCTCACTCACTTTATGCCAATGTCACCTGGCCAGAGAGACTGCCCCTGTCCACCCAATGCCAAATTGCAACCGCCCCAACACTTCCCCTCCCTGCTCTGCTTCCCTGCTCTCCTGCACACATCTCACTCTGTATTTTATGCATTTGTTTGCTGTCTGCGTCCCCCACTATTTAAGCTCCATGAAGGCAGACAGACTCTTTGCCTTGTTTCCTGATGTGTCCCCAACATCGAGGACAATGCTTGCTGTGTCACAGGTGCCCAACAAATCTTTGCTGAATGAATGCATGAGTGAATGAATAAATGATGCCATGGATGGATGGTTTTAATCACATCCGTCCCTTGCTGAGAGGAGGTTGGGTCTGGGGTGAGGAGCGAGAAAGAAGAAAAAAGAATAAAGAGGCAAATCGGGGACCAGCTGGGGCCTGACTCATGCTCTCCAGGGACCCCTCTCCGCTGCCTCGCCCCCTTCCTCTGCATTTTTATTATGGATGCTGACAGATCCCTCTCTGGGCAACTAGAAATGATCTGCCGCCGATCTGGAAAGCCTCCTGTATACTGAGCCTGGTTTAATCTTCCCTTGATCAGTCCCTGTAGGAACCCAAGACACCTCCAGGCGACTCATAGGAACACAAATTACCATCCCGTTGCAGGGGTGTAGGCGGGTCATTAATAATAAGTCCTGATTGATAGAATGACAAATAAACCCAGTTTGGCTGCAGGAAACCCTGAGGATCTCATACAAATAAGACAAGCAGGTTGAAAAAAAATAGTAAAACAAATTTGAGGGGTCTTGGGGGGCCTGCTGCCCAGGTGCTATAATCTACCTCTGTCCAGAGGCAGTGGCTCAAAAAACGAAACGACGGTTTTTCTGTAAAGACCATGTTGCTACGGGAAGAGAGGTGAACCGTGGGGCCCCTGTAATGGGTCTCTGTGGGCCCCAAGCAGATCGGTCGGCGGGCTTTGTCCAGGCCCAGCGAAACCCAGGGCTGGACATCACTGCTCGAAAGCCACAAGGTGCAAGGGGTCAGCTGTGAAGGCACAGGGTGGTCTGGCTAGGGGCAGGGCAGTGACCAGCCATCTACGACTTCAGCCTGTTCTGTCTGTCCTCAGAGACCATCTACCAAAGGCACCGTGGCCTGTTACGTGCGTGGCACCCCACGGACCACCTCTCAGGCCATACGCCACCCCCACATGTCCTCCATGCCCCACCAAGTGCAACACCAACGAACGTAGCTTCACCTCCTTGGACGCTGGCCTCCGTCGGCACCGCTGGCCGTCAATTCTTCTTGGTCCAGTTTTTCTGCTGCCCCTGAATACCTGTAGGGAGGGGGCTGGTTTTAATGAATCACCCTGCATTTCCTCGGGGCTGGTTGTTCAGTGTCGGGTTATGACTCTCTCTTCCCCAGCACATGAGCGCAGCCCCCAAGGACCGCGTCTCAGGCGCCATTTCTGAAGGCTGAGCACGCAGTGGGGGGATGGTTACTCATGCCTCAGTTATTCATCAGATGTGAAAGAAACAAGAAGAAAAATGTGGTTGTCATTGGGGTTTCCAGATAGTAAATCCTGGGTCCCTGGCCACCGTGGCACCTGTTCTGTCTGTGTTTCTTGTGCATGCACAGGATGACCCCTGAAGGTCCCGTCCCAGCACCCTGGCCCCGGGAGGGGTCGCCCAGGGTGGCTGTGCCTGCTGGGTGGATGAGTTTGGGCCCCAAGTAAAGAAAAGGGGAAGTGAGGAGCACCAACAGGAATACCCATTAAATGAAAACTAACTTACACAGCCACCCCCGGTCACAGCAGGGCCCGCTTACTCATTTGAGTCATCACTGAGTCACAAGCTCCCCTCCAGCAGGGTCTCAAACTCAGGGCCTCCGGGGGCCACAAAGTAAGATTATGGGGAATGCAGGTAAACAGATACTGCATGTCCCCCTCAAACGGGAGTGGTCCCCACTCAGTTCCAGCCTATACTGGCCAGGAGAGAATGTGGGGTCACTGATCCCAAGTGGTTCCATTGGCTGTTTTTGAAGAAGTTAAAAATACATATTTGGGAATGGGGGGGCCACGGCACAGGTAATTCTTCAATTTTTATATGTTGGCAATTTATTCAGGTTTTGGCAAAGCTGAACAAATACGTCTGGAGACCAGAACAAATACGTCTGGAGACCAGACCCAGCCATGGCCACAGTAAGGACTCTGTTCTGAAAGGCAGCCAGGAGATGGGGGTGGACTCCTGGAGCCGAGGGCCCACATTCCCTGTGCTCTCGGTCCCCCACGCCCCGGGCTGCAGACCCACCACGGTCAGGGCACGGGCGAGCACTCCTGCACTACTTGGCAGTTAGTCCAATGCTCTTGCACACAGCCTTGCCTGCCCCAGGACAGCTGGTACCCGAAACGAGTCCACTGGGAGGGTGGCGTACCTGCCAACAGCCAGAGTTCGGGCGCAGAAGAGCACACAGGCCCTGTCATCACCCTGCACACAAGCACAGCGTGGTGTCCACTTCAGGCGCTGGGGGCTCTGCAGAAACAGCCCTGCGGACCTTCTGCCACGGGAGTTTCCTCTGTAGTTGGACAGTCCATAAGGCACGGTCCGCCTGCAAAGGACAGAGCAGTGTCAGGGCCACGTCCTGAGAAGCATCCCGGCCTCCCCGGCTCGCGGGCACGGGGCTGGAGAGCGGGCAGGAGGGTGCCCACACAGCAACGAGCCGTGGTGCAGCGATGGCCCAGGGCCTGGTGTCCACACCATCCCCCTGCACTTTGGGTCTGAGGAAGCCTCTGGAGGGAGCCCTTCACCCCTCCTTTCTCCCCCAACCCTCAGAAAGGGTGCTGGGATGGAAGGGTTGAAAGATGGGGGGTCCTGGGGGAGATGGGGGACAAAGCCTGCAAAACCTTCAGGCTCTCCGGCAGGAGCTGGCAGATGCCCGGGAGTGCACGTGGCCAACTGCAGTCTTTTCAAGACCGAGCCGCGGTCCTCGCAGAGCAGTTCTGGGTTTTCCTCCTGAACCCAACCCCTTAACAGACATTCCCGCTGACTGGCACACTGGTGCCAGTCTTCGTCCTTGAGCCAACGCCTGGGCCTGGCCATCAATACGAAAATGACCTCTTCCTAACCTGGCAGCCTGAGGCCAGCCCTGGAACCACCCTGCCTGTCAGAGCATCTCCGGTGCCGACACCAGCCTTGCAGTCTGTGCTGTCGGGCCTACAACAATGCAATTACAGCCAGAGACGCAGCCTGGCCTCAAATGTCGCTTCCTTGAAGAGATAAAACATCAGAGGACCCTCTGTGACCTGTGAGGTGCAGCCGAAGGCAGAACAGGCCTTGGGGAAAGTCTTATGAAGAAAAAAGCCTGAAACTGTTTACCAATTTTGTTTATGGTTGGAGCTGGGAGGAGGGTTAATCGTGTCATTCGGAACAATAAACATTTAAATCTGTTTATTATGCTCGTGTACATCCAAACCATCGCTCTCCAGAAAAAAAGAGGAGAGGGTTGCCAGGCAGCTCAGTGGGAAAAAGTTAAAAGCATATGCTTAATACATTAGTACCAATGAACAGGGCTTGGGGGACAAATTACTAATAACCAGAGGAAACTTAGGTAATCAAAAGTCATCCTCCAATAAGTCTCGGTTCTCCTGCCCATCCCCAAGATTACTGCGAGCCTACAGAAGTGCCACAGCCATCCGCCTCAAAAGGAGTCCTGACATCTCTCTGCGCTGTCAAAGTCATCAAACTGAATTTACTTTAATTTGAAACACACGCCATGGAGCCTTGCTGGGTGAGGGCAAAGTGGGGGTGCCCCATCGTGACCTGATGCCTGAACGGAACTTCCTCCCTGCTGGGTTGGAGGTGAGAGCTAAGCCTTGTCACCGTATTATTATAAAGAACCTTATCGGGGATCCCCCCCCCCAGTGAAGGCAGAACCAAATGGAGCAGTCTGTGCTTCCCAAAGGGAGAAAGCCAACAGGGTCCAGTCCAGTTCTGAGCTGGACCTTTGCTAAAAACCCCATTTTTCCTCAGGAATGGGAAATGGGGGTGGGGGTAGCCAAACAATACAGACATTGTTGAGAGGCAGGATTTGGCCAAAGGTATATTTTTCCAGTAATAGGGCCACATTAAATATCTAAGTGCTGACATTAAACCCAGTCCCCCATTTCTTGGTGAAAATTACACTGGAGGACTAACAACGCTCCCATTTTTCCATCAACAGCAAGACCTGCCCTTCTGAAACTGCTGTCAACTGATGATGCATTCACGTGAGCAGAGCTGCTCAGCTTCGGGAAAACATGCAAAAGTGTCTCAAGTAAGGAAACGAGGCAATGCAGGATTTGTTAATAGAGAAATATCACGCTCTTCGCCAGCAGCCAAGTGCAAAGAGCTAGTGTGCAAATGAGACTTTGCTATTTTCAAGGATGTTCACAGAGAGGTAGGGCCCCTTCCCCTCCCCACGGTGCTACAGCGTGGAACCGCCTGCTCCGAGCCCCAGGTGATTGACACGTGGGCTCTGCAAGCTAGCCTGGGCGGGGTGGGGGATGATGGAAGCTGATGCACTGCCCCTAATAAGAGGTCCAGTTCCAGTGGAGCCCACCTCCCACAGGTCAAGCATGCATAGGTTTTAAATGAATCAGAGAAGCTCTTAAATAAGAGTTCTGTCCTTTACCTGAACAAATATGGCTTCAAAACACCTGGAAGTTCAGGCTTAAATTAAGAATTCTGAGGCTCCTTGGAGTTCCATGTTGAAACATGGCAGCCCAAGGAGATTCTGCACCTTTTTTTCTATCCTGCTCCATCCCACACCAAGGGGGGGAGGGAGCCTCACCCACCCCCATACGAATGCACCCCCCAAGCTCCAGCTACCCCTCCTCCTATAAGCAGCCACCCCTTGGCCACCCTGTGGGCCTTGGGCTATGCACCTGGAGCCTTGTTCTGTCCCTGGATGTCAGACCTGGGAAGACACACGCACAGGCCCTTGAAGTGGACCTGGGAACATTGGGTAGGAGATCCCAGGATCCTGAATATTGGAACACAGTCTAGGAGAAGGGATACTGCGTGGCTGTCAGTCCCATGGACTCCGCACAATGGGTGGGAGACAGGGTGAGAGGAGGGGCAGAGGCAGCCCTCTAGCCCACAGGGCCCGGGGCAGGCGTCTTTCTTGACGAGCTCTAAGTGGATCACCAGCTCCTCGAAAGTAGGAAGCAGGTATTCTTCTTTTGTGTCTGCCACGGACTTAGCACAAGGTGGGACAAATGAAGACCACTGCTTGAGTGACTCATAATTAATTGTGAGATAATCTAGTCCAGCAATTCTGGGTTCTTTCCAACCTAAAAAATTCAATAACCATGAAATTCCATCAAAAAAAACCTCTAACATTTGCCAAGCATCCACTCTCATATATATAGAGAGGATGCATATATAGAGAGAGGATATATAGAGAGAGAGGATATATATAGAGAGAGGATATATATATATATATATATATATATATATATATATATATATATATATATATATGTATATATATGAGAGAGAGAATACCTAGTATTACTCTAAGTGTTACTGAGATACTCAAAGACATATGCATGTCTGATGTCTGTGCCTTTGGGAGTTCACATGCTACCAGGGTGTGAAAACAGGTAAAGGAAACGTTACAAGCCAATGGATACAGGTATTTGCAAGGTACACAAGAGCACAGAGAAGGGTTATCCGGCAATTCCATCATTCTGTTGTAAAGCACTTACATGAAGATGACTCCACCCTCTCAACAGTTTCCTGATCTACAAAAGGGTTGTCAGACAGATTGGATGAGACACGGCACTACATGAAAAATGCTTACCAAAAGTTAGCTGTAAATTAATGTTTGCGACTGTTGTTTGCTTATTTGGTCTGGGAATTCAAGTGAGTTGGATCAGGCAGAAAAGCCCCACCTACCACATCTGCATTTGTGATGTGTGACTAAGCAATAAAGAAGCATAATAAGGAACAAGAGTACCATATGGTCGGTTGATCTGTCATTCAACACTTTCCCTCCAATAAGCACTTGTATTTCAGCTGCCTTGGTCCCCTTTGTCATTTACTGTTTCTTGAATGGTGAATTGGAAAGACCTAATGGTGGAACCGTGAAAATGAAGTTACATCGGCCAAGAGCCTTTGACTAACAAGAACGCTCTGCCCAATTGTTTTAGCCTATCAGGTTTGGAGCACCCTAGTCTGTGTTAAGAAAGGCATCTCTTCTATCTGTTAATGTTTCAGTTATAACACAGGGCTCCATACAAGAGAAGCAGATGAGAAGAGCAATTAAGAGAGCTTCACCAGCTCTTAGACTCAAGACCCCTCCAGCACACCTACATATGCAATGTCTAGTGTCGTGTGTCTTTGTGTAATAAATTGCCCCTCAACATATGCACTCAGAACATTCATGATTTGATCGGTGATGGTGATGTCAGGATCTTATTTATCACAGTGTTCCATATTTGCCACTTTTCCCCAAATGTTACATATAAACGTTATTAAATATTACACCTCCAAATTGCCCGTATTTATTCTTCATTGGCAGCATCACACTGAAAGCATTTTATTTCTCTCTACAAGAGGCTTTTAAATAAGGAAAGCTGACTTCTTTAAGATTCTGTTTTTAAATTCAGTGTTGCCTTTTCATAAGGGAATTCATGATCTCCAGCTTTCTAATGAGGAAACTTGCTTGTATCCCTGAATTTTAAAGGAGAGATGCAGATATTCTTAAAGGCAGTGAAGGGGCTTCACTGGCCACAATTCTAAAGTCTCAGGAAAGTTTATCAAACTGTCATTCCCTCAGAAACCCAGTTCTCACCTCCTTCCCCCATTAATACCATTCAATAAATATCTGCTGAGTGTTTCTAATCAGCAGGCACTGGGTTAGACTGGGTACACATTCCTGAATGAGACAGGCAAGTGGCCCTGTACACACAAAATTTTAACCTAATACACAGGTCAGCCAATTGGCATTTGTGGGCTTCATTCAATCAACAGGGTTTTGTTTTGTTTTTAATCTAAAAATTTCACATAAACATCCCAATTTCCAGCTTGTTTTGAATAAGTGGTACTTATACTAACACCACACTCCAACATGGCAACGCCTGTTCAGAACTGGGTGATAAAGTCACTGTTCTCACTCCCTTTTGCCCCAGTCCCCACCACTCCCAGCCGTTTTCCACCTGTCCTTCTTTGCTCACTCTTGTTACCTCTCTGGCTGTCACGGGCCTCTGAGTTTACAGCCCCCGGTCTAGTGGCTTGTCCCATAAAGCAGAGCCAGACAGGTCATAGGACACAGTGACAAAATCAGCCCTTGATGCTGTTTTTATAAGTATAGTTGTTTTCCATTTTTAAAAGCCCAGCTCCTACTATCTCCCCAACAAACAGAAGATTTTCCATTTCGCAATCCCAGTGTCAAGTTGATGACCGACCTCCATCAGGTCACACTTTTCCTGCTGAAATGGGGAAGCGAGGGTGATAGTGCCTTCGGACCCAGGGGACATACTGTACAGAAGGCATGACGCTGCTGACGGGCGTGTGGCCGAGAGGAGGAGAAGCCACTATTTCGCACTGGCAGACAGGCAGGAGGCGGCCCCCAGCTGCCAGGCCCCAGCGGTCATGACCGCCTCCTACCATTCCCCAGATAAACAGCGTCCAGGCTCCAACATGCTTCCTAATTACGGCTCGATTTCAGATTTTATTAAATTCCTTCCTTAGAAGGCACCACTCACCTGCTCCTTGAGCTTAGAAAGATCTTCTTGGGCAAGGAAGGAACTAGGTCGCCTTCATTTACTAGCTTTGTAATCTTAACCAGAAAGAACAGCTGGCTATGAATTTTGTTCTGAAATAAGACAGGGTGAAGTAACTCTGGGAAGTGGCTGAATATTCAAAGGCCGATAAAAGCATCCATTCACATCAGCAAACATCAAGGGGACCCCCACTATGCACAAAAGCATAGCGGCATCGGGCGACACACACTCAGAGATGGGGGACCCCTCTCAAGGGCTTAAAAGCTTGGGACTCTCTAGAGCCTGGGGCCAACATGGGTTGTTTTTGTCTCCTGGAATCCAGTCTCTTACCTTTTCTTTGCGGAACTGTCCCTCCATCCTCGTGTGAGGTTTTGGTGAGACTGTCAATCAACGCCCGGCCTCCCCCTGCCTAATGACTCGCCAAGTGACTCAAGCTGGGCGACTGGACCTCTCTCTCCCAAGACAGCTGAGTGGAGCAAGTCAAGATCAGAAAGTACTCTGGGGACGGCCGGTTAGCTCAGGCTCATAACACCAAGGTTGCCGGTTCGATCCCCACATGGGCCACTGAGCTGTGCCCTCCACAACTAGACTGAAGACAACTACTTGACTTGGAGCTGATGGGTCCTGGAAAAAGACACTCTTCCCCAATAAAATTACAAAGAAAGAAAATAAATAAAGTACTCTGAGCCTCTCGTTGCCAGGTGTCCCCATCCTGCCTTGTCTGTGCCACTGTGCCCTTGGGTCCCCACCCCACCCCTCCCTGATACCTCTCCTTTCTGAGCCTGGTACTTTTTTCCCACATGCGCGTGAGCTGCCCTATGTCTTTCCAATAACTCTTTTCATGCTGTAAGCTGGACTGGGTTTCTGTGGCTTCCGACCAGGGACCTCTAGCTGACTCAGAAGTCACTTTCTTGAGATTGAGGCAACCATGATCTCTTGGGTTTAACAGAAAAACCTGGAGTCTCTCCAGCTGCCAGGGACAAGTAGAGGTTTTCTCCGTTGCAACAAAAGAATGTGTTTAGAATCAGGACAAAACCCAGCAAACTCAGCTGGCTGGAGTCCTTTCTTTCCAGGTGTGCCCACTGTGAGATGTTTGCTTTGGACCACGCTGTCCCTTAGGCAGGTGGCAGCAAGCATGCTAGTCCAGGATGTGCAGAGCCTGGCCCCTGACACTTGCTCAGAAGTCCCATCCTCCAGGGAACATATTCCATGTCCATTCATCAAACGCTTGTGAAAGTCTGCTGTAGGCCAGGCCTCATGCCAGATACCCAGAGGGTGTCCTCCAACCTCCAGGAAACACAGGTCCTCAGCGACCTCGTCACACAAGCAGAAAACACACACACTTTCTGATGCTCAAGACTATCACCCAAACCTGTGGCTCACAAACACTGTAGAGAGAGCCAGCAAGCTGCAGCTTTGCTTCCACTGCAGAAAATTCTTGCATCTTTGGGTCAGAAGACACCCGGCTGATTGCTCATTCAACCCCCGCCATATGGAAAGACCTCCTCCCATGGCCCTCAGGGATCGATAGCCCATGATCCTAGAGTATCTGGAAATATCAGGAGTGGGCAATGTGCTGTGAGTGGGTAGTTAACTTTTTTAAAGACACCCTCTACAAACAAACAAACAAACAAACAAAAGACCAACTTTGGGTTTATCCAGGACTTAACTGCTTAGGAATTTTACCAGAATCATAACCACGTTCAAAGAAAGCTGAGCACTGATCCCCACCAATCAGACCTAAGAACAGGAGTTATTGCTTCACCTGTACTGCAGGTGTGGCTTTCTTTTTTGTCCCGAGGGGTCGACAACAACTGGGCTTTCTCCAGCCAAAGTCACTAATAGTTTCTGCCTTGTTCACCTCGGCCCCAGGGCAGCCAGGGCGGGTGCTCAATGATACCTCAATTACCTCAAAAATAAATATCTGTTTTAGGGTCTAAAATAGCCATGACTTCTAGGCCACATTCACTCTCCCAAATGTATAGAATTCTTGGCTAATGTATTGGATTTCTGCTACTGTCGTCCTCAGTTGGCGGATCTCTGAGCGTCTTCCTAGGAAGAATATGGTCTCTAGAGTATGTGAAGTGGAAGAACTGTCTAGACAATAGCCCTGCAGGCCTCTCAGCACCGTGACGGAGAAACCAGGACGCACAGGTGAGGGAGGCATCAGAGGTGAAACCAGAGGCTCCGTGAGGCTGGCAGACCCAGGTTTCTGGTCCAAATGGAAGGCTCTCTTGCGGGGAGTCTCTGGGTAACTCCCTTCCCTCTGGCTTGAGAAATGAAAGGATTGGGTTTCTGGAAAGGCCTGGTCAGCTCCAAATGCCACCTAGCGATTCTCAAACATCCTCTCTGTCACTTGACATCTCCACACAGCACAATTGCTGGAGGAGACCCTAGCCCATCCTTCCAGCAATCAAGCCACACCTGAATAAGGGGTTCCTGCCTTGCCCGAGCTAAGGGGTCCCCAGGACCCCACCAACTCTATTTAGAAAGCTTTGGCCTAAACTGTTTGCATTCTTCCATGTCCTGTTACCCTATAACTGAGCTGAAAAATAACCCCAACGCCACACACTGTATCGTCCCATCAGCTCACGGAGACACAGGCGCCGTCATCCCTGAACCCGAGACACACATGTGCTGAGGGACATTTAGGGGAAGCACAGGGGTCAAGGAGAGGAGAATGACAGAAAAGTCCTTCTGTGCTTGTTGCGAGGTATGGGATTTTCAAGAGTTACGGCTCACACACAAAAAAAGTGACAGAAACCAAGTCCTCCGACAGGTGTGGGATGGTACCGTCTACAGACCCATCCAGATCAGGTGGCCGCCCCTCCATCTGTGTCCCTGTGACTCAGGCTAGAGTTTCTCTCCCCAACCCCCAGTGACCCCAAAGAATTCCAGGCCGAACGGAGGCATGGGAAGCCCACGTCTGTTTGGCACGGCCTCATTAGAACTTTATGCAAAGCTGCAGACAGATGTGGCCCAAAATAGTTCCCAGCAGTGGAAGCAGAAGGGGTAAAACAAGGGGCAGGTATTTTTCTTTTTTTTTTTAAGATGGGGGTATTTGGAGAGGGGTTAAAAATATAGATACACCATCACACATCCATTTAAATAACCCACAGAAAGCAAGAGAATTAAATAATCCTCAGAAAGCAAGAGAAGACGCCCTGCTAAGTGTCAGGACATTTGACCTTGGAAAACCCCACCGAACAACGACACACTCCCCTTCGCGATAATAAAGACACTCCCATTCCCCACTAACTGAATCCTTTACGTTCTTGCATCGTGTCCTTGCGGGAGCTCTGATCCATTAATCACTTACTCCAAACTAAGAAGACTGAGTCCCCCTAGAGATACCGGCTTTATCACCAAACAAGAGCCCAGGGCCAGGATTAGGGACAGGTGCGAAAGCACAGGTCGGATCCTGCCTTTATTAAAAATGCTGATATCGTGTCGATTATGACATTGTTGCACTAATTTTGATTGTTTTCAACAATGCGAGGAACTTTCATTTGTCTTGACTGCTGACTTCTTGGCATCTCCTGAAAGTCTACACTCGCTCTTTTTTTGTGTCACTCACCTCACCCTATCCCCGACCCTGCAAGAACCCAGCTGGAAATGAGAGTTATAAAAATCCAGAAAAGACACACGCACCTCTGCTTTCGCACTGACTTGCTTCTGACTTTAGGCAAAGCTGTTTTACGCTCCCCCCCCCCCCCCCCCCCCGTTATGGGTGACACTGTCCACCGTGGGCCATTCTCGTCATCACAGAGAAGAACCCTGACGCCTCGGCCACGGCGGCCTCCGTGCCTTTCTCATCAACGCCCAAAATGAATCTGTTTCTGCTTTTTAAATGACTGGGCCGGGGCACAGTGCTCCCTGGCTGCCCTGTTCTAGAGTTACTGTTTATGAGGGTCTCCTGCTAAGGCAAGGCCATAAAAGACGAGAAGGCCTGTGCTTCTCCAAAAGCTCTTGGCTCCTAAGACCCCCCCGCCAAGCTGGGGCAGATGCAGAAGGCAACCAGACACCCTGTCCTCCTTGTCCATTCCTGGGAGGTTTAGCGGGTGAGCAGGAGCTAGAAGCATCCCAAACTGTCTGGACACGCAGCTCATCCAGGAGCTCACTGTCTGGGTTTATTTTCCTTCTAAGTAAAACTGGTTCTTATTCCAAAGAGGGGGCAAGTGTGTGCTGTGTGTGTCCCATTTTGAAGATCGCCCTCTTCCCATCGGAAACATGACGTAGAAGGAGAACAGGTCATTTCCTCACGTGAAGCAGCTGATCTATTTGCTAGCAGTGGTGACACGGGGCTACCTGGAGGGACAAAGGGGGCCCCTCCCCGGCCTCCATCAGCCGTGTGGAGGTGCTGGGGTCCAGGGTAGGACGGAGATCTGGAGGGGTAACGCTGTGGGAGGTTCCAGCATGGCCCGTGGGGCCTGCTTGGGGAAAGCACTGTTTGCCTCCCAGCTTCCTTTGTTTTAAATTCTTGCAGGAATAAACTGCACCAGAGATGTCACAGCCTTTTATCTGCCCTCAGATTTAAGGCCAAGTTCCTAGCTGCAGCGTCCCTTTCATCTAGCCGAAATCCACATTCTCCCTCCAGGGTCACGCAAGGTCACAACCTCTGTGTACCAAATTTTCTTGCTGAGACCAAACATCCCCCAGCCTCAAGTCCGTCCCTCTTTCTCTCCTCCAGTCGGGATCAGCTGGTCTTCAACGGAGCCCATCTTTGCTCCTGAACACCCCCTCCCCTGCTCACACCCACTCTGGGACAGAAAAGGGGGCTTTCGGTCCCAGTGACTTCAACAGGAAGGTCACCTTGTGTGAGCCGACCTTTCCAACAAATTCTGAAATGTAACCCCACGTCTATGTATGGTTCAAAGAGATATCTTGCCTTGAAATGTCCTAAGAGATGTGCTACTCGAACTCAAAGTTAGGATCTAGGCGTGGACCAGACTTCCAAGGAGCACACGGGATGGAGGAACGGGAGCGAAAGAGCCATAGAGTGAAATCGTGATTGGTCGGATGCCCGAGTCCAAGACCACTGCTGACTGGCCGACACTGTCTTCTCTCATGTGCCCTTATTTATTATTTGTCACAAACAGAGGTCCATAGTATTCCCTGGGATTGCCTCCTGGCGACCCACACTTCAGGTCCTGGGCAGTGCTGGGTGAGACTGGAAATGACGGCCCAGGGTCCCGTGGGGTCCTCAGTCTGCAAATCGCAAGGCACTATGTTTACTCTGGTGGGCTCCCCAGACAAGACCATCATGCAGACAGACCGCTTACCAAGACCTCATAAGGAGGACTTTAACAAGAGGCTCTAAACAGATCCTTCAACTTATCCCCAAACGCCAGACCCCGTCACTGCCCCTGCCTCCCTATTAACAGCGGGCGTCCCAGGCCAGTGGCTTCACAACACACCTGGCCCATTCCCCAAACAGTCTAGTTATGTACCCAGGTGAGAGGGAAGCAGCAGAAAACAAGGAAGGAGGGACAGATAAAGGTGGGACCAAATCTCCTCAAGCCTGGGACAACCTTTGGCCACCAGTGTCCTTATCAAGTGGCTTATCAGCTGCAGAGGCAGCCTGGGCTGCCTTTCCCAGGGTCTGTAAACCTTATGCAAATTGAATGCTAATAGGCCATCCAGGGAGCAACCTCAAGTTGAAGGGTAAGCTCGGTGTGACTCCAGGAGGCTGGGCCAGACCAGGGCTGGACAGTCCAAGGAGGCCGACCTCAGCAGTGCTCGAGGAAAAACTTTCTACCCACAGCACCCTCCAACCACAGAACTGGATACAGCAGGAGGGGGATGGCCCTGGCCCGGGGGTTGTGTACTTATCTTTATGGCTATGTCTTCATGGTGTTGAGTGTTCACCAGATTCCAGCCACTGTCGGAGCATGTCCCAGGGGCTTTCTTGTGTCATCCTCACATAGCTTTACTCATAGGCATCACAGCCAGCATCAGTGCTGCCACCATCACCATCATCTGCATCGCCATGACTACCAGAAAAGTGTCCCTCTGTCTCCCTATCTGCATCTCCAGCAACAACAGTCCCCATCCTGGCTCACAGGTCGGGTGCCTGTTCCTGGGGTCCCTGAAATCATACGCTGGGTGGACAGCTGATCCCACGGTGGCAGGAGGCTAGGGTACCACATCCATCCATTCCACTGAGAGGTCCTACGATTTCGAGGGTCCCTTCTCGGAGACATGCTGGCACGCCTTTCTTGAACAACACAGGAGGCAGAGGTGAATCTGTTGAATTGTTGTCTTAAATGCAAGTTCAAATGTTTTTGTTAACCATTGTCACAATTATTATTTTCACTCTACTCCTTTGAGGAGGAAAAGAACTCTAAACGAATGTCGTTCCTACTGGTTGAGTCAGCGTGGCATGTTTCGGGGTGGGCAGGTTGTCTGCTGTCCTAGAGTTGGGCTGATGTCTGCGCCTTACATGTAGACACAGAGAGAGAGGCACCACCCTCAGGCCACATGACAAATCAGAGCTCCTGGGTCTGGGGTCTTCCCATGAGGAGGAGTTACAGAGCCCGGATGGTCTAGCGTCGTCATGACCCTGCACTGCTCTTTTCATAAATCCATTCCTACTTGTCAGCCTATATGGGAAACATGGTCACCATCACAGTGTCACAATACTTCTCTCTTATGTCCTGAGAGGGATTAACAGATGGCAGGTTCCCTCAATTCTTGGGAACAAAGTGGAGAGGAAGACAGGAGGGCCCTCTGGGTGTCCTGCAGCTCTCTGGGCCATTTGATGGGCTGGCTTAACTCTCCAGTCAGGTGTATGGTGGCAGGCATGGAAGGACTAGCCCCCTGTGGGGTACGGACAGCCCCGTGGGGTTAACTGTATATGTCCACTTGTCTAGGCCATGCTACCCAGATATCTGCTCAAACAGCTGTAGCTGGGAAAATGTTTTAGACGCGATTACTATTTACATCAGCAGATTGCCCTCCATCATGTGGGTGGGCTTCATCTAATCAGTTGAAGGTCTTCACAGAAAAGACTGAGGTCACCCTGAAGAGGAGGGAATTCTGCCTCCAGGATGCCTGTAGATTCAAGGCTGCAACCTCAGCTCGTGTGTGTATTTGTACAGACAGGCGTATCTACACACACGCACACACACGGGTCTCGTTGGTTCTGTCCCTCTGGAGGCCCTGACTAACACAAATCCCCACCTGGTCACAGGACACATCTGGTTTTTAAGCGTCCCCATGGAGAGCAGCCCCACGTGTCCAAGCAGACTGCTTGTTCTCTACTTCTCCCCTTATTATTTTAGTCTCAGCCAATTTTCCATGACCGTGAGATGGGATGTGTTTTTCATTGCTGTGGGGTTTTGTTTTTGTTTTATGTTGGCAATGGTGGGTTGTTTGGGGGAGCTGGGGATGAGGGCTCCCTAACACGGCCAAGGAAAGTCATGAAAATCTCACGGTCCTATGGACTCGCTGTGATCTCAGCCACCTCCACCGGGGCAAGGATTGCAGACAGCCAGGACACATTTGCGTCCTCTTTGGGGACATGGACTTCCTGGAGGTTATAGTGGAAGTCATGGGCCATGTGCACAGAGAAATCCACACTTCCACGGCCGTCTGCAGGGTGTGTGGGCCTGTGGAAAGCATCCACGCACCCTGGAGCAACAGCCTCGCTTGTGGGAGAAGGCCTTGCAGACTAGAACCTCAGTGACAGCAAAAACAGGGGACCATCAGCAGGCGGCAGGGCGTAGCCAGAAGCCAGCCAGCGTGGCGGGGCTCTGCTGTGTGCTGTGTGCCGGCAGAATGGGCTGGCCACGCGCAGGTCCAGAAGAGCTAAGCACGGGGAAGAACATGGGAGAACCGGGGAAGCTCAGGTCTCATCCCCGGAGGATGGCTCCAGGGAGTCACTGGTCTCTCGCACCTGAACTAGCCGCTAACTTCCCACAACAGTGCGGGACCGATGGCAGCAGAAACTCCCAACATTCCTCCTGCAGCTTTTAGGTTTTTAACTGTGGCATAAACTGGCCGCACTCACAGAATGCCCGCAACCTTGCAAATGTTCTCCCAAAGTAGATCGTTGAGTCCATCTCCGTGCAACTGAGTGGGCAGTAGGAGGAAAGATACCAAACCCTGAAAACCACCCCAAGTTCAACATTCTTGGTGTAGGCATGAGGATCAAGGCTCTGTGGGCTCCCAGGCAGGCAGCAGCAGGGCCTGGGAGCAAATCCCAGCATGGGGAAGTTTCGAGAGACCAGGAGGGTCTGCTGACGGAAGAGGGGGTCACAGATGAGAGACAGCAGGAAACACTCAAGAGGTGGGGCTGTGACGGTACCTGGAAAAGACCTCGTTACACACTTCTGTTGTCCCTTTAGCGCAATTCAGTCATTTTTCAGACGCTTTCATTTCTCCAAAGGCCTATGTTCCCTGTCCCCACAGCCCATTTTTCTCACATTGCAACTTTGTCTGAGATGTTCGGAAGATAGCAAATGGACCTGTCTACCTATCACCAGAGAGTTTTAGGAAGAGGAGAAATGAAAGAGGGAGAGGAGGAGGAGGGAAGAAAGAGAAAGACAGACCATCCGGAAGCAGCTCCCTCTTAGAAATTATTTTCCTTGTCTAACTTCAAAACGCTCAAGTCTGGCTATTGTCATTTTTGTTTCCTGAGGAGTTCACGGGACTCCCAAACACCATATTTAATCGTTTTTTCCTAGTGTTTAAAAAGAATCTGGGTCAGGAAAGAAAGGAAGAGGTAAATCAAACTGTGAGAAGAAGGTTAGCAAGTTGGCTGTCCTAGAAAAAGTCAAAGATCCATGGCTTCATCTCGGGCCATACAAGACAACTCGGAATTATGAGACAGGATTTCAAACAGACCGCAGGGTGTTTGCTTGGCCTCTCGGAGGCATTTCAAACAACCGCTTCCCCGGCCTGTGCTGGGGGCTTGGGAACGGGCAGAGAACTGAGGTGGTGTCCAAACCCTCTCCTTCCTCCCGTCCTGCCCTCCTCTGCCCCCAGCCCCCTGCCCCTAATTTGGCTGCTTTCTTCTTTCTCCTTTTGATCCACAGCCTGGGATTCTTGCCAGGCCAGGACTCAGCCCTGCTGCTGGCCTCCCTGAGTCCTGCGTTTGGTCAGATCACAACGCCAGGAGGATAAGAATCGGGGCAAGTGTCGGGGTGATGGGGGCTGTAAGAAAAGGTGACCCTGATCATTGTCTGAGGCGGAGGCACCCAATCGGTGGCAGACCTGTCCAGGAGCACCCCCCGCCCCCGACCACACATCACTCTATCTTCCCCACGAAGGGCTGACTGTGTAGACGAGCTTGACCACACACAGCCCGACAAGTCAATTCTGCCATCAGTGTCAGCTACGTACCTTGTGGGGCCCAGGATAAAATGCAAACGTGGAGACTGGTTCAAAAAGTATGAAGACTCTTAAGATGGCGACAACAGAGAAGCAAACCAAGTAAGGACTCTTCTGAGCCCTTGACCCTGGGCCCAGGTTGCCGGGTGAAGCCGCCCTGTCTGCCATTCTGGCATAATGGGTGACTTTCCAGATCCATCCCACATGTGGTTACAGGTCTTGTCACCTGGTTTGAAAGACATTCGACCCCTCCTTTTACCCTGCTTTGCCCTTAATTCTCCAGGTTGTCCATGGAACAAGGCAGGAAGTGAGCCCATCAAAGCTGTCACCCAGCGTGCCCAGAGGTCAACTGGCTTGGGGATGGAGGAAACCATGAGGGACACAAATTAAGGTGGCTCCCAACACAGTGACAGAGTTGCTTTTCCAAGCCCAGGACTCCCATTCACACCAGTTCCTCAATCAGTAGACCCAGCAGGGCGCTGGGAGTCCCAGGAGACCCCAAGAACACCCAGGGAGGCAGAACGCCGAGACGTCTGGTCCAAGTCCCAGATTTTAGAGGTCGGGAAGCAGAGGCCACATGGCTGGTGACCAGCAAGGTCGAGGCCTCTTTGCTGCTTGCAGGACGGTGCTTTCGCACAGGGGTTCCTAAAGTAAGGACGTGGACCAGGAAGCCAGCAGCCCCTCCCACAGCACAGCACCCGCTCCATGGCATCAGGGGAGGGTAGGATTTACAGCAAGGGGGGGGGGCAGGACAAACTCAGGCAGCCCGAGACAGTTCTTAGGGACTGGAGAGGAGAAGGGGAGGCCATGTGTGGTGGTGGCGCTGGGTGACAGTGGGCGACAGGGGCCAACCCCTGGGAGGAAAGGCGCCTGGGGCCCGTGGAATCTCAGCCTGATGGGCAGGTTCCGCCAGGCCCCGCGAAGCCCACCCCAGCGCTCCCTGGAGAGCAGGTTGCTTTCAAGGAATTTGAAACTCCTTGGACCCTGGCAGGGTCAGGAACGGGGAAGGCCCACTTAGCCCCTGGGGCAGGAGATAGCTTTTGGGGCTTCCTCCATCTCAGAGGGACTTCTCAGGTATCTAATCCCTCTGGCCGGATCATTTCGCTTGCAGGGAGGGCCCCGTTTCACTGGATCAGGAGCTCTGGGATTGAGTTTCTCCAGGGCAAGGCCCTCCAAGGGGATGGGGATCACACCCCGACCTGTAGAGGGGACCTGGGCTGGCAGGAGACCCAGCAAGAGCCCAACGCTGTGTCAGGGCAGGCTCTGGGTGGGACCAAGTCCTGTGGGAGTGGGAAGCGCACCCCTCAGGCCTGTCCCCACCAGGGGCTCACTCACTCGGGGGTATTGATCCAAATTATGTCCAGGTGACAGTAGTAGACGCACTCCTTGTCCTTGTAGGTGAAGCATGTGCAGCGCCGGGCTCGGCCGCGCACAGGGGCCCCCTCGGCCGCCTGCTCCTGCCCAGGGCTTCCGGGGCTTGGATCTTGTGCTGCTTTCGCGGCCACAGTCTCCTCAATGTCCCCCTCAGATCCGGCTGCAGGGGCGGCCCGGGGTACCCCGCTCCTGCCAGCATCTCCAGGCTGGGGGCGAGGCACCAATCCTGCAGGAGGCAGATTGAGGGGTTCCTGAGCTCCTGGGTGTGCCTGCTCGTGACACCCACCATCCCCAAAACGTGGGAGAGGGGGACCATCAAACTTTCTGCAAAATTTGCAAGCTAGGTGCACTTTCTGTAAAGTCTCCAAGTTATGCCAACTGTTCTGAAAAGTTTACAAAAGCTACATGCCCAGTTTCTGGAAAGTTTGCAAAGCTATGTGCATACTTGGTGGAAAGCTTGCAAACTATTTTCATTTTCTGCAAGGTCTGCAAGCTATTTGCACCCGTTGGAAACTTGCAAGCATTTCTGCACGCTTTCTCAAAACTTTGCAAGCATTTTACACAGTTTCTGAGGAGTTTGCAAACTTTTTGAAAAGGTCCCAACTTCAGGAAAAATTGACCAAGCTGGTCGGGGCTGCAGGTCTCTCGTCTGCGAGTGGGTTGCAACCTCCAGGGCCCCTGGGGTAATCCCTGCGGCCAGTCTGCCCCCCCAGGAGGTGGCGAGCCCAGGCAACAGGCTGCTCCCCGCAAGGCACCCTTCCCCGCGCTCCCCCCACCCCCCACCCCAGGGTCCTTTTGTGTGAGCTCCCGCCAGGAGAGGCGCGCTGCCCGCTGGCTTACCTGCGGCGGAGGTTACTGTGAACCCGAAAAGGAGCCACAGCCCCAGCTCCATGAACCCCGATCAGGCGTGGGAGCACCGGGCCAGGAGGACAGACGCCTGTGGCTGCGGAAGGGCGCTCGAGCAGGACACAGCGGGCCTCGTCCTCCAGCTGTGGGGGTTCGAGGCCGGCAGCTAGCTCGCTGCGTCCCGGCTCCGTCCAGGAGTTGGCTGCGGCGGTCACAAACTTCAGAGCAAGCTGCCCATCCCTGCGCAGGGCTGGCCGGCTGTGGGCTCCAGCTTTTCTGGCTCCCGCACCACCCCCTTCGCCTCCCCGCCCCCCGGAGGGGCTGGAGCTGTAGCGCGGGGCCTTTGAACCCGGGGCGCACCGAGGGTCGCCTCGCAGGCGAGGGGGGAGCAGGCCCAGAGAGCAGCAGCCTGCGGCGCACCCAGCACAGCGGGGCGGGGGAGGCACGCTGGCCCGGTGCGGTGGGGTGGGGTGTGGGGTGGGGTGGGAGCAGGGACAGCTGCAGAGAGGCCACGCGCGCGAGCGCGCGCGCGCGCACACGCACACACATTCACAAGCGCACACACACGCACACGCAGGCACTCACACCCCCACTCGCTGCTTTGCTGCCCCAGGACCGGTAGCCCCCACCCCCGGAGCAATAGGAGAGATAAGGGGCAGCGCAGATCGGCTGCTACCTTTCATCTCAGGGGCTAAGGGAAAGCAACCTTTCTCAGTGTTCACCTAATGACACCTTACCCTTAAGACCCGCCTGCCAAGGCCCGGGGCGTACTTTACACTCTATACTCTACACTCGTGACTCAAGGCACTGGCTTGTCTCCCTGCCTCTCCCAGGAGCTTAGAGTCAGTGGGTGTGGGCCGTGGCCCAGGAGCAAAGTCAACCAAGAAGCAGGGTTAGCGGTCCTGGGGTTTCCTGGGGACTTGCTTGGAGTCCCTTGCACAGAGGGGTGGCTTCCGTGAGAGGCAGGTTCCTCTCCCAAGGCAAGGCCTCTGGTCTCTCCCTGTATTTGCTTCATGGTCCTCTGAGTCTACATGCAGGCGGCTTTCCCAGCTCACCTGGGATCTGTCTTCTGCAGGGAGCCCGCCCAGAAGACGAGGGCTGGTCTCTTTTGTTCTTTATCAAGGCCATCTGTACAGAGAGCAGTGCCTGGGCACATAGGAAGTAGCCAAGAAACATTTGTGGGTGAATGAATAAATGCTTCCCATGGACGAGGCCCTGGACTACTGACCTCGGAAGACGCACAGGCGCCCTTACAGCCCCTCCCTGACCAGAGCTCCCTGACCAGAGGGAAGGACGACAAGGGAGGAGGTGCTCCAATGTCATCAGACAGTTCCCTCCTGGCCTCTGCCCACCCCATCGGCTTGGGTTGGATTGGAGGTGGCCTTCCCTGGGAAGCCGAGCTTGGCGGGGGGTCCCAGGCCTTGTGGAGGAAGAGAAATAGGTCCGAAGCCCTGGAGTTGTTCCTCGTGTCTCAGGGGACTTGTGACACGCCTCCCATGAAAGGTGAGGCTGACTTCCACCCCCACCCCTTTAGCCTAAATTGCCCACTTCTAAAAAACAGCACAGCAGAAGTGACAAATGACTTCTGAGGTGAAGTCATAAAAGGTGCTACACTTCCACCTGGCTCTCTCTCGGGACACTTGTCCTCTGGACACAGCTACCATGCTGGGAGGAAGCCCACACGAGCCCACATGGAGAGAGCACATGGGGAAACCTACATGGAGAAAAGCTGAGGCCTCAAAGCCAGTAGCCAGTGCCAACCGCTGAAATGTGACTAAATGAGCGCCAGATGACTGGAGCCCCCAGCCTTGAAGACTTCCAGCTGAGGGCTAGCTGTGCCCCTGTGCCCTATCTAAATCCTGACCCACAGAGCCCAAGGGCATAATAAATGGTCACTTTACACAATTCTGGGTAATTTGTTGCCAAGCCATTGTAACTAAAATAGTACTCAATTCCCCCCTGCAATTCCCCATCCATTCTGCCCAGTCCTTGAATCCAAGTCTAGAGGTGGAGAGCAAAAGACGCCATCTTTTAGGGTCACTGGCCATCAATAAAGACAAATGCTCTGTAGGGGACTTCTGCTTTATTTTTTGTGTTCCATGTTTTGAAAGTTAGGAAAACCCAAGACTAGGATCATCCTCTGTTCCCGCCGGGCTAGGAGTTGCATCACTTCATTATTATCTATTTCCTCGGAATTAAAATATCCATCATCTGCAAAATAAAATATTATTGGAGGATGGCTGGAAAAAGAGAAAATACACTAATCAGCTAAAAAAGAGAAAACAGGTAGAAGGCAGTGTCCTGGTATGTTCAGACACATTGCAATGTCAGCACTGCTGAGACCACTCACTGGATCTACTGCCTTCCGAAGCTTGAACCAAAACCAACACACCCTGGATGAGCCTATCAGGCACCCGTAGCTGCGAAATACCAACATGGGGCTGGCCTTGCCCTCGGAGGCTTCTGATCAGGTTGAGAGAAGGAAGCCCAAAGATAACCAAGGATACAGGGTGCTAAGACCAGGAGACACCAACCACACAGAGCCGAGACAAGGAGAGAATGTGGTCAGCTCGATGATCAGAGAAGGCAGAATTTTAATTGGTCCTCACAGCAACCTGGGCACCCTGGTTGGAGGTGGCACCTCCAAGGCAGTCAACAGCACCCACTCCCAGGGGAGAAAGGTCTTCCCTTTTCTACTCTCCTTCAGTCCTTCTGACGACGCCCACGAGGACCCCTCGATTGGTGTCTTTAGCAACTCTCTAACAACCTCCCTTTTTTGTGCTGAGAGAGAACATACCATAGGCATAGAGCCTTGGGGAGGCCACAGAATCCATCTCAGCTTTTCCCCCCACTTTTTTTTTATTGTGGTAAAACACATATAGCATAAAAATCACAAAGCTGGTTTGCCTATAACTGAAGTTACGGAAAGCTCGGATTGAAAGAGTAGAGAGCACTAAGCCAGACACGTAGGAGGGGGAAGATGGAGGGGAGAGGAGAGAGAGGAAGGGGGCACAAGGGGGGGAGGACCAGGAGGAGAGCATGCTGACTGCCGAGTCCCTTAGGCAGAGGACAGTGGACAGACTGCACCAGAGAACTGCTTGCACGGCAAATGGGGAGTCTCATCGTTCTTGAAAATAGCTCTTAGAAAAAAAGTCTGTGGAAATGAATAAAATACATATGCGACCATTTGGCCAATTGAAGGGACAGAGGAACTTCGAAACTCCAAATCAGGGATGATTTCTGATGGCTTTTACTGTAGTGAGTAGGGAAAAGAGACAGCGGACCCAGGGAGGTGCCTCTCCACATGGCTGGTGCTGCCTTGGGAACCCGAGGGTTTGGTTCTGGTCCTCTAGTGGTGGGACCCACCTGGTTGTGTGTGGGGAGGAAGACACACTGGGGGAATCAGGAATGGGCTGGGAATCAACACTGTCAGCGCCCTCCTGTTTCTGGTGGACCAGTTGTCCACTTAATGCTGCACTGATTGATTTGTTACCCGTAACTTGGAAAGCCACTGTGGGACACACTGGTTATTATTGTCTCCCACTCAGCATCCACTCCCTGTCTCCTGGTCACAGCACTTGGCTTCTCCTTTGAGGACTCACGCACCATTTGTCCATGTGGTCAGGTGGGTTCGGGACTCCAAGGCACGCGTGTGACTGAGATCTGGCCAATCGATAGATCCCATCCACTTGGCCACAGTGATTGGTTCAGGGCTGGGCCAGGTTGGATGAACCAGAGCCAACCTCAGACCTTTTGCTAGGACACTTGGGAAGGAAGTTCTCTAGTCGCTGGAATTGTGGAGAAGAAAGGAAATGTGCCTAAACCTACGGGTAGCCACTTTGCCACCATGAAGCGAGACTCTGCCTGAAAAGGGACCCAACATAGAGGGGAACGGAGTCAAGAGCTGCAGAGACTGTGTTAATGTCCTGATTTGAGCCCCTGGATTTTGCCTGAAATCCACACGATCCATATACTTTTCACTTGTAATGGCTCATAATTTCTTGTTTAAGCTTGTTCGGGGATTCTGTCACTTTCAACTGACAAGTTCCTGGCTGGAGCACCAGCAGTCTTCCTGGGCTCCAGGCTGAGCAGTGTGCAAAGGAAACATACAAGTCACACGATTCGAGGGCAAGCGGGTGGTAAGGGTTGTTAATCATTGTTTGGCCCTTGTGACAACTCAACAAAATTCATACTACAATTATTCCCATTTTATAGATTTAAAAGATGAGTATCAAAAAGGTTGAAGTGACCAGCCTACGGTCAACAGCTATGAAGTGGCAAAGTCAGGACTCAAATTAAGTTCTATTCAATTCCAGGGGCAGAGTTTATAACCAAGAGGCAGCCCCGCCTCTCAAACTCATACCCTGGCTTTATAATGACCCTGGGCTTTTCTCTGTGTGTCACTGACGAGTCACTCCTCGCCATCGGTCTAGTTTCATTAGTCCCATAATCTCTGATGAATGGGTCATGTGGAGGAATAATGACCACATGTTTCCTCTGCAGAGGACGCTAACAAATGGTCCTTCTCCTCCTCTAAAGGTAGACAACACTCTGGATCCTCCTTTACTGTCTGCCATCAACGGTTCCCCTAAGAGAAATGATAGATCAGGACACTTCAGGGCCTCGGCCAAGGGCATGGCGACATCATTCTGTTTATTTTCATCAACTTTTTCTAGGCTAGCAGATGTGCATCTGTATCTTTGAGACTGTACCTCTCTCTCACTTCAATTTTGATTCAAAATCCAGCCTTTAAGAATATTGCGATTTATCTAGATAAGCATCCCCTTGAGTGGCCTCTTCATGGGCTTTATGACTCTTTTGAAGATTGTTTCCCTAAAATTTAGGGGATTTAAGTGAGAGTAACATAATACATTATGTAGTTTCCCATTATCCTGGACTTTCTTCCTCCCACCCACCTTAGTCAGCGGAAACCCTGGGCTTGCTCAGAAACTGGACAATTAAGTACTTTTCCATGTTGTCCCAGTCTTAGCTGAGTACCTCCTCTCGAGTCCATCATGTGGTTCATTGGAAGACACACTGGGGGAAGGACCAGGCTCCACATTCTTTGCTTTAAAAGCTAGATAAATTATATAGAGAGCGCCAAGTGAAATAAAATGATCATACTGCATTTCACACTTCAGCCCTGTCAATTACATGTGCTCGAGGGCTAAAAGAAATTGGCTGTTTCCAAAAAGAAATCTGACAGCAAGTCTAACAAAAATTGTTTGAGACAGCGCCAGTGGTTTTCCTGTTTTCTGTTGTGGACAATGGCTGTGGTTGGCCCTTCAGCACCCTCCAGGTCTGGTATGGGCTACATCTTTCCCTGGGGAACCACTTCTCCCCCCACTCCCCATCGTTTGGTTGGGGCTCCAGGACCAGGCTTGTATCTCTGGACTAACCAATCGTAGCATCACATCCTCCATGACATAGGCAGACCTCTGGGACTTTGAATGTGAGGCTCTTCTGTTTTTCCAAGGAGTTGCTGACAGGATCAGATGGGAGTTTGCGGTGTTGGCAGCCATCTTGTCACCACGAGGAGAAACGTCTGTTCAAGAATGGAGCTGACACAGAGAAGGCAGAAGTAGAAAGTAGATGTAGGGAGATGAGCCAACATAGCACCCTTGACTTCTCACCTACATCAGCCAGTACGTTCCCTTTGTTGAAGCCAGTTCAAATTAAGTTTCTGCCACTTGCAGTCAAAAGCATCCTATATGTTTCATCTCACCTAACTGTGACATTGAGTAGGCTGTCAAGATGACAGGTGCAGGGGTGAGGGGGAAGTGAGTACCAGCTGGCAGTAGACACCGCTGATGGTGTCTGTCTCAAGAAACAGCAGCAGGGGAGTCATACTGGTTGACTTAGTCAGGGGGTGACAAATGCTACTAAAATAAATATTTAAAGCTTTTCTAGAAAGCCTGAGGTTCCACACTTCCAGTAGGCAAGATGTGAGGATTCATTCAAAAGCCACTTCTTGTGACGGCAGAAACTGCCCAGAGATGGGGGCTGTCCAAGTCTTGAAGCAAAGTGTTATACAAACATCAAATGTGACACCAGCCCAGAGCTTCCTGGTTGCTTGGCACAGACATAAAGGGACTATTTCCTAGTGGCAGGGCCCAGGACTCCATTTTCAACAGCATCAGCCCCCAGCCAGAGCCAGTTGAGTCCGAGAGTGTCTGTTCTACAGTCGGGTGCCTGTTTTCCTCAGCAATGCCCCTAGCTCACACCTTCCCCATCCCCTCCTAGGGGCCCCCACCCAACCGCCCTCTCGCGCGCACACACCCTCTCAACTTCTTCCCGACAACATGTGTGCATTGTAACTGGCGCCTTCAATGGCTTACCTAAAGGTGGGAATTTCAGGCATCCTGGCAGATCAACGGGAGAGATACTTTTGAGCAAGTTAAGTCAACATGCCACAAACACACCTGCCCGTTTTACCCACCTTGAAGTAGCCTTGACTTTTATCAGAGGAATTTTTCACCAACTGTATCTTTCTAAAGCTCGTGTGCTGGTGAGTTCTCATGTCCAGCAAATGCAACCAGTCGCCAGATTTGGGAAACCTGATGCTAGCAGCTGTCGCATGCCTTGATCTGTTTGCAGAGTAAAAATATTCACAAAGCACTTCTCCATTTCCTTCACCTCATTGCATGAATCCTGCCCAAAGCCACTTCAAAACCCAACTGCTGCCCCTTCTAGAAAGTTCTACCTGATTTGCTTGTTTAAAGGGAATAACTCCTGACCTTCTTATAGCTGCTGAAACATTTAGACTTTCAGTAAAACCTAATGGTAACACTTGTGGACGCATTGGACTCAAACCTGGATTGAAATTCTGACTCCCCCTAACTTTGCCTGGCTGTGTGACGTTGGCCAAGTCACTTCATCTCGCTGAGTGTCAATTTCCTCATCTTTGAAATGGAGACAATCGCAGAAACTACCGAGTAGGGTTGTTGTGGATTAAATGAGAGAATGTAAGTAAAGCATTGAATATAGGGCCTGGCACAAAATGAATAAGTGTTTAATAAATGTTATCCACCAGCGGTAGTAGCTGTACAAATTACAGTTGTGCATAAACTTTTCTGCCCCAGTAGATGGAAGTCCTTTGATGATAGTGTGATCATCATTTATTGCCACAATAGTGTATGTAATGAACATCCCCCCAAACAGAACAATGGTCCACAAAGCGTTTGTTGGCTAGGCAGCTCTGGGGCCGTGCTGGGCTCACTCATAGACCAGGGATCAGCTGGCTATTGGGGAATCCAGGTTGACCTTGGCTGGGCCGACAAAAACGACTCAGCTCTACTTCACTTGTTGCTCACCCTCTAGCAGGCAAGCCCAGGCATGTCCTGCCCATGGCCGTGGATGGGGCGCCAAAGACAGAAAACCCAATGCACAGACATTTTTCTGTTGCTATCTCATCTGTGAACATCCCACTGGCCAGAGCACCTCCCATGGCCAAGCCCTTGTGACCCATGAAGGCACAGAAAGTTTACATGGTCAAGGGCATGGAAAGAGAGGCGTGAAGAATTAGACTCACTTGCAACCTACCACAGGCAGGAACTTAAATCCTGCAACCCACCTTAAATGGCATCTTGATCCTGAGAAATCTGTTTGTAAATGTTGGCTGAGCTGAACATAAATGTGGGCTCCAAACCGAAGTTGCCTATATTGCCAAGCATCCAAATCAGTGATTAAAAACAGAAGGATTTATGGAGTACAGGTGATACATTGTTATTGAGGGGGTTTTTTTTTTTGGGGGGAGTCCCCAAACAGCCAGTTTTATTTCTTTACATGGAAATCTTTAAACTTTTCTTCCCAGGGTCAGAGAAAAAAAGATATATTGCATTTGCCGAAATTCCCTGATGTGTCACCCACTTTTTCTCCTCATCTAGGTCTCCCTCACACATGGGAACTGTCCAGACTTCAAAGTGAAGTAAGGAAATGAAGGGTGACAGGGACATGGAAACAGATGGAATGAAGGAGTAGAGGTTGTTGCGGTGCAGGGGGTGTGGCGGGGGGAAGAGGCAGGACAGAATGCTAAGGGGACCGCCTGATTCCAGAACTTTCAAAAGTTAGAATAAGGAAGGGACTCCCCAGAACTTCTCAAGTGATGGCACAGACGCATTTTCTTCTGAAAAGAATTTCACAATCATGGTTTTAATGAGCTCCACATTTTCTCGTGTAAAAACAGTTCCCTTCTAAAAGACCAGAGAAGCCACCTCAGCAGGACACCCGCTAACAAAAGAGTAAAGCAGTGCAGTCTGGAAGTCATAACTCAAGCTGAGAAATCCAGGGAGGGCAGGATTTGACCTGACACCTTCTCAGAGACATGGAGCTCTGAGACGTAGCAAACTCCCCTGCCAGAACATGGTGATGGATTAGGGGAGGAAATGGAAATAGGGTGGCTATTATTTTTTTTTAACCTTAGGATTAAACTCTTAGTTTCCAGAGATGTCAACTGGTATCACAATGAAAATACATTTAGAAGAGTTCTAAGTGTGTTCCTCTATTCGCTCAACAACTACGTAAGCACCTATCAGAGCCAGACATTCTTCTAGATGCTGATATTGGGACTGTGAACAAGATGGATGGCTTCATCATGCCTACATGCTATTGGCGAGAAAGACAATAAACAACAAAAAGACAAATCATTAATCCATATGATTTTGGGCTGGGATAAGTGCCATGAAGAAGAATGCACAAATAGAAGGAGTAGAGAGTGACAAGGGGGGTAGGGAGAGGGGCCCCATTTTGAGTGGAGAGAGAAGTTGCTCTTAGGACATGCCATTTGAGGAGAGACCCAAAGATTTGAAGGAGAAAGCCAAGCAGAGGGCACTGCGTGGAGGGGATGAACTTGGTGTCTCCCAGGAAGAGTGATAAGACCAGTCTATTAGTTTCTCTTCTCAGTATCATCTGAGCTCCCTTCAGATTCCAGACCAAGGGCAGTTCACTGCCTTGACCTCTCAGGCCAGGGGGTGGGTCTCCCATTATTGGCGCTCCTGGGAGCACCTGGGATTCTCATTTATAGCATTCTTCAGGGTTGTGACAAAATGCCTATTTCTATAATACTCTGGGTGGGTGTCTGTTGCCCCCTACAACATTCTAAAAGGTATAGACCCTTCTAGAAGGTAAAGACCCTGTTCCCGGCGGTGACGTCAATACTCACACCAGGGCCAGCCACTCAGCAGATGTTCCAGAAACACATTCAGTGCCTTTCCTGCATCCTCTCCCTTAATCCTCACAACAACCCTGCCACGTGGGCACTGCCATCATCCCCATTTCACAGATGAGGAGTCTGAGGCAGAGAGGGGAAGTGACTTGCCAAAGGCCACCCAGCGAGGGGTTGGTCACGATTTTAATCTAGGCCAGGGGTCGGCAAACTTTTGAGACGGAAGAGCCAATCCTGTCCCTCACAACAATTTAAGTTATTCAAGAGCCATAAATATAGTTTTACATACTCATCATTATGTGAATAACATCCTTTAAAAATTTTATAAATGAAACTCTGATAGTTTTATTTTCATTTTCAATTTTACTTCAGAGCCACAGGCACGTACCCAAACAGCCGCATGTGGCTCGCAAGCCGCAGTTTGCCGGCCCCTGGTCTAGGCCTATTTGACTCTAAAGCCCAATCAGCACAGCCCACCCTCTGGATAGGTGGTTAATTCAGGGACAGGCACGTGACCCAGTGAGAGCCAAAGACACGCCAGGCAACACTTGCTGGGGCTTCTGGTTAGACAAGCCATCTTTCCCCCTGTGGCTTCCCCCGGTGAAGGCAACGCAGTGAAAGACAAAATGGAGAGAGAGAGAATCAGGTCCGTGTGATGTCAATTAAGGCATTGGCTCAAACCTACCCTGAATCAGACCCGCACCTGGACAGCCAAGTCATTATGCTCTAAGGCAGTTGGAGTCTGTGTATTTCATTTGCAACATCGATGTTTTCTAATTGATCCAACATGCTGGCAGTGGGCATCTTCATCACTACTGGACTATTGTTTTATGGAACAAACCAAGATATAAGGATGTATGTATTTTACCAGAGCTGGTTACACATCAAGTTTTCTAGATAGGTCACCATGGGTTGCATCCCCTCCCGTATTCTCCAACCTTCTCAGCAGCTCAAAGCTCCCTATGGCAGACCAGCAATGCCCACTCCCTGCTATGGCCACCATAGCCCGAGAAGGAATGAGATGGCTAGAGCTGCTTGTGGTTAAAAAATTCTGAGCCATGTCTGCTTTTTCCTCAGTACCATGAATAAATGATTAATTTGTGCCAAATGCTATAGTCAGGTACAGTCATGTGAGAGCAGTTAAGCTGGGAAGAGATGAATCCATCAATCACCAGCAACCCAGGAGCATTGTGCTTGGTGCCCAGGGGCATACAGAAGTGTGACACAGACTTCACACCTTAAAAGCCTGTGATTTGCCAGGGAGATAAAGGAAAAGGCAGGTAATTGTTAGAGCACAATGCAAGACAGACGCAGTTGCGGCTAAGCTATCCTGCGGTCTGACGGGGGCTGGGCAAGGCCAGCTCTCAGCCTCGGAAGTCCCCGGACTCTGCAGCACAGCTGTCTCACACATCCCACCACCATGATTCTTGCCAGAGCTGGGTACTCCCCTACAGTTATGCACTTAATATTTTTCAATTATCCCGCAACTTTTTTTTCCTCACATTTTTTGCTTTAAAAAAGACAATGTCAGTTACACAAATGGAAACCAATCTCACGTGCCATAAAGAGAAAGTAATTATAAAATTAAATATAACGAAAGCACAAAACATGATCATCTAAGCAGATATAATTGTGTGCTAGACTCTCAGCTTTTGGTTGGCCCTCTCTTTGTGCAAAAAAGGAGGTGAGCAAGTGTCAGGGAGGTGTTCAGGGTATACTATTGGCAGAGAGGACTGTCCTGGAGGCAATCAGGGTTGAAACAGATCTAGGGAGTGGCCTTATCATTATGCAATTAGTGTCAATCAGGTCCCTGCACCTCCTAAAACTACCTCGTGTGCCCTGCTTGAGTACACGTGCAGAGGAACTGCAGGCAAGGGCGCTCGCATCACGGCTGGGGTTCAGATGCCACTCGGCATGTTGGCACACTGCTTAGCTCTCCAAGTCTGTGTCCTCCTAGCAAAAATGGTGAAAGTAATGACACCTCACTGGCTCGCAGTGTTGTTGGGAGGATTTTAAGTGATTGACTTAAGTGCAGTGATATACACATCATAATTCAACAAGTATAAGCTGTCATTATTTTTGTTGCAGTGACGATGATGATATGATAACCTTGGAGACCCACAGCCCGCCTGTGGGTGCAGTGAACCAAACTTGACTCAAGGTTTGTTTACAATGACAACTGTGACAATGGCTGCAAGGATGAGCCCAAGGTGTTAGAACAGGGAGATCCAACTCTGTCTGGA
The DNA here is from genome assembly GCF_001890085.2 of Hipposideros armiger. Lineage (NCBI taxonomy): Eukaryota > Metazoa > Chordata > Mammalia > Chiroptera > Hipposideridae > Hipposideros > Hipposideros armiger. The sequence goes on from NW_017731382.1 coordinate 3,240,564, forward strand.
GAATCAGAGAAGGGCCCCTGAGGAGGCCCCTGGTGCTGAAGTCTGAAGGAGAGAGAGGAGATCAGGTCAAAGGACCATCCCTGCCATGCAAATGTGCAGGTCTGGGCAGCCAATGGGAGAGCAGCTCCAAGCACCTGGCAGGGGCAAGTCTCAGCGTCAGTCCTGGGGATTTCCACCCAGTGTCCCTCTGGGTCAGAGCCAGGAGGCCTCACTGGGTGCTGGTTGATCATCAGTGAGGGTGTGGCCAGACGGGCCTGCTGTGTGTTCATTCCAAAGGGCTGCTTGGGTGGTGCCTACCGTTCTCTGGGGGAAGTGCCGTCACCTCCCCTCCATTCCCATGGCCTGGCGAACCTTCTTCTCCCAGCAAGAGCTCCTCGCTAACCACAGAGCAACAGACCTGAGGCCAGGTCCTCCCAGACCCTGGCTCTACAGCACCCCTGGAGTCACTCCTTTTGCGAAGTGTAGGAATTATGTATAAAGTTGAAACATCAGTGTGCTGAGTCGGCGTGAAGGACACTTGGGGCACTGCAGGAGACAGTCAGGAGACAGCTCGGAAAGACAGGCCATCTCAAAATGAAGAATTCCACAAAACCAAGCACATCTCTTGCCACCACAGAGATCCTGAGTGGGCTGCAAACACAGGAGGGGACGCGGTTCACCCTCCACGTGGCCAGATACAAAACGAGGAGGTGGGTTACTACAAGCTGTAGGCAAATTATTTATTATGATTAAAAGCTACTGTGTATTTATTGAGTCTCTGCTTTGTCCCAGGCAGCAAGCTAAGTAAGCTCTTTTCATATCACATCTCGTTTCATCTTCCTGTCAACAGTCGAGCAAGTATCCTTAGGGCCCCTTTTTCACCATCTGGGAAACTTAGGCACGGAGAGATGAAGTAACTGGCCGTAGGTCATACAACTAAAAATAATGGAGTCACAGGGGCCAAGGCTGAGGCCTGTGTGACGGCAAATCCAGACTTTTCATCCCATTCTCATACTCCCTCCTCTGTGGCACCTGGCCGTGGCACATCCCCTCTGATGGAAGGGGAGCTCCTTGAGTGTGAGGTCCATGTCACTGTCACCTTCATATCCTTAGCATCTTGCAGGACCTGGCAGGTGTGGACACCCAGTGGCAGCTCGTCAAGTGAGTTTGCTGAGATGAGCTCGGTGTAAGGTGTGCTCTGACATTTAGAGTTTATGTTAAAGCGGAGAAGGCAGGAATCCCCTGGCCTTGGGGACCCATGTGCCTGTCTCCACCTGGAGCTCACTGTGGTGGGCATCATCTTGGAAGGATGATAGCAATAGGACCCTATGGCAATGCCACAAGACCTTAGGAGGGCCTCTCCAGCCGCTGCCATCTGCCCCCCAATTTCCCCAGGTCCATTTGCTCACAAGTAAGGCAGGCCACCCAGGGGCCAGCTACAAGCCCGGGGACACCAATGGGGAAAGCTGAAATTCCACTCGTCTCTGTGAAGAGCTGAGGGCCCCTCCACCTTCCAGCTAGACTGGGGTTTCTCCAAGATGCAGAAGGTGGGTGAGTTGTGACTTTAGACATTGAGAAGGCATGCGTGCTTCCTTTGTAAACCACGTGGTGTCTGTTGGTGCTGGTGCCAGTGGGCCAGCTGACTCACTCATTCCCTTATGTGTGGGCTCAACCCGGGTACCTGACAGTGGCCCACCCAACACAGAGCTACACCGCCTGAGAGAGAAGAGCCCTTGATCGTTATGGGCTTGCTAAGCCTAACTACGTGCTCTGGACCCTGGGAAGGAGACGAGAAGCCAGAACAAAGGGATAGAGGCCGGATGGGGTAAAGAGCAATGACACGTGAGCTCACTGGGCCCTGCAGCCAGAGTCCAGGGCAGCGGTGGGTGACAGGGGCACAAGACATCCAGGAACCAAGCAAGATGGGATCTGCAGGTCCCTGAATAAGTCTCCAGCCAGAAGAAGGAAGAACAGTGAAGGGCAGCAGCCCTGCCAGCCCCTGGGCCTCAGGGCACAACTGTGGAGACCTGCTGATGGCCTGGAGCCCCACTTCTGCACAAGGTGAGGGCATGTGAACTCTGCAAGCACAGGAGCCTCCTCCTCTCTGCCTTTCATTCACTCACTCATTCACTTGCTCATTCATTCATTCAGCAAATTTCCTGAAGACCGTTTGTGACACAGGTACTGTTTGGGGCACTAGGGAACAAGTTCCCACCCTCAAGGTGTTTACAGTGCTGCTGGGGGAAGACAGAGAATGAACAGGTAAATAACATGGACTATCATAATTAGACTGCAATGGGTACAGTAAAGAAATCAGCAGGGTAGGGAGGACACTGAGTAACTAAGGGGGCCACTTATGACAGTGGTTGGCAAAGGCCTCGCCTGGTAGTTGACAGTTGAGTGGATCCCAACGATGGGAGGGAGCCAGGTACCTACATACTCAGGGGCAGGGTGGTCCAGGCAGAGAAAACAACAGGTGCAAAGACCCCGGCGGGGTGGAATCAAGCTTGGTGTTTGCCCAACGGAAGGGCAGGAAGGCTGCAGGCTCATGCATCGGTTTTCTGTGTCTGCTGTAACATTACCACACAGTTGGTGGCATGAAGCAACAGAAAGTTATTCTCTCACAGTCAGAAGTCTGAGATTGAGATGTCAGCAGGGCCATGCTTACTCCTAAGAGCCTGGAGGAGCATCGTTCCTGGCCTCTTACAGCCTCCGGGGCCCAGGCTGCGGGCAGCAGGACTCCAGGGTCCCATGGCCTCCTTCTCCCTGCCCTCTCACATTCAGTTTTCTTATAAGGACACTTGTCATTGGATTTAGCAACCCCACCCCCACCATCCAGAATAATCTCATCTCTTAACTTAATTATATCTGCAAAGATCCTTTTTCCAAACAAAGGTCATAGGTTCCATGTGGACATATGTTTTGGGGAAGGGTCACCATTCAACCCACTATAGTCTGGCCTCTAGCTCCCCCCAAATTCACATCCATTCCACGTGCAAAACACATTCCCCCCAATCCAAATCTCCAAAAATCTCATCCCATTAGAGCATCTATTCTAGGTACCAAATCTCATCATCTAAATAATCTAAATCAAGAATGGGTGAGACGTTGGGTAGGATCCACCCTGGGACAAGATGACTGTTGTCTGTGGACCTGGGCGCTAGGAAACAAGTTATCTGCTTCTCGGGCACGATGGTGGGTGGGCATGGGATAGACCGTGCCCACTGAAAGGGGGAAACGGTGAGCAATGAAGGGGCCCCTCGCCCCAAGCAAGTGAGCCATCCAGCAGGGCAAGTCCAGTGGGTTCTGAGGCCTGAGAGGAATGGCCTGTGGCTCTCAGCTCCGCCTCCTGGGGCCTTTAGCAGAGAAGGGACTGCAAGGACCCAGGGCAGAAGCTGGAAGACCAGCTGGGATACTTGTGTAGACCCAATAGGGTGGTGACTTAACCCGGGAACATGGTGGTGGGAATAAAGAATCACGGCCAGGTCAGATTCAAAAAATATTTTGGGGGTACAGCCAGCTGGGTTTTGCAACACATTGAATTTGGAAGGCAGGAAAAGTGTGCTGGAAAGGACTCAAAATGCCTTCTAGGATTTGGGCCTGAAGCTTGACAAGAGGGAATGGACATTGAAGTGTTTTGAAATGTAGGATGAAGCTCTGTCTGAATGAAGGGAATTCTTCCCACCCTTTCGGCAGCTGAAACTAGAGTGTGGGTGGCCCCTACACCCCCAAATTAGAAGGCTATAGTGCAAAGGCCTTTCCTCTAGCACTCAACCAATTTCTTTTATTCCAACCCTCATCTGTACTTCAAACTTGAGGCACATTTCTCAGAGAAAAGTATTGGGGGTGAAAAGAAGGAAAGAGTTATTCTTGGAGGCTGACCCCATGACCCAGAGTGCTGACAGAACCTCCCCCGAGCTCGGGGTCTCCCTACCTGCCCCTCTTCACACCCATTCCTGGAGACACTGTTCTGAGTGGGGCCACCCAGCCCACCAAATGGGCACCAGGCACTGGTTACACCAAGCCGTCCATCCCTCAGTCCCAGAATCATCTGTCTGTAGCTCGAAATAATCTTAGAATCTGCTAACATCACTGCTCTGAACTGGTTGAAGACAAAATGAAGTGACAAATGAAAACCCTTTGGAAAAGCGGATTGACAAGAAAAGGTACACTCACTTCATACTTTGAGGTAACTGAGGGAGGCTCTGAGCTGCCCAGCTTGCGTGCAGCTTTCAAATAGCCACGAGATGCTGGCATCTGCCATACTTTAATTTGTGTTTTCATTTTGTCCCCCAGGCAGACTTTATTAAGGAACGTCTGATAATTAAGTGATCTTGGGGGCTTCCTACAGCTGAACCTTAATCAGAGAAACTGAAAATAAAGCTCTCCACTTCCTAGGCATCTGCTGGGTGCCACGCACTGACACACAACACCTGACACACAGCAGCAAGGTGTCCCTGTTTACAGCTGAGGAAACTGAGGCTTGGAAAGGCTCAGAGACTTAACTGCAGTCTCACAAGGGAGAGACTGGGCCTGGAGATTTGAATGTGGGAGTTGTCAGCAGATAAATTACACTTAAAGCTCTCAGGATAAGCTCACCATGGAAATGAACGTGGCTCGAAAAGGCATCTGGGCACTGAGGTCTGGAGTAATCCAAAGGTTAGAGCTAGAAAGAGGGAGAAGACCCAGAAAAGGGGGCTGAAAAGAGAATCCAACTATGATTCAACCCCACTGGGCCACTGCTCCCCACTGATAATGTGGGGGAGGGCAAATCCAGACACCAGTGGTCACGCCCATATTCCCAACAGCCATTTTCCACCGGCTCATCTGTTCACTCAGCAATACTTCTCGAGAAGTGAACAATGGATGGGGCACCACCAAGGCGCACCCTGTCTAGCAGAGGAGGCTGGTAATGCAAAATCATTAGAATGCTGCATATTCTGTGACCCAGGAGAGCCAAGTTTCAAACAGGGATCAATGCAGACCCACCCACCAGGTCACTTAGGTCAACAGGTGCATCTGACTACAGTGAGCAGGTGAATCCCAATAAATGAAAAAGAAAGCCACCAGGCAACACCAAGATACAAAATAATGAGAAAATCTGGGCGCCATTCTCAGAAAGTTTATAATCTACTGATACTGCTGGACAGGAACCGAGATCACACTGATACTAAAGAGAAGCCCAGAAAACAACCCTTGCATACATCCATGAATGATTTTCAACAAAGGCACCAAGACCATTTAATGGGAGAAAGACAGTCTTTTCAACAAATGGTACTCGGAAAACTGGATACCCACATACCAAAGAATAAAATTGAACTCATATGCAACAACATATACAAAAATTAACTCAATATACGTGGTTCAAAGACCCAAACATAAGAGCTAAAATCATAAAACTTTTAGAAATAAACATAGGGAAAAATCTTCATGACATTTGATTTGGCAATGACTTCTTGGATATGACACCAAAGCCACAGGCCGACAACATGAAAAAAACAGACAATTTGGAGTTCATCAAATTAAAAACTTTTGTGCATCAAAGGATACTATCAACAGAGTAAAGAGCAACAAACAGAATGGGGAAAAATATTCGCAAACCATATATCTGATAAGGAATTAATCATCACAATCTGTAGAGAATCCTAAACTCAACAACAACAAACAAACAGATTCAAAAACGGCAAAGGATCTGAATAGACATTTCTCCAAAGAAAAGATACAAATGATTAAGACATGAAACGATGCTCAACATCACGAATCATCAGGGAAGTGCAAATCAAAACCACAATGAGATGTCAACTCACACCCATTAGGATGGCTATTATCAAACAACAGAAAAGAAGATCTGAAGGCGGGGACAAAAACAGATGTTTCTACACCCATGTTTATAGCAACACTCTTAATAATAGCCAGACAGTGGAAGAAAACCAAATGCGCGTGGTTGGCTTACTGGAAAAACAAAATGTGGTCTATCCATACAGTGGAATATTATTAAGCCTTAAAAAGGAAGGAAATTATCATACATGCTACAACATGGATGGGCCTTGAGGATATTGTGCTAAGTGAAACAAGCCAGTTACAAAAGGACACATACTGTATGAGTCTATTCATATGAAATGCTTAGAGCCGCTACCTTTCTAGAGACATGAAGTAGAATAGCGTTGCCAGAGGCTGGGATGTTGTGGTCAGGGGTGGGTCCTGGGGAGTTAGTGTTTAATGGAGACCGAGTTTCAGTTTTGCAAGATGAAAAAACGTTCCGGAGATGGATGGTGGTGATGGTCGCACAACAATGTGAATTTACTGAATGCCACTGAAGTGTACACTTAAAAATGGTTCCAAATGGTAAATGTTATGTATATTTTACCACAGTTATAAAAAACAAATTTTTACAAAGAGGAAAAAGGTCCCCATTCCTCACAAAACAAAAAGTTATCAATGGCTCTAGTGGCCAAGTGGGTTGGTTTTCGGAACTCTTTAATTCAAAGCCAGAGGGACTGGAAGGAAATCCTGGGAGCCTTTGAAAAAGTCACCAAGACAAATCATTTCTTCCCCCTCTTAGCTCCTCTACAAAGCATAGCTGGTCTGCAGTGACCCGCTTAGAATCTTTCTCTCACCAACTCTTGAAAGGGAAGGTGAAGCCAAGCGTGTGACCCCGGGGAGGGGGCCCTGAAACGCAATCCCTGTTCCTCTGCCACTGTAATTGTGCCACCTGATGCCCAGCACTGAGGGAGACCCTTGGGATGTGATCCCTACAAGCTGCTTGACTGTCGTGCAAGGGTCAGCAGCCATTTTTCCAAAGGGAGTTTTTAGGGAGGGCAGAGGCGGGAGTTTTAAAGATAATAATAAAAGTTTGAAGTGAAAGCAGTGTTCCCCATCTCTTACTTAAAAAAAAAAAGTCAGGAGGAAGGAAACAGAAGAAAGGTCACGTGGTCTTGAAATGTGGGGGCACCCACGTGGTCTTGAAATGGTGGTCTTGAAATGGGGGGGGGCACCCACCCAGCGTGGCTTTCCTTTAAATCCAGTAGATCGCTAGCATCGGCTCTCCGTAAATGAGAAGCAGACAGTCCAGGTGTTGCTGCAACCCGGATCATCAAACTACACAGTTTTGCTATAGAACCAACGCTTTCTTTGTCTGGGTGGAACCCTGAAAACCTGAGTCACATTGCTTCAACGAGGCTGGAGGCTGATCTCCTGGTGGAAATGGTCTCTCTACAGGGAGGCAAGAAAGTGCTTCCACTCCGCTCCATGCCTTCGTGGGGAGCATGAAGATCACCTGTGCCAATCTGTGGCCGCGTCCCCTGGCAGGCTTCACTTCCTCTGCTTTGGCGTCGACCGAATGATAATGTTTAAGGTCGCCTGACCTTTGAACAGACCCGAGCTCTCTCTGACAAGCTCCTCTCTCTTGAGGGGAATGTTAATGTGCAATGCCAATAGAATAGGTATATAAACGAAGGCTTCTGTTCCAGCTGGGACGTCCTCTGAAAGAGGTTCATTATTTAATGCCTTTTGGGGAAATAGTTCCAACTGAGGGACTCTTTTCATGTTCAGATAAATTTAAGGGTACACTGCTCCACAGAGTTGTCAGTGACAGGAAACGAGATGATTTGCCATTTGCACGGGTTTTTGTTGGCCTTCAATGTTTATTCTGTATCAGCCTCTTAGATTTCTTTGAACAATCAGGTTTTAGATGTAAGTTTACACAGGTTCATCCAAGCAGGACCTCTGTCTGCATCATTCATCGATTTCATCAAATTGGTTTAAAACCCTGGCATATTGGACATCTGGTCCTGCTGTGGTATTTTTCCCCTGCATTGGCTAATTAAATTAATTGAAATTCAGCCTTTTAAAGTGTCATTGAGGAACATACAATTGCCTCTTCCTTTTGCCTGACGTTTTCTCTTCACCACTGCCTGTCCCTTCCCCCAAATTTATGTGTTTGGGACGGGAAAGAAGTGGGGAAAATCACTCGAAACTCATCTCAGGGGGTTAAAAGAAAAATTCCAGGCAAAGCAGGGGAAATGAAATTAAAGGGTAAACGAGGGTAAACGAGGACGAGCAGTGTCAGCTACGAGATTTCTCGATTTGGTTTTGCATGGGTACACTTCCACAATAGCGTCAAGAACTCTGACACTATTTCTGGGAAACAGAAAACAGCATTGTGGAAAACAGTTGAAAGAGGGTGGCGTTGCTTTTTACCTCTGATGAGGTTATGTAGACTTTGTTCTGTCTCACAATAGAATTACGAGTAAGATTTCATGGTTCGAAGTAGCCTTAGACGCCCCGGGAAGCAAGGCTCATGAGAAAATACTTACATAAGTTGAAAGGGAGGCCAGAGGTTGTCTAAATAAGCTTTGAGAAATAATAATTCTGAAGTAAGCCGAGACCAATTCTGGGATGTAATGAATGTTCAGCGCTGTCCAGGCTTAATAGAGGAGGTGGCTGTGTAGTAAGGACAAGCCACTCCACGTCAAAAGCCAATTAAAAACCTAAGGTGCTGATGGGCTGACTTACGGTGGCCTGGTCCCCTCAGGCACCGGTGGGTGGACGCTTCCCCTTGCAAGACCGTTTCTGAGGTTTTTCACACCTGCACACCCGAAGGAAAGAAAAGCATGCATTCTAGTGACAGAATCCAATTAATTAGAGGACCTGTTATAAACATTGGGCTGCATGACTTTGGCAGAGAGCAAATTTGTCATCTCGAGAGGAATTCGACATCCTAAATAAATAAGTACGGTTAGGATGATAAAGCCAACTTCTACCTACTTGAAACGCTTTCATTATTAAGAGAGAGAAAGACAGAGACAGGGTGCAAACTTGAGCAAGATGGGTAGTGTTCAGCAAGAAATCAAGTGACTCCAAAACAGACCAGGGGTGAATGGTGACTGATGGCCTAGGAGGAATGAAACCAATTTATCCCCCAGAAGCTCCTGGAATGTAAATGGCTTGGATCAGCGTCAGCAGGTACCTCCGAAGAGGGCGCACCACTTCCAAACCAGGAGTAACACAAGAAACATGACCTTGACTTTCCTTTCATTTCACCTTATTTGTGGGTGTTCTCATCCAACCCACATGCTATTTTTGATACGAGATGTCCATTAAATTCTTCCAAATGAGGTACTGTGAGTGTGTTTACATCATGGCTCTCAATCGAGGGTGATTTGTCCCCCACAGGACACTTGGCAATGTTTGAGGACCCTTGGCCATGTTTGAAGACATTTTTGATTGTCACAACTTTCGGGAGGGATGTTGGTTACTGGTATCTAGCGGGTAGATAGAGCACAGGGCCATCTTACAATGTGCAGGGCAACCCCTACAAAGAAGCACTTGGCCCCAAAAGTCCGTGTGCCAAGGTTGGGACCCCTGGTCCTCTGGACTGTACATTTTAAAGCATTCAGTCACCCAGACAATACCCCATTAACAAGCATCCCTTTGCACTCCAGGCTCTGGGTGCAGAAATCAGAGAGGATTATTTAGATGACAAGAGACAAAGCCCAACTCACATACGATCAGGCAGAACAGAGAATCCAGTGGTTCTAGTAACTCAAAACTACACCAGGACCTTTCACAACTTGAGTATAGTTGGTGCCCCCGCACACACTCTGCTCGGATGGACCAAGATGTCTGCAAACAAAACTTCAGCTACGCACTCATTGCACGGGCTTCATCCTCCTGAGGCAATTGCCCAGAGCTGTTTCTGGTCAATGGAGGGTGGGAGGCAAAAGGAGCCTGGAGCCCTTGGATTCTCTCTTGTCTTGTAGACGCAACTCTAGGACGGGCTTGATATCCTCTGGCATTTGAACTTTGCCCTGGTGAGAATAAGTGCGATTTATACACAGTATAAATTTAAAACTCCCAGAGCTCAAGCACATACATGTGTAACACGACGCCACTTGGAGATGCTTGGTGCAGCCTTCCCCACGAGCACTATGCCGAGAGGATGTCTGCTAAGCTTTGGAGCACTCATAAATCCTAAGAGACTGGGCCCAGCATAGTGCTAAGCCAGCGCCCTCCCCACACACTTAAAAATAAAAACTAATTGGATTCCCTTGGTACCCATTTTTCATCCATGATCCCAAATGTGCTGTGAGCCCTTTCACGATTAGGAGAATATGATAAAAATGTTCCAAGAATTACAACAAGCAAAAGGCAGATGACATGCATATCCATCATTGTTTCTTCCTCAGCCAAAAAAAAAAAAAAAGAATTAAACATTAAATTGGGTTCAGTTGGACATTCCCTGCAACTAAAGAACCCAAGAAAACCAATGCTGGGAACTTTTTAGATGCCCCCTCTGAAAACCATCATTTTTAGCTGAATTGAAACAGTGACTGAACTGTTTCCTACTAGATTTTCAGCAGCAAAGAACAGATAGGTTTGCGTTTCAGGGAGTCACAATCACCATGATATGACTTGGTTGAAAGATTGTCATTTTAAAAGAGCCTATTTGTTACAGAAGATGACCGGCCATACAGAGGCAACGAAACTTCCACAGCAGCGTCTTTTATAGTCAAAGATGAGGGTGGTGATGGGCTCTCCGTGCTGGTGAGAAAGTGGCTGGAAAGACAGGCAAGGCCCATTCAGCCTTTTATTCAAAACCACGTCTGATTGCACTGCCTGGTTTTAAAGCACTTTTGATATGTTTCGTAGCTTTTGAGTCTCACACTGTTCTGCGACTGAGCTTTTTGAGGACTGGGACTTTTTGTCCTCGTATCTATGGACACCCAAGGCTCATCAGCTTAAATCGAAGAGAACCTGGTGAGAAAGGCCAGCCCACTATCGCTGCACCATGTTGGAGCGATTCTCTGAGATTACACGGGAAGTTAGTGAAAGAGCCCCGGGGGCTTCTCTTGGCCACACGGTTCTCCTGAGAGCTATTTCAAGAGACTCCCCACCCTTCTCGTGACTCACGGTCCCTACTGCACGCTGAGCCGTTGCTCTGTCCTTTTCATCCAGGGCCAGATACTGCCGTCTTGGTTCATATTCTGTGTTCCCACACACCCCACTGCCAGTGTTCCAGTCCTAACTCCGAGGCAGCTGAACAAAGCAGAGTGGATTGGAGGTGGGGATGGCTGTCCACACTCCAGCCTGTGGGGTCCTAGACGGAAGGAATTAAGGCTGATTCATCTTTATCAGAAATGGACACACAGCCTGATAAAGTGAACACTCTTAACCACCAACCCCGTTAATCCATCCATCTGTCTAATCATCACAGACCTGTTACGGGCCAGGAACTCATCTATGCATCTTACAAGCATGACATCACTGAGTCCTCACAATGACCATCTATGATCAAGCTTAATGACCGCATGGAACCCCAATACGATGCCATGAGAAGGCCGCTTCACTTTTGTGGTCTTCCTCCCAATACCAACCCCATCAGACAAATCCAAATGGAGGGACATTCCACAAGACCCCTGACCAGCCCTCCTCCGAACTGTCACCATCATCAGAACCAAGGAAAGGCTGAGAAACTGTCACCGCCAGAGGAGCCTAAGGAGACATGATGACCAAAGCAGTGCGGTGACCTGGGTGGGTCTTGGACCCGAAAGGAGACATTAGGAGAAAATGGGTGAAGTCTGAATACACCAGGGAGCTTAGCTAGCAGTAACATGATGCCAAGGTGGGCTCTGTAATTGTGGCAAATGTGCTATAGAAATGGAGGATGTTCAAAACAGGGCAGACTGGGTGAAAGCTTCACAACTTTTCTGTAAATCTAAAACTATTTCAAAATAAAAAAATTATTTTAAAAGTTGCTAAAAATTACATCCCTCTAAGGTAGGCACTATTAATTGCCCCAATTTGGTGGGTGCGGTCACTCTCCAGAGGAATCATTGTCTCCTAGCCTGATTATCATTCTAGCAACTTCTTAGACCCTGCCTTCTACACCGCACAAACCCTCCCAGGGCTCCTGAGAATTCGATCATGAGAGGAGACCTCAAGGGGATCATTTCTCCGCTTGGAAGCATGAGTGACCCAAATGGCTCTGCGGGGAAGACAGTGAATGAGGCTGCGAGGCCTCGGTGCTGGGAGCTCGCACAATAATTGAATCGTTTGAGCACTCCCAGGGAAAAACATCGCAAGACTGATTTAGATGGATGGTCGGAGACCTTCTCAGAACCCCTGTAAGTCTTGGATGCCTGAGTAGGTTGAAAAATGGTTCCAATTCGATGGGGCCTGGGTGGCAGGAAATCACCCGGGATAACCTCTAACACCATCAACACACCAAACTCTTTGCCTCTCTCTGAAGGCAAAGGCCCCCAGCTGCTTCCAATCAGAGAACGCCAGCTTGCCACTCAGAGCACCACACCCCCGCACACCCCATTGCTGGCTCTTCAAAATACAGCTCCCTCGCTCTAGTGCAAGGAACAAAACATGCCCGGTCGAGGTCTGGGACCCCTGTTCCCTTTCTCTTCCTCTCCTTACTGATCCCCTTGCTTTTCTAAGTCCTCAGGGGCTTTCGGCATGACCCACAGGGCTTTCTCTGAAGGGACACCTTTTCCCACACTTGCCTCTGCCTCTGAACCTCTCCCACCAGCATTCAAGTTTATAGACACCCAGTGCTGCACACACACGCAGGGGACTGCAGGGGGACACGCTGGCTCTACCTTTCCACTCCTTCCCACCCATTCAGCGTGGGCCATGCTCTGTCCCTAGGGGATGGCTCTAGTCCCCAAGGTCCCTTCTCCTTCATCCAGGCCTGGCTTAGTCCCAGTCCCAGTGAGTGACAGGCTCGGGGAAAGGGAATAAGAGCCAAGTGGGCTTGACTTGGATTCTGTCACTAGCAAACAAGAGCCTGAGTGCTCCTGGGCACACAGGAAAGTCCCCCGGGGTGGCCCCAGGTGGCTGGCGTGGCTCCAGGTCAGTGCCTGTGGTGCAGGTTTAGCAAAGCGCCCCACCTCTCTGACTCTCAGAAGGGCCCATGTTGGCCAATTAATGATATGACCACATTACTTACAGTACCACCTTCCCGTGAGAAGGTCACCGTCAACCCTTTATACATATTCTTCCCACTATCTTCTTCTAGGCTCAACTCCAACACATTATTGCCTCTTGCTTATTTTGACAAAAATGCAGGCATCCTATAAATATGGTCTCACGCCTTCCTTTAGGACGCAGTTGTCCTTCCCGATCATGTGTATCAATCTACTCATTCTTTTTAACTCGCAGATTATCTGCGGAATGGACGCACTCTGGTTTATTTCACGTTGACGGCTGATGGGCAGTGAAATTGTTCCCATATGTCACAGTGCTGTATTATAAACAGTGCCGCCTTCTCCTAAAAACATCTTGCTGCACAAGTAAACATGTTTTTGGAGGACAAATGTCTAGAGGTAGACATGTTACTTGGAAAGGAAAATGTGCGATGACCACACCATGGATAGACGTCCATGACTCCACGATCGCCCGCCTTGACCTTCGTTCTCCATGGCTACCACTCAATGGGACCCTGTGGCTTGTTCTGTGCAAACTGAGCAGGGAGCTCACACTGACTGAGCACCTTCTGGGTGTTCTCTGGTGTGCCTCTCAGCATTTCGAACTTAAAGTGCATGTACCCCTGTGAAGCAGGAAGAATTACTGCCCCAATTTACAGATGAGGAAAGTAAGTCGTTTTCCTCAAGTCCTATAATTGATACATGAAAAAGTGCGGATTTGGCTCTGGTTCTGCCTACCTCTGGAGCCCGTGGCCGTCACCCCCTCCTCCCGCCCTCCCGGTGTCTGGGTGCCTTGGAGCTGGGCGCACTTCGCAGCCCACTCTGCCTCCTGGACTCTCTGAATGCCATTTTCCCAATAATCAATTAGAAATCAGAGCAACTGGTGTGGGGTTGGATATGAGGTTCTTCATCTGGTTTGAATTATTATGAAATCAGGATTATGTTGATACTTTTCAGGCTACACCCCGGAGGACAGTGATTATTTTCTTTTATCCATTTATTTTCTTTTTCTATCAGCTTCGGCTACTAAATCCTCCCCAGTATAACCTTCCGGATCTTCTCGAAATTGCGCAGGATGAGGCGGCTTTACTGTACCCTAAGCAAGTCAGCCCCGCAGGGCGGGTCAGGCAGCCTCACAGGCAGAAGGGTGCTTTTCGGGCTATTTTGTCAGTAAACCTTTGGCTTCCGCAGAGAAAACACGTTTCTTCCACACCCCCATCTACAAACCTCCAGGAACTCCTTCAGAGACAGAATGCATGCGAGGCCAAATAAAAACCTGTCGTGTCTTCCGGGGCGGTAGCCTCCATGTTCTTCAGCAGCTGGCCTGACCCTAACGCACAACGGAAGACTTTACGGACAAACGTTTACTGTGCTGTCACCATTCTCCCTTCCTTCTAAAAACTTCCTCTAAAGACTCCTCTTACAATGTCGAGGCTGCTGAGAGGCAGGGAAGGTGGTGAGCCCCATGGGGTGCCCGTGTGAGCTCCGTTGGTCACCCATGTCATCCAGGCAGAACTGAGAGATGGTGAGAGGCTCTGGTGAGTCACATTAGCAGGTGAGGAGAGGAGGGGTCTACATCCCCGAAGGATGGCCGCATCCCACTTGTCCAGAGGGAGGCACTGACAAATTTAGCAAAAGCGTCAAGGATGTCACACATGTAAAAGGTTCACTTGGAAACCCCCCACCCCCACCTAGCGTTTAAAACTTGCCCTTCTAAAGTGTCAGCAAACTGAGAAATCTAACCAGTCCCCATGCGCAAACATACTGGGGCATTCGCAGTGCCATCACCGGGAGCTGGGGCAGCTGGAGAGAGGCAGGTACAAGCAGGTAGCGCCATCACTTTACATCTTCTGTATGAGTGTGAAATGATGGGTGCAATGAACACCTAGCAATGTGGATGGGTCTTAACAACATAGGACTTAATGAGAAGCCTAAGGAACAGGTAACAGAAGTCGGAGTAGTGGTTACCTTGGGGTGAAGGGGGCAGTAATTGACTGAGAAGAGCGTGAGGGAGGCTCCTGGGTGCTGGAGGGCTTCTGTGTCTGGACCTGGGTGGTGGCGATGAGTACAGACATATGTGAGGTCCATTGAGCAATATACTTAAGATTTGTATGTATATGTGTATATGAAGACAAAGCAACAATACATATTTTGCAAAAATACAAACAAAATGATTAATACATTTGTATTGTGGTTAATGGTACTGGGGGAAAGGGGGTGGAGTAGAGTGATAAAGGAGAATGAATGTCTGGATGGATGGATGATGGATGGATGGATGAATGATGGATGACGGATGGATGGATGGATGATGGATGGATGATGGATGTGTGTATTAAGAGAAAATTAAGGGATAGATGGGTGGGTGAATAGATAAATTGCTAAAGCTAGTTGGTGGGGAGGGATAATGTTACCATCCTTGGCCACCATACTAGACAGGGTCTAAGAAGCAGACATCAGAAGCTGACTCAGCTACCCGTCGTGTTGAAGGAATTAATCAGAAGGACATTGGTTAGCTCACAGAACTGGCAATGATGTTAAGGAATTGGGCTCAGCAAACAGACCAGTCCTAAGGGATCTGAGAAGCTGCAGGTTTTGCATCAAGGACTGTGCTCTGGAGCCCCGCAGCTGGTCCGGCCCCTGCACACTGAATTCCCCTGCCAGGCGCTGAATGGGCTCTAATGGTCCTGAAGTCTTTCTGTATCTCCCTCAAGATTCAGAGTCCTGGATGAGAGCATCTGATTGGCTGGGGCCAGAGTCCCAGGGGCGGGGATTAGGAACAAGCACCTCTGCTGCCCTTTGGCTCCTGTAAGGATGGAGGAGGACCACACTCACGGGTTTCCCCCCAAAGACAATGCGTGTTTCGATGCCAGGCACCCACCCCTGCCCTGCTGCTCTGACAGAGCTGGGAGGGGAGGCAGGAGGGAAACAGGTCTCGGGTTCAGGCTGTGGGCTCAGTGGTGCCAGCAAGACCAGAAGTACTTGTGAAATATTAAGCTGCAGGCAGACAGCAGCCAGGAGTTTTACTGCAGAGATGACGGAAATGGCCGTCGTGGTGGGCTCAGAGTGTGTGACATGTTCAGGGATTGTTAGATGTAGGGCAACCAACCTTTGTGGTTTGCCCGGGACTGAGAAGCAACCTGGGACACTGGGCTTCCAGTGCTGAAAGTGGGAAAGTCCCAGGCAGGTCGGGACACGTTGGTCACCCTAGTGAGCAGCTCTATCCAGGTCAGGATGGGAGAACGAAGGTGACTGAGGCCCAGACTGGCCCACTCCCCAAAGCTGAGCCTGTGCCCCTTCACTCTCAGAAACTCCACTCCAGGCAGCTCTCACAGTTAAGCCCGTGGGATACGCAGCAGAGCCTCGTAAACTGTGAAGCATTATGCAAATGAAAGATATCATTATCATCCCGGATTGTGAAGGTCCCTTGTGGTATTGATGATTTTTCATATGACAAAGATCTATGCTTTTTCTGTGCTGAATTAATAATTCACTTATGCTAATAAAACAAAGAAATCCAGTTGCCAGGGTCTCAAAAACAATCTCATGTCTTCCCATGAATTCTAATGTAGCTGGGGTTTTTTTCCTCTTCTTTTTTCTTTCGTTTTAACTGGCAAACGGAAACAGGTGAGTTGCAAAGTCTGTGGACTCTTTGGGGCCAAAAAGAGTAAATGGTTCATGAATTTAAAAAAAAAAAGTGTGGGGAACATTCATCTGTTCTTGCTAGGCCTCAGAGTGTACCCCCAATGGTAAGTGATTTGAGTCAACTACCCACCTTTTTGGTCAGAGTGAGCCCTGTGCTGACGTGACATTTTCTCCCCTGTCCGTTACGTGTGCCTGCTTCACTTGTTCTCCACAGACGTGCCTGGTGGGGTTGGCCATCCCACAAAGGAAGCCAATGGCTTGGGGATTTTCTACAGTTTTCCAGGTCGTCAGACAGAGTTCTTTCTCTGTGAGCAGCTTCTAGTCCCTGGGGATGTTCTAGAATAAGGATTTGGACAATTAAGGAATGTTCAGATTCTTAATGATTGTTTTCCAAAGCTTGGAATCGTGATTCCAATGGGTTCTCTCACTCCGCCCCTCCCTCCACCCATTTCTCTGAGCACTGAGAGAAACTGGCCCTTGCAGGATGGGGTGGGATCATCTAGGCAACAGAAGGATGTCACACCACTTCATGGCTGTCCCAGCAGCTCACATTTACCAGGAGCTCCCTGTGTCTGGCACCATCCTGGGGTCACTGCAGGACGGGCAGTGGTGGGAAGAACACAGAGCCTGGAGGCAGACAGCTGGGTCTGCAGCTCTTCATTGCGTGATCTGGGCAAGTTCCTTGACCTTTCTGTGCCTCTCTTTCCTCATCTGTAAAATGGGAATGAAAATGGTCCTTACCCTGGAGGGTTGTAACAAAGGCCAAATGACCCACCACAGTGGTGCTCATGATGCGAGCTGTCATCAGTCCCCCAGCTCCTTTCAAGAGGTTTGACACCATTTTCACATTAATGTGTAGATGGGGTTGGCCCTTTATACCCAGATTCTCTTGGGAGCACACAGCCGAGGTTTTCCAGAGGCTACATGCAGTAGGGTGTCGGGTGTGACATTGCAACAGACATTAAAAGAGACGTGCAAAAATGGAAAACAGAGCCCTTCTTTTCACTAAATTCTTGGTTTGGAAAATATTGCTGTTTTCCATAAAAAAAATATATGTAATGAGTTTATTATTGCTATTTTAGAATGAATTGCTAAATGATTTTAAATGTTTTCCGTGTTAATTTCTGGTACAATAAATATCAATCATTACTTTGTAATGGGGATTCTGTAACTAGGACGTTTTAGGGCTCTCAATCATTTTTAAGGGTAGCCAGGACTCCTGAGACCAGGGCCGCTGACAAATACATGTAAAGCACTCGTTTAATGCAATAAGCCTGAGGGCTGGTTCTGACTGTTCCCGTTGTACAGAAGGAGAAACCGAGGCACTGAGAAGACTCAAAGCCAGACAGAGATTTAGAGCAGAGCCAGGCTTGTCTGGGTCCAGAGCCTATGCATTTAGACAGACATTGAACTTACTTTCAAAGCTTGTTGAACAAAAGAATGAGCATTCCAGCTTATACAATATAATTGAACACACCTTATTTTGAACCTACCACGTGTCAGGTCCTGTGCTGGGGCTGAACTACACCTCCTCAGAGTGAGGCCAAGTCTGTCTCAGTCTCTGATTCTGGGTGTCCAGTGCACTCCGGACTCCCAGTGTGTGCTGGGCAATATGCAAATCTGCAAGCCCAGGTGAGTGGTGGGGCGTGGCTTCTCCGTGGAAGCAAAAGACTTTCTTGATAAAGGAAACCATCATCGCTTCTTATTATCAACCCCATCACTAAAACCTTGTCTTTCATTGGAATACCAGAGGAAAACCCTGGCAGTGTAACAGAAGAGGACCTCCCAAACTTGGATGCTAAAGAATTCATATTAATTCGGGAAAGCCTTCCTGTGTTACCCCTCATCTTACGCCGACAAGTGAGCAAACTCCTGAAACATCATTTAGAGCCCAACACAACCTGCCACCTGGCTCTCTGACTTTGGGGGTAGAAAATGGCTGAACACATCCAGAGGTATTTTATATTTAAGGCAAGTCTGAAATCTATTCAGGCGAAGGCTACTGCAAGGGCTTTGCAGAAAGGAAAACAACGCTGTCAAGGTGGGGCCCTTACAGATCGGGGCTTACCCCCACCCCCACACACACCCCCACCCCAGGTCAGCTTCCAGGACTCTAACGGCATCATTTTATGGGGTGGCGTGCTTCTGCTCAAGCGTGTCTACACAGGGGTGGCAGCACCCCACCCACATGAATTCTCTCCGGCACACCAGGTGGTCACGGGACATTCATATGTATGTAATTGAAAGTTACATTTCCTCCCACCACACAAGCAGCCACCAAGCAGTGACCACAGTGGTGGTTAATCATCTGGCTCGCCCACCCCCAGCCCCTGGGTTCAGAAGTCAGTTAGATTTCCACCTTAAGTTCCCTGCTGCTCCAAAGCATATTATTTTCTTCAATCTGTCAGTAATTTCCAACAATCTGGTTATGAAATCAAAGTGCAGTCTGTGGGTTTTTCCTCCCTCCACCCTTCTATAGGTTCTCGCCCAGATGAAATGGTGATGAAATATGTACAGTGAGGTTCTGAGCTTTCGTTGTACATCGTCCTTGCATGTTCCCAGGCCCACAGGTTCCTCCTGGCTGAGGACTGTCCCTTGCTCAGCTCTGCAGCTCTGTTCACGTTGTGTAGCCGATGTGTCCCACGGGAGGGGACAGCATCTTGACTCTCTCGGCCACTTGTGCAAACTGAGTTGTCACAGCATGGTGAGCCGGGGTCATTTCTAAAAGCTCCCCACCCCCCACTCCCCACTGGGAGGCACTGAGCGTTGGGTCAGCTGCACAGGACAAGGCAGGTACCAGGGCAGCTGGGACAATAAGCTCATCTTTGTTTCTAGGGACTTAATTCCACTGCCTTTAAACCACTGGGGGTTTAAGATGTTAAATGTTCCTCATTCTGAATTATTTCCATAATTAAAGACAATGTGCACCCTTTGTCCCCAGACTCCCAGCCCTCAAGTGTTATCTTCCGACACTTTGAAGACAGCACATTTTGGGGAGCTTTTTTCGTTGTGCTCCTTGTAGCATGTGGGCCATTTTTTAAGTACCAAATAAAAGATGGCTGGTCTGCACGGACCCAGGGATTGGCTTTTTAATTGGATGATCTCTATGGGGGAGAGCTCCGCTGCTAATTGAAAAGGTTAAGCTTTTCAAACTTTAAATGTGTATTAAATAAGGGTTGAGATTGCTGAAGCAAAGATTGCAGCCCCCATTGGGGAGGCGTTCGAAGCAAGTCCTCTGCAGGACCATACGTCATCTCGGCCTGTTCCTCCTCAAACCACAACTAGGCTGGTGTTTTCAAATGCTTCTCCACCATCCTCTCTGAAAGAAGAGAGAATGAGGGAGAAAGAGAGAGAGACTCCACATCTGTGAGTCCCATAAGACACGACACTGACATCAGACATTTGGAATCTTCTGGGTGTTACAGAGACCTTTATCTTTCACCTTTTCTTCCAAGTGAATGCAAAAGCTGTAAGGCAAGTCAAGCCGTCTCCTCCCTCATCAGAGTTTATGGGCTGCCAGTCTCAAATCTTGTGGCTGACCTACGCTTTAAGTATCTCATTTTCTAGCTTAGATTATTCCATATGGATGAGCGGTTGTGACAATGACAGTGATCAGGTTAAATGAGATGCTGAGAAAAAAAAATTCCGGGGTCTGTATGGAATTTTGAGCAGCCTGGGCAGTGTTGAAAGAAGCTATTTTAATCTTAGGCATCTCCCATTCTCAAGAACAATGCAAGCCTTGCCGGCAGGGCTATGGACTTAAATGTTAAGCCAGTTTCCGGGTTTCCAGTCCCAGGAGAACCTCCTTCCTGGATTCCCCAAGCCTGCAGCAGATTTCTTGGTCATAGTGTTCAGGATAAAAGCATCCTCCTCCACTCTGCCCAGAGTCCCCCGGATCCGGCTGCTGCCCACGGCAACCCCACACACCCCACACACCCCACACTGCACCTCCCAGCTCCTCCAACTCCAAGCTCCCTCCACCGGAATCACTCGCTCCTCTCCCTCTGGTCCTAGTTCACCCTTCAGAGTTCAGACTAAAGATTCCCTGATTCTATTCGTTCCCCCAATTATTTTCTTTTTCCTCACCTGGCATGGTCCCTCATCACTATTTATCAAATTGTAAGTAAATAATGTGTCATATCTGGCAGATGGCAGATGCTCAATAAATATTTGTTGGATGCATGGAAGGAAGGAAGGAAGGAAGGAAGGAAGGAAGGAAGGAAGGAAGGAAGGAAGGAAGGAAGGAAGGAAGAAAATAATGGAGGTGAGAAGGGAAAAGGGAGGGAAGGAGGGAGAAAGGGAGGGACGGGACGTACTCAAAATGGTGCCCTGTCATAGTGGATTCTGTGAAGCGCCACCCCTTAGGGAGGGGCTGCTTGCTGTCCCGGCTGCTGGCAGTGCGTTGGCAGGCAACCTTTAGCCACTGTTCCCTTTAGGATTTGCCTCAGCTGCAGAGCTGCCTCCTCCAAGGTCAACCCCTTCTCCAGCCTAACCCCTGGGTTGGCCAAGGCTGTCGTTGTCCACGTTAGAGCTCAGCCGGCCCCTCTGTCTTTCTGGTTTTCTTTCCCTTTCTCTTCAAACAGGCGTGGATCCCAGGGGTCCTCCATGTGAACCTCTGGCACACAGCACGCCATTTCAGAGTCCGCCTCCAGCAACCCCAGTCATCTAAGACCCTGTCTTTATAGATGGATGCCCCCCAAAGCCCAGGGTGAACCAACCCCTAAAATCGGGTTCCCAGGAGGGAAAAACACCAAGTGGTATTCCCAGCTACACCCCTATATTGAACCACCTCAGTTTTGGCAGAAAAAAATGACCTTTCTGGAACTCTTGTTGGAATCAGCAATGAGGCATCTAGAAGTTTCTTTCTCATGATTGAAAGTAATTTTAAAAGTAGAAAGTCACAGAAAGTGTAGCCTGGTGCCTGGCAACATACTCAATACCCAATAAATGTTTGTTGAAACAATGAAAGCGTCCTTTTTTTTCTTGTTCTCTGTTTCTCCCCTAAGAATTTAAAACCAGAAAAAAAGATAATAAGACTAACACATTCAGCCCCATGCAGTTTTCTCCAAATCACTTGTTTTTAGCACAAAAGGGATAACTACTTGTGATGTATTTTTCCATTACTTTCTTTGTGCAGAAGGTTTTTAAATTAATTTATTCTCTCTCGGCATCAGGTTGTCTTGTAATTGAAGATGTGAAGTGTTTGTCTTCCACAGGCTTTCGGGTGACGTCGTTTTTGCTGTTAACATCTTCTTTGTCTGCGCTTGTGAGCCCTGCCAAAATTGCCCACGCAACAGCAACTCAAGTGTATAAATTATGGGACCACATAGGCACTGCTCATATCCATTTGAGTCTAAACGTCTTAGGAGAGAAGATTCTTTTTGCAAAACAAACACAATCAAACCTTGATTAACTAGAACATTTGGGGACTGGGGTAGTCTGGATAATTTAATTCTCTGGGTAATTACCAGTTAACCAAAATCCATTGATATTTCCAAACCCCAATGCAGAAAATCCTTATAAAATATAGCAAGCACAGGAGATAATGGAAAATTTTGGAGGCAGATAGGGGTCACATCATGACAAGAAAGTTGGACTTTAGGGCTGGAACCCTCATGTCACTCATAGCTGTGCCCCTGACTTAAGCCAGAACAAAATGCGGTGGTGCTCAGTTTCCCCTAAAAAGGAGGCCCAAACCAACACACCGGATCACGGCCACTGAATCTGAAAGCCCGCATCAGTGTTCATTTCCGTTCATCCACTGGGCCCTGGAGGACAAGGGAGGTTGTGTGGGAGCTTGGGCCGTATTTCTCCTAGTAAAATCTGGTCTTTTGCTCTATAAACTTTCCCTGAATGTCAACTGCACATTCATGCATTGTTCACATAACTTTCCTTCGCATGTCCTGGCACTTTCTCCTCAAAGTGGAATAAAGAATAAAAACAGGGCAGGCTGAGTGGCTCAGTTGATTAAGAACTCACTCAAGAGTTTGAGCTCTGAGCAACAGTGGTTTGATGCCCAGCCCGAGCTGAGCAGCCGCGGAGCTGCCAACTGGTAGCAGGACGGCTCAGCTTAAAAAAAAAAAAAAGAAAGAAAAAAAAACAAAAAACAATGAGCTGTGTGGTTAATTGAACCACAACCAGTAGACAGCCTGTTGTGTGTAGGCTCTGGAGGCATCTCCTAATGCAACTGTGGGAGTTCAGACACGATGCTGCGCAAAGATGGCTGGCCTGGGATGTGGAGTCTGGACTCGCTCTGGTCCTGCCCATGTAAGCCTCTCTCTCCACTCCAGCTGCGTTATCATTGTGAGGACTGAGCTATTCTAGGGTCTCTGATCGTCTGTGACCTCGCCTCCTTAGTCCAGGGGTTCTCAGCCTCAGCACCATTGGCATGGAGGACTGGATACTTCTTTGTGGGGACCGCCCTGGGCACTGGAGGATGTTAGCAGCGTCTCTGGCCTCTACTGACAGGTGCCAATAGCACCCCTCACCCAAGTTGTAAGATCAAAACTATCTTCAGACACTGTCTAATGTCCACCCCCCTTGTGAGAACTGCTACCTGTAAGGGTGATCTCTGAACCTTCCCTGAGAAAAAGAATTCAGGATTGAGAGCATCAAGGCATCAAATATGATGGCTTCTCTCAAGGAAATTCGGCCTAAAGGAATGCCCCCCTGGGTTTCTTTTCGCTACTGTGGGAACCAAGAGGCATTCATCTCCTGTATGCTGAGGCACCTGAAGTCAGCGTGTCAGTGCAGGTAGACCTAAGTTACTGTGCTCAGGTGGAGGCAATGCTTCCTGACACGAATTGAAGCTCCCAAGAGGGTAAGAAACACGACAAGAGCAGCAAGACACTATCCTGCAACATTCTGCTTCATGTGAGAAGAACTAACGTTGTAGGCATGAAACGGAAGAGACAGATCTTAACATATAAGACGATACTCCTCCTCCACTGGGGATGGTAAGAGAAAAAGGTTTATTTGCATTCAATGTTTTGAATCAGGGTGAAATAAACTTTCTGACATCTCCTTAGCTTTCTTAGCTCTTCACACCATCTGATATTATATTCTTTATATATTTGTTTGCCTGGTTGGTTCATGAATTGACGCTGCCTCCCCCCAAATTAAAGGCCCATGAATCCTATACATCCTTTTCACTCCTATATGTTCACATGCCTGCTACATACTTAAGCACTCAATAAATATTGATTGAACAAATGGGATGGAGTAAGCAATAGAAAATTGTTGCTAAATTCTGAAATTAGTGGACAGAAACTTCTCTAGATGTCTTTGTTCATCTCTGGTAGTGAGATAAGTCTTCATGAGAAAAGGGATTGGGCCAGATTCCTCATCTTATAAGCTTTCTTTCTTCTCCTTGACTCACAGTGAGCCATTTCCATTCGTTTATTTAGTAAATGTACATTCATGCCTGCTGTGAGCCAGGGACTGTTCCAGCTGCTAAGAACACCAAGATGAAGACACCATGCATCCTGCCTCCAAGGAGATCCTTTTTGGTTCATGTTATATGTGACTGTCTCATTTCCTAGCTCATTGGCCCCACTCCACCCAATTCTGTATTTTAACAAGAAGAGAACTTTTGGAGTAGATCTTCAGTGTATGGTGCACATGCTTGTGTGTGTGTGTGTGTGTGTGTGTGTGTGTGTGTGTAGGGGAGCAAACATGTCTGACTGGAACACAGGTATGTAAAGAAAACCAAGACTGGCTATCTGGCCTTTCATTTATAACGGAGTCAGGAGGCCTCATTTCTGTTGAATTATACCCCATTTCACAACAAGTACACACAGAAGACAACCAAATCTCCACTGTGACCAGACCCAGGGCTGGGTCACTCTGTCCCAGATGCTGCTCATACAAAACCACCAATTCCTTGTAGGACTCCACTCATTCATGTATTTACACAGAAAAACAATTCACCTACTTCGGGGCAGTAATCGCATGGACTAATGCTCAGATGCTCAAGTCTAAAGGCTGTTGAATTTTGCCTCTGGCAGAAGCTGAGGGAGACTGAAAGTAGACATCTGTCACAGCTGGAGACAAAGGTCCTAGACACCACATAGCAAGTCCTTCTGTGTTCACAACCCAAAGACCAACAGGCTGTCACCAAGCAGAAGCCTGGAAAGTTACTCTCCATGACAGCACAGCCAATCCATTTGTTTCAAATTCAATAGCATGAAAGCAAGTCTTTCAGCAGAACTGAGGGTAGTACTTGTGGCTTGGCGTAAATCCTTAACAGTGTTTTCCTGTATATCATATTGTACTCACCAACCAACCAACAAAACATGAAAGCAAAAATATATATATTTATGCAACAAGACATTGTATGATTATTCCTCTGAGACTAAAAGATGTGATAATCCTTTGATTTGCAATGTTAATTACTCAACTGTGAAGTTTGACTGAATAAACTTATCTGACAAACCTACAGTTCTACAATAGTCACCAGTTCTATTGGTTTGAGGAAAGAAAAATGGGGAGAGAGCTGTGCTTACCAGGAATTAGAATAACCAGAGAAACTAACAACACATGTACCGCTTAAATTCACTCAACGTGTCCCCAAGTATGGGGACATACTACGGGTAGTATGAAGATGATATTTGACTGGTACCTAGATGAACAATTTTGAATAGTTTATTTTAATGCATATCAGAAAATATACATGACTACTAAATTAAGGCTGACATTTCACAGATATTCTTACTTAGGGTAATAATAGCTTCTTTAAGACAGAGATCATTTAAACAAAAGTATTAAGCAGAGGAGCGATCCAAGACGGTGGAACAGATAAACACTGGGCCTGCATCCTTCTGTGAACACATTAAAATTACAACTAAATTATAGAACAATCAACCTGGAGAACCGTCTAAAGCCCAGCCGCTCAGAAGTCCTATAAGTAAAAATAATAGAAGAAGCCACACGAGACTGGTAGGAGGGGCGGAGACGTACAATGGACCCCAAAACTCCCTGCGGCGGTTGAGAGTCAGGAGGCATATCTCAGCCACGAAGGCTCCCCCTGATGGAGCAAGGGACCCCAGGCCCCCACACCAGAAAAGAGGAGCAACATCTGCCTGTGAAAAACAGTGGGGATTCTGACCATCCAGGTGGGAAGGCAGATGGCGGGAAACCCAGACACACTCTCTTGCAGTCACTCACCTTGGCCTCCAGTGGAGGGACGGTGACTCGGGGGCCCTCGGAGACATATGGGGTGTGTGTGGCTTCAGGGGCGGCCTGGAGGACCCGAGAGAGGGGTCCTCCTCCCAAGCAGCTGGCAGGCCAGCGCTATCTTTCCTGTGTTGAGCCCACGCCCTATGCTTAGGGCCAAATCTGAATCTGATTGACCTGGTGAGCTCCACCCTGATGACTGAGCTGGAACCTGCTCCAACCAACTCCAGCACAGCCGGAGGCACTTTCTCTGTGAGCAGGGAGCCCCCCTTGCATTGCACTCTTTCTTAGAAAACTATCAGACTCCACAGGCCCCAGGTGTCGCTCCAAATTGGTATTTTTTTTGCGGAGTCACTCCAAATTGGTATTTACAAAATAGACATGGGGATGTAAAGTAAAGCATAGGGAATATAGTCATTGATATGGTAATAACTATGTATAGTGCTAGGTGGGTCCTAGACTAGTCAGGGGGATCACTTCTTAAATTATACAAATGTCTAACCACTATGCTACACACCTGAAATTAGTATAAAATAACATTGAATGTCAACAACTGTAATTGATCCATTTAAAAAGGAGAGAAAAGGTGAAGGGGCATAAGAAGTTCAAATTTCCAGGGGTGGGGGGGAGGGCAGGAACCAAATCACGGGGATGTAATGTACAGCATGGGGAACATAGTCAATAATATTGTGACAGCATGGTACCATGTCAGATGGTCGTTGGACTTATGGTGATCACTTCTTTAGGTATATACATGTTGAATAACAATGGTATACCCCTGAAACTAATATAATATTGTATGTTAGCTGCATTTTTAATAAAAATCTTAAAATATATAGATACCCATCTGTAGACACATATGGCAAAAAGCATTAAGGTGGTTCTCAAAAGATGAAAGTTTGGAAATAATGGATTAATTTATTATTATTAGAGTTTGATGAGTTAGCAAAAATGCTATTAAGATCCATCAATTAGTATATCTGTTCCTGCCTTGTACCCATTCCCACCTTTTCTCCCAGTGTCTTGTGTCTGCACCAACTTCAAGTGGCTTCAAGGGGTATAGACATAGAAGAAGAATATTGCGCTGGTGTGTAAAAGACGTCCACTTCCCATTGCAATGGGTACATGAATTATCTTCATAAGGAGGTACTGTTTTGAATTAAGGATGTTTTCTCTGTTAATGAAGAATATTAAATATCCAAGAAACACCAATTCTACGGGGGAAAGTTTGGGATTATTGCACTGTGGATAGTGCCCTCGTGTGGATTCAATGTTTACCTACATTTTAAGTTATGAACTCTAAAATATGGCAGACAATGACAAACAAGACATGTGGGAACAGGAAACAGCAAAAGAACATGTGATCATTTGCTATTACCTGATCCTTTTGTTGAGCAGAATGAGATACCAATATGGCAGACAGGATGTCTGGTTCAGTACTTGGGAATCATCAGATATCCAATTCGTACAGGATGGTGCTTATGGTAGTTTTGGCTAACATGTCAACAAATCACACAAGACATTTTCATTTTCAGTTTTATTTTTATCAAAACAAAATAATTTAACCATGTAAAGAAGAAAATAAGTTTCCACAAATAACCAAGAAGGCAGTTGCTTCACTGACTATGAACAATCCACAGACTAGTAAGTTCTGAACAGTTGACTGCATACATAAGATACTGAGTCACCCTCTAGCTCCAAGTGACAGAGAGTTGCTATTTTCCCTGACTCCTTTCCTTCCACTGGTGAAGCAATATGCTCACATGCCCCTGTACTTTTTCAGATCAAATTATGTATATTCCCACATAACTGCACGGCATGGGTAAAAAGAATGGTGCAGGGTACAAATCTAGCAGACAAGATTTGCTGGGTCCTTGATATCTATATGTAATGAGTTCTGAAAGATAAGGACAAGTAATTGTGCTTAAGTATTGAGAAATGTAGTGTTTCAAAAGCCTAAGAGTCTTTCTCACAAGAACTCTGGGAATCACAACTGAAGTGAGCAAAAGCACACGAGCCCTGCGTGCTGCGGTGGGAGAAGTCCAATCGCCGTAGGGCCAGAAGAACCATTGGTACCTCACCATACTATAATAAATTACGTCTGGGGAGCAGAGCCGCAGACATTCTGATAATGATGACAGTTTCCACAACTATAAAAATCTGCTACACCAGGAAAATTTTGTGCAAAATGCAAATTTCTATGCTGGGTGGGGAAAAGGGTTAATGTGATCATTCTAAGTAATGAATGTAAAGGCAAGAAAACACTTTTCGGCATGAGGCTGCAAATCATTCATTCATCCTTCATGCCAAGAGCCATTGGTCACCACGCATTTTTGCAAGGTTATTTCCACCATCTGAGCTGGAGAGGAGGGGCTTCAGGAAGGAAAGTTTAACTTGCCTCCAGTTATCATGCTACCGACAGGGTTTTTATTACAATCCAGAGGCACCCCTCCCATCTTTTTTTCTTTTTTAAATCTCTTGGCAAATGAGCCATAGGTTCTCCTGGGCTGTGAATTAAAGGTATATTCGCTTCATCCAGAATCTCAAAGGTTATACCCAACAGGATGGATGAATTGTTCTCCATCATGCCTTACAAGAAGGAGGTTTCAGGCTGTCCATCAAAAACCACGTGGCTTTAAAAGTCCCTTAATAGTATAGGTTGCCAAGGGGGGACGTCAACCTCTTTTTTCCATGCATCTCTAACAAGTGAGATCTGGCCAGGTGTGGGTACAGCAGGAGAGATAAACACGGGTCCTGGCATTTGCACACCTTGACCCGAGAGAATAGCAAAGGATTCAGCGTGCCCCTTCCATTAGCTCATGCCAGCATCCTTGGATCTATTCTCTACGGAAGAAGCTGAGGCGCCAGTGGTTAAGACCCTTACCGGAAGATGCAATAAAATTAACAGCACTGGGGAGAAAGGGGGAGCCATGATCTAGAAACCCTAGTTTGCCCTGTTCTAAAATAGATTTGTTTTCCCTTAACCATTCCACAGTACACAGTTGTAGAGGAGAAAACTGCAGCAGTCATCAATTGACAATACCAAATCTTATTTTCAGTAACCTAGACTGGGTTATAGGTCACTGATGTTATCCTTAAAATGTATCCCATAATTGCATTCCACTTTAAGAAAACCCATAGGAAATCAAGATTTATAAAAATCAGAGATCATTTGTTGCTTTATAAAGGATTCTTCACACACACACACACACACACAAAATTACCTTAGGATGATTTGTAATAGCCATCTCCTCTAGGGTCATTCAAAATACATTTTTGCTTTGTTTTAAGCCACTGAAATATAGCTTTTCATAAATCCATGGTGACATAAAGTAAGGAACACTTGTAAACATTGCCACCCACTAGCTCAATGGCCAGCTGAGACAAGATGGTTTGCCAACCTGCTCACCTTTGTAAGAGAGACACAGGGAGTGTGGGGTGAACTCAACATCTTGCCGTATTTCATCTAGGTTGGGAGGTGGCAGCCAGCAATGGAGGCTCATAGAAGGACAGCGCTTCCATCACCATCCTGGGGTCAGTGCCATTTGGAGCTATGACTTGCTGACTTAGATCCAGTCATCCAGTTGACAGCTCAGCAACCACCCAGGAGAAAGATTATTTTCTCCCGTGACCAGGGCCCCCCAAGCCAATTCAGCCTACAGACACGTCTTCCACTCACACCGTGGTGTTCTGTTTTTGCTTTGAATTTCTAAATTACGAACCAACACTTATAAACTGGATGACTGCACCCCCAGACCTGGAACTCTGGGGAAAAAAATTAGACGAAACATCTCTGAGCTCACATTCTTTCTTGGCAATAATTGGCTAAATGTATTTTTGCTTCAGTTTCCCACCCAAACTTCTTGGGGGCAGGACCCCTCCCCACGGCGACCACCTCCAAGCCACCAAGCCCTTGTATGGAAAAAAGAGGGCTGCTCATTCCATCCTCATGAGGATCGGAGCCTGAAGAGACTGAGTCAGCTCACCTTGTCCAACCCTCTCATTCTCAGTCGGGAAAACCGAGGCACAAAGGGAGTGTGTGTCTTCACCGAGATTCCCCAGCCAGTTAAGAACCACGTCAGACCCTCTCTCCCTCCCTTCGGGACTCAGACCACTTTCCTAGACAGCCTGTCTTATCCAGGTGTCATGGGTATTTCAAAGGGCTGACCATCACCACCTCACCTTCGTTTGGTTCAAAAAGTACGCAACGTGAATGTCTACCATCCCTTTTCTCTCTTCTTACGTTTGTCTTATGAAGTCACGTGGCTATGTATGAGCTCATATGAAATGACCACAGATACAGGCTAAGTCGCCAGGGGAAGCCGGTCCCTCCTTGAGGAGTTTGATGAATAACCCTAAAGTTGGGAATTTCATATGGACATACTTGACACTTGACCATCCATGGTCACAGGCAAGAATGTGGTAAAGTACGTTCCTATGTGGGACGTGTTTGGCGTCACTCCCTTTGAACTACAAGATGTCCTATGAACATTGTTACATCCAAGTTAAGCCAAAAGTGCTTGGATAGCTATAAATTTTGAGTTGTACAAAATCATACCAAAAACAAGTATAAAATCTTATTGAAATGCAGCAGTGGAAACCTCTAAGTTGAAGGAGAAAGAGAGGCACGCAGTCCACGTGAGCCTTCGCTCTCTGAGCTAGCTGATGTCGGAGCAGCTATTTTGTTCTGCACGGGGCCCGCTGGCTTGCAATGCTGGGGGATCGTATCGGTGCTGTTCTGACTTGCACAATACAGAGGCTGATTTAATTTGACAGCAAAGTAACACCAAGCCCCCAAAATAAAATTACTGAGATGTAAAACAGCGTCAAAACTCCAATTAGTTTTGTATCCTTGAAGCTTCTGGAGGAAATCTAAAAGGCTCCCGTCACGATGAGCAGGCATCAATTTAAGCTGCAGAGATTACTAAAATGTAACCCTCTAATTGAAATTGCTCAGAGCACAATATGACAGAGGAGAATCACAGGAAAATAAGTGAATTTTTTCCCCCTCAAAAAAAAATGACTCATTACAGAGACTGTGCCATTAACTTTTAACACAACGTTCCTTTGCAAGAGCTGGAAAAACCAAGAGCTTCAGAGGTCTCAACAGAAAAGGCACCGGGCACAAGAGCAGTGCATGCGCTGTCACTGGATCACACACAAGCGTTGACCATTTGTGCGACATTGAAAGATAGTCAGCACTTCACCAGACCACAGACATTTTGAAGTGTATTTACAACTTTCACGAAGGAGGAGAATTGTTCTGACCAAACTTCAGGTTTTGAATGAACCTGGAGTTTTGTCTCCAGAGTGGACAGAAGTATCTCAGTACCCAATTCACACCCCATCTCCTTTGCAAGCCACCCCAACCGTCCCACAAACGCTTACCGCCTGTGACACAAACCCTCGGTGTACTAATGAGGAAGTCAGTCAGTCTCCTTGGTCACAGGGTTGGTTCAGTTGCTGATAAACGTGTCAATTGTGGTTCTATTGGTTAATGCCATTTTACAGGATGAGACAGTGGGGGGCTGTGGAGAGCCAAGCCACAGTCACCGTGTGTCAAACATTCTGAGCCTTTGCTTCACTGCCACCTTTGGCCAGCCTGGCACCATGTGAACACCAGCCAGATGTGCCCCAGGGCATCTGGGGAAGGGTGAGGCTGAGTTGGGGGGTTGGAGTTGGTTGAGGATGTCTTAGAAAGAACCCTAAATGGCTTCCTAATCTTTAGGTGCTTCACGAAGAGAGTTCAGGTCTCCCACCAGCTTGACAGCATTTACTGTGAAGCAACAAGAGTCTTTGACTGTAGATGCCATCTTTCTCTGGAGGCCTCATATTTCTATCACGAGTCGGTCTTCATCATCACTGCTGGTGTCACTGAGTTCCACTCGAGTCTGCTTTCTCATTCCTTCCAAACTCCTCTTCTTGATAGTTTTCGAAGGGGCTTCTGGGATTTCCGTGGGCTGCCCTGGGTTAGAAGGAACCACACAATCCTTCAGAGCAATTAATCCAGATACATGGCATTTCTCACTGTCATTTCCTACAGGAGGGCAGGGGACGAGCGCTTCCCCACACCCAGATTGCCCCCCAGAAGGAAAAAGTGTCTTGTGTCTTCCCTCCTCTGGGTGTGAACTAGTTGAACCTGGTCCTGAAACTGGTATTTCAAGGTGAGCTTTTCCAGGTGACCTCAGTGGAACTGGACCAGATATTCCTCGCCCAGGTGAAGGTTTCCTTGGCAAGAGTGACGGTGCTATGCCCTCTGCTATAGCTTTTCTGTCTGGGGAGCTCTCTGTCAGGGTCTCCCCTGCAGTTCGGCCATGGTCCAGGGGCTCTGCACTGTGAATTTCCAGCGTTGTGTGACCTGCTCTTGCCCCCAGAGAAGTACAACTGGCAGCTGCAGAGGCAGCAACATCATGCTGGGGGGAGTTTCCTTTGGACACAAAGGAAGAAGGCTCTTGGGCATCTGAGGAAATGCACCATCTGGGGTCTGCTGAGACTTGCTCCTGGGAGGGTGGCTGCTGTGTCTCAAGCAATCCCACATCGAGGCCATTGCCACGAGACAGAAGGCTATCACTAGCCACTGTCATGCGGGAGCCAGACGGCAGAGATATAACTGACCCCACAGCGGCGTTCTGAGGACAACAGTCACCACACTCATCAGCAGAGGGAGAAAGACCCTGCAACAAAGTACAAAGGAAAATAAACGAGGAGGAAAAAGGTTAATTGGTACCAAGAAACTAGTGGCCAGAAACGTGGTCCTCCATGAAAACAATGTCTTGGGTTCTTAATGATTCTTTACCAAGCATGAACTTCAATGTCATATTCTCGATAAGTTTCCATTCATAGCTAAGTGGTGCATTAACGTGAGGAAAGTTCCCTGGTGACACTAAATCGGCTGATAGGAGGCTGTGTATTTTCACCTGGCTTTGTGAAAACCCAGAGCCCTCGATTATCCAGCCAGTCCTCAGATTCCAATTTTAAATCACAACGGCTCGTGGTGTGGTTGAGCTGTTCTGTAGCACCGCATATGTAAAGTTTTCCAGATGAGCTTTTTTCAAAGTGTGCACCAGCATTTTTCTGTTTTTCCACCCTCAGCCCCCCACCCCCAGTCTGGCTGGCAGTGACGTCATGTTGCAGGGGCATCTACAGAATGACAGCATCTCGATTCCGTTCAGGAATGAACACCATGCTTATTATTTTTAACAAATGGTCAGGGTCAACCCAACGGTTTCAGAGCCAGTCACGCATTTCTCGGGCACACAGGGTTTGGAGGCGTTTGTTTGCCTCATGGGCGGGGGGTCTGAGCAAGTTTTGCCCCAGCGAACACCAACAACAAGGCAAGGAGAGACACAAACCCAGACCCCGGCTAGCAGACACAGCCCGAAATCCAAACTCCCACCTTCACGGTCAGTGTGTCTGTCTCTCTGACAGCCCTTGAACTTGTGCTGGGGGAGATGCCTCTGGAGGTTGGTCTGCTCTCCTCTGCTTCCTCCTCTTTGCTCCCACAACCAAGAGGCGAGTCTGAGGTGGCACAGGGTGGCTCCCCGTGCAGATTGCGACCTAAAAAGCGGGAGACACATGTATAGACACCTGACATTATAAAATCACCAAACAGTAATTTCCTAGGAGTTTATTTGCCTCTTCATGACCAGCTCTGAGCTCATGAGCCCTCATCGCACAAGGCGCACACGGGAAACCGATTTGCCTTGAACCAGTTCACCTGGTCAAGGAAAATGGCTCCGCTTCTGCTGAGGAAAGAAGTGGAAAATCCAATTCCCAAAGACAGAAAAATCCCTAAATATTTTTAAAATATTGCACGTGCCTCTTTTTCATCAGGGTCATCTTCTGGCCATATTTGTGCATTTTAGATTGGCTTGAATTCAACCAGAGGTGGAGAGTAGGAATTTCCCCCTGTATGATGTGCGACGTCTTGGTTGCCACCAGAGCCCTGGGCACTAGAACATGAGGCTGGCTATGTGTTGCTGTTGTTTTGTGCTGGTTACTGTTTGATTGGTGGGGGAGGAGGGGGATGGAGGGGCAAAGGTGTGACCTGAACAACATCCATAGAACAGCCTCTCTCTTTGGAGGGCACAGCTGCTTTCCCCTCACACCCCGCCCTGACTCTTGCGTCTGTTTTATCATATTGGCCTGCAACGCAGGTCAAAAGTACCACAGAATTTCTGAGAGGGTAAACCCATCATGAGAGATCAGAAAAACTTCCTAGAATGGCTGTGTCACCAGAGAAAAGCATTAGACCCACTTTTAAATCGGCTTTTATTTTGATTAAAGTTACATATGCACCGAGTTCTAAAAAGTCAAATCTTTCTACTTGTTAAAAAAAAAAACAGCTACATCTGCCCACGCACTCATCTTTTCCCACTTTTGAGTCTTTTAATATTTATCTCCTTCCCTCCTGGTAACATGTTATAGCACGGCGCCTTGATGTTTCCCCCCCCCCACACTTTGGAGGATAGCCTAGGACTTCTCATAGGGGGGACGAGGGTTTAGGGTGAGTGCCCCTCATCCATACCTTCACTGCTCCCTTATATATGCACACTGTGCACCCTTCTGTCTTCTCAACAGTTGTGTGACTGTGCTGTCGTGGTTTCGTGGAGAATGGCTGGTGTTACATTTTTACATGCAGGAACATGCTTTTCACCACTGAGCTAAGCAACGAGCTCTGATTACAGACTTACTTCCAACACGGTTTTCCCAGTAGCTAATAATTCCTTTGCTTTTTCCTCTTGCTTAGTTTTCCATGGACTTATTACGAAAATCATCCCCCAACCTCCTTCCCAATTGCCTAAGGTTTCATTTCATGTCCTTGGAAAGATCCCTCGTGCAAGTTTCTGGCCTGTGCCCAGGACCCACCGTGAGGCCGTGCCCTGGGTCCCCCTCCACCCCCACCCTGGCAGCCCTTTTCTCCAGGATGGTTCCCAGGCTCTCACGCTTCTTTTTCCTTGGTTGACTCCCTTGCTTTCCTAATGTGACACTTCCGGTAGCTTCATGAGAAGGAGTGTGTGACATAAAATCGTCTAGACTTTCATTGTCTGCTGGTCTGAGTAGAGCACTCTGAACTGGAATTTATTTTCCTGCAGAACGGGAGACACCACTCCGCTGAGTCCTAGCTGCTGGGAAGTCTGGAGCCAACATGATGTGTGATCCATGGTCCTTTGCGTGAATCCTTTTTGTGTTCCTCTGTCTGAAAATTCCTAGGCTCCTCTCTGTCCCAGTGTCACCGTGGTCCTGAGTCTACTTCCCTTCAGTGTCTGGGCACTCGATGCACCCTTTTGATCTGAATCATATCCCTCGGTCTTAGAAAAATGTTATTACTTTGATGTTTTCCCCCTTATGTTTTGCCTTCTCTCTCTTTCTGATAGATTATTGGACCTCCTGGTCTAATCCTCTGCTGTTCATATCTTTTGTCTTCTCTTTTCTATCTCTTTGTCTTTTTATTTTACTTTTGTGGGAATTCTTTCACTTTTGTATTCCAACTCATAAGTGTCTATTTCTGCTACTGTGTTTTCATTTCTAAGAGCCCACTATTATTATGAGTAATCATTAGTATTCCTTCTTTAGAGCATCTGCTATTATTTCATGGCTCCAACGCCTTCTCTTAAATCTCTGTCAATATCAGTAATGATTTGTTGTTATTGCTAAAGTTCGTCTCTCCCTCCATAGCGTCTCCTTCTTCCAAATTCCTTTGTTTTTATTTGTTTTTATCTTTTTTTTTCATATTAAAGGCTTTCCTGAGATAGTCATCCATCTTAACTATCTGCCCTTGTTTAAGAAACAGGCACAAAAAAGCTGTTTGGGAGCTCTTTACAAGTACAATTTGTCAACCATGGGCCACCCTGCGTGGTGATCGCGTTGCCCTGTTTAAGTGGGGACCCTGAAGTCCCTCCCCTTGGTCTTCCACATGACTGGTCAGCTCCTACATGAGTACCCTCCAACCTCCTGCCTGGAAAGTACAAGCTCGGCTGCCAGCACACTGGAGCCAAAAGTGGGGACAAGAGTCAGGGAACTTGATGTGTTGTGTCAACCATTTGGCTAAACCCTCTGTTTTCAATATAGCCCCCTCACTCTCTGCTAATCTAACTGCCCAGTGTCCCCCAGCATTTTGTATGCGCTCCAGAGACTAAGCCCCCAATATTCTGCAGGGAAGTTACCACACTGTGCGAAGTAGGGGTAGGGTGCAGATTTGGGGGGTCTGACTGCTGCTTAGCCTTTCAGCCAAGCTTCCTATGTTCAGCCTCACCTGCTACAACAACTTTCTGCGTTTTTAGGGGTGCACCTGCTGTTAAGCCGGGATTCCATTCCCTGGGGTCTGCTCCGTCGGACACGCTCAGCCTCTGTGTTCCAGCCCCAACCATGGCAGCGTTTCCCCTCCTGTCACTGCGTCCTTGTGGGCCTGTGCATCGCGAACACATTTCTTTACTAACTTCTGGATTTTTAGAGGAAAGTGGAGGTCAATGAATGTGTTCTGTCCTCCATCTTGAACCAAAAGAGCAGACCCACTTATATCTCAAGGGGCATGTTATTAGATTATCACTAATCCTGAGCAAATTATCTTTGAAAATCTATAGAAAAGTGTGACGGTTTGAGAAAAAAGCAATGATTATTCTTTCATACAGTCTTCACTTGAGCACCTGCCTATTGGGGTTGTCTAATGACACAGAACCAGGCTTTTGGACTTCCACGCATTTTCTCCACAAATATGTCCAGGACCCCTTCCCTAAGCCAGCCACCATGCTCAACCTTGAGGAACCGGAGACCCAGACAATGGTGCTGTGGCCCCCAACAGCTTCTGTCCCAATGGAGGGCGAGAAAAAAGGCAAGCAAAGTGATAGATGAGATCAT
This sequence comes from Hipposideros armiger, assembly GCF_001890085.2. Classification (NCBI taxonomy): domain Eukaryota; kingdom Metazoa; phylum Chordata; class Mammalia; order Chiroptera; family Hipposideridae; genus Hipposideros; species Hipposideros armiger. The sequence goes on from NW_017731382.1 coordinate 3,277,151, forward strand.
TTAAGGTTGTGACAGGGGTCATGAAGACAATAAGCGTCGGGGGGGGGGATATCCCAGACAGTAAAGATAAATGGGGGTATTACAGAGAGTAAGGAGAAACGGGGGGCTATGACAGAGGCTGGCAATAGACAGGGAAGGCAGAATATTACAGAGTAATGATAAGCAGGGGTATTATTACAGGGAGTAACACTAAATGGGGGCATATTACAGAGAGTAATTATGGGGGGGGGGTGACTGTTTTTACATAATTGAGGAAAGCCGCTCTGAAAAAAGTGACAGCTTTAATTAGATCTTCAGGATGAGAAAGGCCAGCCCACAAAGGCCATCCCAGACAAAAGAGGAAGAGAGGGAAAGGCCCTGAGTGGGAAGGAGCCTGGGGGAGTGAGGAACCGACGGTGGGCCATCGTGGAGTGAGGGTGCTGAGCAGAGCAGGAGGCAAAATGAAGGTGGGGATGGCGACGGGGGCTGAGGTCTGGCGGGGTGCAGGTAGCTGATGGAAAGGATCTAGATTTTAGTCTACACTCATTGAGAAGGATCAGTGTTTCCAGCAGGGCTCCGCATCCTTTAGAGATGCCACTATCTGGAGCCTACATTTGGGGGAGAGAGAAGTAGAGGTGGAAAAACCAGTCACAAGATTACCAGGGTAGTTTGGGGGCCGGATGGGCTGGCTTGGCTAAAGTAGCCACTCTCACCCATGAAAAACCACCAAAAGATAATAATGATGATAAACGTTTCTATAGCTCCATAGTTTACCAAGCACAAGTACCTCACTCTAAGTGGATTAAGCTGTGTCCCCACAGTGACAAAACAACCGGGCAATTCATTCAATTCAATGAAGAGGTAAAACCAATTAGTATAGAGAACATAATCAGATTGGCCAAATGTCTTCTCAGCGGGTTGTTTGGGTTTTTAAGCTTAGCGGAAAGGCCATGTGCACATTTGACCAATAACTTCTGACTCATCTGAGAAAGTAAGGGAGGCAAATCCATTGATTGAATTTGCTTGTGACCTACAGTCTACAGACGAAAGTGAGTTATCTTTAATAATTGTGAAAAATGCCCAAATAATGTCCCCAAAGTGTGTTAAACGAATTTGGATTATTGAAGAAGGGTGCTAACTTGCTTTTAAATGAATGGCCCTTTTCAAAAAGTAAAAAGTGCCCTGGCCAAATGTTAAGGCACAGAGTGTGATCCTGTTTAGGTTTCAGCATCACTCTATGAATCACTTCAGAAATTTCGGATTCTGCCATCATAATGCAATCGTCAGAAATTCCACCACTGTCACACAATTATGCGAATCTTATTAGAAAAACCATCTCTCATCACAGCTCTGTGTGACGCTCTGCTCTCCCCCTGATTAAAGCCTGCGTTTTTAATAATTTTCCTCAGAGATAATTGCCCAGCTACATTGAGAGAGGAAGAGACTGCTTAAAGTGTTATAGCAAATTTCAATTTACCCATCTTGAAAAGGCTACAGGAAACTGTAAAATCATTAGAAAGAAAATGGGATGAAGAAACAACAAGATGAAACTTACCACATGGCTGTACATGCCTCTGATGGCAACCCTTCTCATGGCCATCTAATTCCTAGGCCTTATGAAAATGCTGATAAACATATTACTCAAATAGCCTTCTCTGAAAATACATGTAGTTGGATACATTTTTTTCCACTTGCCCCAATACGCCAAAAACTCCATGAATTTAGAGTCCAAAATCTGTGAATTATGAGGAAGGGATAATAGTGAGCCCCCCACCTTGGCCTCCGAAGCAAGCTGTAAGCATAAACAAGAATGAGGGTGTAATCTCTTACATTATTAATTGATCTGCGAGTAAATTGTTTAGCAGGATGCACAGTGTGCTAGCAAGTATAATCTGCCATTACTTAAGGAAAGCCAAGCAGAGCTCTAAAAGCAATCACTCTGAGGGCAGGGATTTCTGCTCATTTATTCCAAAGTTTATTGAGCCCATTTTTTATTTGAGTCTGTCTTTTTGAGCCCATATTATTGAACCTAAATATTTACTGAGCCTCTGTTTATTGAGCATGGAGCTCAGCCATTACTGGACGGTAGGAGCTGTGCGGAGCCCAGGCAGCGTATCCCATGGCAAACAAGGCAGACACCCTCATGGAAATTACAGTCTAACGGGGGAGAAAGTCAGTCAGCAAATAATTACACAAAAAACTCACCAAGCAAATGTAGGCAGTACTATGAAAGAAAAAGTGGAAGGTTCTATGAGATAGTGAAACAGGGCCCTGACCCCACCTACCTCTATGGAAAAGAGTAAAACCACATTCACTATAAAATCATTCTGAGCTGCACCTGCTTTGGCTGGTTTTCTCGCTAATAAGCCTGAACCATTCATTCATATATATATATATATATATATATATATATATATATATATATATANAGAGAGAGAGAGAGAGAGAGAGAGAGAGAGAGAGAGAGAGAGAGAGATTGAAATATATATATATATTATTTTATTTTTAAGTTTCTATTCCGTGCCAGATATTGTACTAAAATTTTTTGAAAGTAAATTCATTTGTTTCTGCAATTCTATTACAATTTTGTTTATTAACGCCTCTACAGAACAACAACAGCAACAAAACATGGCTGAAAGTGATGAAAGAAAGTGGCTTTACTTCTCTCTGGCAGAGGCTGGGGGACGTCGATTTCAATCGGAAAATGATCAGACGTCAGTAGGCGGTAAGCGGTGAGAAGCTGCCTCAGACTCAGTTCCACAGGCAGAGGGGGCTCAAGAGAGGGCCAGAAAAATATATTTATCGAGTACAGCCTCGGGTATTTTTGTACTATCCTAATGCAATCTTTTGAAAGTTTGCCTCCAAGTAATCACAAACGAATCTTTTATTTCAGACACCACTTTTCTTAGTGGTTTTCATCTCTTTTCTATTTCTTTGATGACAGGCAATCAGGACAGGAACTCTTCCCACACAGAAATTCTTCACCTTAACTATGTGCTGTGCAAAGCGCTGTTTAAAATCTTGCTTTAAGTTAAAATTTTTATCATGTCCAGACAACAAGAGCATGACTTTAAAATACAGAGTAGAAATAGGATGATAAAATCCGGTAAGGATAAAAGATGATAAACGGGGTGCCACTGGGAAACGCCAGGTCCCCAGGCTGGACCCAGCAACCCTATTTTATGTACCATTATTTTAAAAGTTTCTGGTTGCCAAATGAAAATTGTCTATGTGGGTCTCTTCCCTGTGACATAACTGATATACTCGCAACAGCTTCTCATCTTTCCTCAAGATTTACACCCAAAAATGAAGGAGAAATTATTCTGTTTCAGCAATTTTGGAGCACTATGATTTAACTAATAGCTTTAGGGAAAGAATTAATACTTCTCTATTAATTCTAATGAGAGAAGATGTAGGAAAGTCATTAGCTCCTGTCAAAGAAGGAGAGAGAAGGCAAAGGGGGTGAGGAGCCCCAGAAAGACCCCTCCCCAGCTCAGGCACACCTTCTGAGAAGTCTGAGAAGTCGGGAGAACAGGGAGGAGAGACGTTAGCTCCCCTGAGGCCTGGGATGAACCAACAAAGGACGCTCCTGAAGAAAACCCAGTGAACAAAGCCAACCTCTACCTTTACTCCAGGGACACAGTCAAGCCTCTTCATATAGTATTTAGCAATTGCACCTTTTATGTGTGTGCAATTAGGCAACGCTTTTACTTCAGAAACTACCTGTAATCACGGCTGTCTCTATATCTCTGTTCCTGAGATGAAAGAAAAGTGTTTTGATCACTTTCTCCTCTGAGATGTTTTCTCCAAACTCGGTGAATGGGGCTGGTTTGAAGCCTTTTAGTGACTTTAAAGCTTGGTCATGTACAGAATTCCACACCGTTCCTTCAAAAAGTGACACAGAGGCCAACGGAATAAAGAGGAATAATGAAAACGGCTCAGGAACACACTTGGAAAAGTTTATCTCAAAATCCACAAGGAAAATGGGTTTTGTGGATCTGTTTATGCCAGTAGTTCTAAACTGGAGGAGATGTCCAGAGATGTTTTTGGTTGTTCCGATTTGGGGGGGGGGGCAGCGCTCCTAGCAGCTCATGGGTGGGGGCCAGGGGTGCTGCCCCACGCCCTGCATTGTCCCCAACAGCTCGCCCACCACAGAGAGCAACCCAGCTGCAAAGGTCAGCAGGGCTGCCATCCAGAAACCCTGGTTTAAACCAAAAATCCCAAACTCGAACACCGCAGGGACGGACGAGTAACATAAATGAGGGAAGTCCCCACCCTTGGGCGTGGGCTGCGATGGATGGAGAGCATGTTCAAGCTCAAGGGTGAAGCTGGCCCTCACCCCCTGCCAGCTAACACCGTGAGGGACCAAGGGTCCAGTTCACCAGAACGGTCCCTTTTCCAAGGAAAACCTAAGATCTGGATTCCATGTGTTTTTAAACACTGATAAAGAATTAATTTTCAAACAGCAACACGGTGCTAACCAGCGTGTCTGTGGCCTGAATGTGGCTGAGGAGGCCAGTTGGTGACCCCTTGTTAATTAAGAAGCTCAAGTGTGCCGACTACGCAGGGGAGATTTTAGGCTTCACCCAGGCTCTGTTCTTGGGCTGAAGCAAAGTTTCTTTTTAGAAAAAAAATACTGCGAAAAATATTTATAGGAGAGTAAACCTGTTTTTGAGAAGGAATTTGGTAGCATCTTATAAATGACATATATAATTATAAAACGTGATTGGATCCAGCAACTGCTGTTTGGGAAGTTGAGGAAGAACGCTTCCTGCAGCCATAGCTGTGGTAGGAAAACCAATAGCAGTCAACACAAATGTCCGTCAACAGGGGGAGGGTTGGAGAAATAAACGATGCTGCAGCTATACTGTGGGCTTTTATGCCATTATTAAAACCATATATTTATCTAGTTATAAAATGGGCCTAGAGTTACATACAAGATATATTAAGAAGGAAAGGGTCGTAGGTTACTATGTATGATATGATCTATTTGTGTAAAAAGAAAATAATAAGGTACCCGTCCATTTGTATGTACATGTAGACAGGTGTGGAGGACAGCATCAGCCTAGCCTTGCCAGCCTTAGGGGGCCACGGGGCTGGGATGGTCGTTTCCTTGGGTATATCGATGTTGCTTTCTTTGTTGCAACAAGCATGGTATGGCTTTATTGGTTTGAAAGAAAAATAAGAGACAAATAATGACACTGAATCTAAAATTAAGACTGAAAATAATGAGGAAAAGTCCCAGAGTGTACCCGAGTTTACACCATTCAGGCCAAGTCAGAACACACAACTGATAGAAGGAGATAAATCCTCACATTCTTGTAACAAATGTTTAGTTTCTCAGGCAGAGAAAAATTGAGAGACTCACAAAAGAAAGAAAAAGATATATTTTTCCATTTCTAACCAAATCTGAAGTATTTCTGTACTATCCTAATTTTTTTTTTTTGAAATTTTTTCCTCTTCTGAGTAATCATTTTCCAGTCTCTTTTCTCAGAAACCACTTTTCTGTATGGTTCACATTTCTCTTCTCTTTCTCTAATGAAGGGCAATCAGCCTGAGAACACTTCACTTACCATTTTCTCCAAAAAAACATATTTAGTAGGAAAGTATGCTTAAAATCTTTTAGTAAGTTGAAACTTTAATCATGCTCAGACAATAAGAGAATGCCCTAAAATAAAGAGAGGACAAATTGTGGGGAAGCAGAGAAACTAAATGAAGAACAAAAAATTGCTCATGTTATTTGAATTATTTAGTGCCAAAATTGAATCAAGAGAACCTACTTTATGGATCATTACTTTCAAACTTTCTTAACTCTAAATGAAAATTATAGAGAGAAGCAGCTCAGGCTTTGGAATATAATTGATGTGTTTAAGCAATTGCCTCATCATTTCTTAAGATTTACACCCTGGAGAAGGAGATGTTATCCTGTTTCAGCAATTCTGTAAGCAATATTACTTAACTAATGGCTTTAGGAAAAGAATATCTCCCCATTAATTCTGACAGGAAAAATAATGGAACAGAGCCATTAGCTCTAGTCAGAGGAGCAGGGAAGGGAGCTCATGGATGAGGGAACCCTGGAGTTCAGGCTGCCATTTTGTTTCTTTCAGGAAAACATCTTGAGGTGATTTGTGACCGAGAACAGAACAGGAGAATAGCAAGACAGCCTCCCGGCCCCATCTCTCCCAGTCCACTCATGGCTGGCTAACAGAAGTATACAGGCCAAAAAGAAAGGAAAAAAAATTCTAATCGACTTAATTTCAGGGAATTACATCACCATCCTCACAGAATATTGAGCGATTCTACCTCTTCAACACGACTAGGTAAACCTTTTATCTCGGAAAGTACCTGTCAGAGAAGTTCTCTTTACCTTTCTATTTTTTTTTTCAATGAAAGACAGCTGCTTTGATAAAGTTATCCCCGGAGGAATTTTCCCTAAACTGTGTTAGTGAGAAAAAGAAATCCAGTTAAAATACTTCAGTCACTTAAAAGCTTAGTTATGCAGAGAATTCAAAAAGAAGAGATTCTGGTGAGAAAGAAGGTAAATGAAACAAGGAGGAAGAACAGAAGTGCATCCCTCACCCTGGAATTAAGTCCAGGTTTATTGTTAATGATTTAAGAAGCTCAGTTCTACCCGGTTGATAGAGCATCCACATAGCTGAAGAGATGAAAACTAGGACATAATTATACAATGATTAGTATTGTGGTAAGTGCCACAGGGAGCTGAGTTATGAATCACACCACAAGGTAATCTGGCTCGAGAGTCAGAAGTGACCGGCCTGAGTAATCCTTAAATGTCATCTCACAAAACCATCCAAGGAGAACCAATATGATGACGAAGAAGCCTCAACCCGGCTCTTCAGAGAGAAAGTAGTTGAAGGTCCCATCAGAGGGACAGAAAAACACATTTATCAAAGTCTAACTACAAACCAGAGCATTTCTCCCTCCTAATGCAGTTTTCTGAAAGTCTGTCTCTTCTAAGTAATCATAGGTTTTATTTCAGAAACTACTTTTCTTAGTGGTACTCATCCATTGTCTATTTCTTAGATGAAAGGTGATCAATTTAAGATTCCTCTCTCGGGCATTTTTTTTTCCTGAAAGATATTTAGTGGAAAGTCATGTTTAAAAACCAATCCTTAAGTTGAAAGTTTGAGCCCATACCATAAGCATGTACCTAAAATGTAGAGAGCAAAAGCAGACATGAGGTGAAGGGGGGAAAAAACAACAACAATTATGGAAAATACCATTTCAAATCCATAATGCCAGGATTGAAGTCAAGAGTATCTACTCTTTGAATTATTATTTTCAATGTTGCTCATTACTGAGTCTGGAAAAGCCAGACTTCTTCTCGAAATATAATTGAGGTGTTTGAGAGAGCTCATTTTCCCTCAAGATTTGCATCCTTAAAAAGGAGAAATTGATCCATTTCAATGATAATCGCTGGGAAGAAAGACCTTCCCTTTTCTCTTTCATTAATCCTCATGGGAGGAGGTGGAAATAGACAAATTTCAGGAGAGAAACAAAGACAGGAAAGAAAATACTGGAGTTGGCCTCATCAATTTCAGTTTTTCCAATCACTTTGGGGAAGAAAACATTCTGACTCCAGCGTCTGTGAAAAGATAGCTGTCCATGGAGAGGCCAGGTCTTCCCTCAAACCTGAATTACAGACTAGTGAAGCGTAATTTGACAAGAAAACCAGGAAAAGAGGATGAAGGAAGACTTCTCTCTTCTCATAACATGTTTAGCTAGTTTATCTCGTGTGGGACTTAGGCTCCCCCCCCCCATTACTTCAGAACACCTGGCATTGCAGTCCTCTTTGCTTTTGTGAAGGAAGGCAAGTGTTTGAAAAGCTGAAAGCTCTCTCCCACTCAGATATTTCTTCTAAACAATGTTAGTGGAAGAGCCAGTTCAAATATTTCAGTAATGTAAAATCGTGTACAGGTAAAGAACTCAGCAGTGTTTCTTAAATGCTAGCCAGGAGCAGAGGGGACTGGTATAAAGGGGAAACGCATAAAAGAGGCCCCAAATTCCCTTCAGAAACTTTTCATACCCAAACTTACTCAAGAATGTATGCTTCCAGGCTTATTTTATAACTGTGGTTTTTCTTAATAATGACAGAAGCGCGGCTGGGTGGACGATGCTGTAATTGAAATACTTTCAACTTGGCTTCATCTTCTCTCAAGATATCCATCTCAAAAGCGAGAGTACTTCTGTCACTGCGAACCTGTGGCAGTGTGGCTCAAGTAGTGTTTTTTGAGCAAAAGCCTCGATGTGGTTTCTATGGATCCTGACAGGAAATAAAGGGGGACGGTCATGAGTTCTTTCAGACCAAAAAGCAGAGAATAAAGGCTCTCCCTGCTAGGAAGAGGTCGTGAAGACTTGAACCTCAAGGTTACCGGTACCTTGGAAGCTGAGAGGCGTGTAACAAAGGAGAAAGAGTAATAACAGGAAGAGATGGACCAAATTCTTAGCGAGTTCTATGGAGCCACTCTTTTGTCCTCACATCGGCTTTAGAAATTCTACCTTTTATGATGTGAGACTTGAAGGACGGGCTGTTTTAACTTCAGAAACTGTCTTCCAGACTCAGTGCAGCACTCTTTATCTTCCTCTGAATTTACTCTTGCTGGATACTGCCTCAGAAACCATGTTTAGTCCTATCAAACTAATTAAGAAACCTGATTTCTAAATTTCTTTTTAAAGCAATCGACATAGAAGAATCATCTAGAAAGTCCACACTTTGAGGCATTTTTCAAAATCTTTCCGTCTGTCTTCCCTGAAGATTTCAACTCCACCACCCATAAAAGGAGTCTGTTTTGCAATTCTAAAGCAATACATGAAAGGAAGCCCATGACGTGACAGAAAAATAGGAGATGCCCCTTAGTTCTTATCTGGAGAAGAGTTTAATCAATGTCATGCACCCAGAAAATTCCACCTGAAGAAGGGGTGCAGAATGGAGTGGGAAATGAATTGCGCAGATAATGTACAGAAGCTAAGGGGGTTGTGGAAAGAACAGAATTTAAAATACCCAAAGCTTGCTAAAGGGAGAGCCGACAATCTTTAGAGATGCCTGCCTTCAGTCAGTTCCTGAATCCTTCCCCGCGGGGGGTCTGGGGCAGGGGTGGGGTCGGGGCACTGGTGCACCTGACCACATAACTGTCCACTTGGTTATTTTCTTGACCGGAAGACAGCTATGTTGATAAGGTTACATCTTCAAAATGTTCTCCTAATAAACGACACAGGGTGTGTTTTAAATGTGGGCAGAAATGATAACTAAATCAAGTACATAAAACTACAGCCCAATAAAAGGAGATTAAAGAAGGGGGGGGGTGAAAAACTGAATCTTAAGCAGTTGTCATCGAAAATCTATTCGGGAAATCGTCTTGACTCCTGTTTAAAAATATGTTATTACTAAAGTCAAATCAGAAAAAGGATACACAGCTCAAATTACCATGGAGTAAACTAACATAATGGTTTTGAAATAAAGTAGTTTACACTGTTTCTGTGACTGCTGACAGAAAAAGAATGAGAAAATTGCATGAACATCCATCAAAGGACGAGAACTGGAAGCGTAGAGAGAGGGTTCTGGTAGGCTTTCCCACTCAGACCCCTCCTGAAAATTGAGAGAGAAAAAAAAAGTCAGTCTAGAGAAAGCAGAAGAAAAATGGGAGGTGGGCTTGAACCCCAAAGGACGCTGGCACGTGGAAAGGCACCGTGGCAGCCTGCCAGGGAGGGAATAATAATTATTATAATATTCCCACATGCTTTCTATCACTTCAAAGAGTTCTCAACTTCTCTATGCAAAAGCAACCTTCAAAACTTCTATTTTGAGAATTATTCATCTAGTTTACCTCCAATATTTCTCTCATACAGAGGAAAACACGGCTATCCATTTTTCTTGCCGAGTCTTTTCCCATCCTGTATTCACCATGAGTGACTGCCAAGCATACCTCATTATTATGAAAGTCCTCTCGGGGAAAGGCATTCAGACCCAGCCTCTAATAAACACACGGGGAGCTAAAATAGCACGAGGTAGATAATAGACTTTAAAATGGGCTTTAGTGTACAGATGTGCCCTGTCTAGGAGACCATGGCTCACCGCTGATGACAGAAGCTGAGTGTATTTTCTGAGCCAGAATGGTGCAGCTTTGATGCTTTTCCCTCCTGCATTTCAAAGAAAAGAGATTAACCCCTTTTCTTCCATGCTTTAGCTTTGAAAAGAAAGTGAAGGTGGCCTTGTTGATAAGGTAATAGGTCCTGGCCCACCCCCACCCTCCTGGCCTCCTATCTCTCCTCTTCTGGCTGAGAGGCAGACACCTTATTTCAGCCAAGCAGCCCAGAGCAGGAAGACAGGGAGGGCCCCAGAGAAGTGGGTAGAGAGAGAGAGAGAGAGAGAGAAATCAAAATGGGCCGATTACAGGGGAAATTGAGGGGTCGAGCACCCAGGTGACTGGAGCCAGCCTCCCACCCCTCTTAGGAGGTAACTAATAAAGAGTTTGACTAACAACCCAGAATCAACCCCCACCGAGGCAGGACCCCGGGCAGACTGGGCAGGGATGAGAGGGAACCCCCAACGGATCCGGATTCAGAACTGAAATCAGATTTGAAAGAAAATTCAGGGTGCATTCGCAAGCATGTGGAGTCCCCCAGAGACAACTATGCCAGAAAGGGTGGTCTGAGGGCCTCAGAGACTGTGCAGGACCCGATAAAATGTGCATGCACAGTTACATGTGAATTTCACGTTAACAATGAGACACTGTTAGCATTAGTATGTCTTGTGCAAGTCTCGGGGCGTACTTACACTGAAAATATATACTCGCTGTTTATCTGACATTCCAGCTGAACTGGGTGCTCTGGAGTTTCATTTGCTAACTCGGGCCACCCTTCCTTAGGGTAGAGGGAGAGGGGGAGCTGGCTGGCTGGGGGCTGGCCCTGCTCAGAAGAGTCTGACTGAAGCCCTGCCCCAGGCACTATCCACTCTGGATCCACGGGTGGCTGTGGGGTCTGCATTGATTTGGGATGAGCAATTATTATCAACAAAGATGTCTTTGTGAGGAAGGCACCTCAAACACATCCCGTGTGTGGATATGGCCCCAACAGCTCTCAGTGGAGACATAACTTTGGGAGGGGAGGGAGGCTCAAACAACAAAACAAAACCAAGAGCCCAGCTCCCAGGGACAGGCGTGCAGAGGGAGAAGCAGCAGCCTAAAGCCCTCCAACCATTTTTAAGAATTTTTTTAACACTACCATGAAAACACAACCTTCAAAATGTCAAATTTGAAAATGCATTAGTCCCTGTGATCTCAGGATGATTACTCCTGTGTATACAAGAACCCAAGGCTGTCCATGTTCCTCCCCAAATGGTCCCCTAACTTACGCCCACTGGCAAAGACTATCAAGTGTAGTTCTATTATAAAGTTTTTGTCTGGGTGCAGAACCTTAGGTAACTTCTAATAAACGCAAGAGGGGAAGGATGAGAAGAGCAGACATGGCGTGATGCAGATAATAACATCTAAAAGGGGCATTATGAAGAAATGTGTTCTAGAGTTCTGAGCGACGCAGCCACACTCAATAATTGCAGGTCCGGGGACATTTTCTAAATGAGAGTTTTGTTATCCTCATAACTTCTCCCTCAAGAATTTTAAAGCAGGAAGAAGGGGGGGGGAATAAACTCTTTTTTCTTCCTTTTTTTCAAGTCAGGAGGAGAAAAAGAGTGCATACATTGGCTTTCATTGGTAAACTGGTCAATGGCACGTGCCTCCGAAAAGGACATGACCTTGAGGACAAAGGGCTCCTAAGGAAAATGGCCCCTCATCCAAAGGAGAGAACCCAGCCCTCAAGGACAGGGATCCCAGAAGGGATGGATCAATCATTGCAGGTGTTCCTTTACCCCTTCTGCACCTGGAGGACAAAATGGAATGTCTGGTCTATGGGGCCAGTTGGCTGGGCGGTGGATAGACACTCACTTCTGTGTTTGTTGCCTGGTTTCATGTAGGCGGAAGAAGGTACAACTGCGTGAAAATGTCAGGCCCGGAAAGAGGAATAAATTCACAAGGACTTCAAGTGGACCTAGGAGCCACAGTACGTAGTCAGAGAGTGAGGGCTTGATGGATGGCCAGCCAGAAAACCCATATCCTATATCCTTCCTGTCAATTCTAGCCTCACTATGCAAAAACAGCCCTCAAAACTTCTATTTTAAAAGATTCTTAGTCTATTTACCACAGAAATATTTCTCCCCCATAGGTGAGGACCCAAAGCTACCCATCTTTCTCACTTCACATAGCCCTACCCTGCTCCCTTGTGCTGGCTAGAAGAGAATCAGATGTGTGCTCCATTATCACGAAGGTTCTCTGAGGGGGAGAAGGCTATGCCCACCTGCTAACAAAGTCACGGACAAGAGATGGGAGCCAATGACACAGGATGAGGTAAATAATAAAATTTAAAATAGGTTTCAGTGTAGAATTGTATCCTATGGTTTTCTTGTTTTTTCTTTTGTTTTAATAGGTAACCTTCTCTTCTGATTGTAGGCTCTGGGTCTATTTTCTCAGTGAGGATTCTAATGCAGCTTATATCAAATATTTTCAAGGAAAATAAAAATAATTTACTTTTCCAATCATGTTTTGGTTTGGGTAGAGACTATGGAGAACTCAGTGTTATGTAGCAGCTCTGGGTTATCTTTGTTCCAGAAATGCTAAATATACCATGCATCATAGGAGACAGAATAAGGAGAGTGGGGTGAATGCAGAGGACAGAGTTTGCAAGTGAAGGACGCCTGTGGAGGGCAGGGAAGTGGAGGCAGGCACCAAACCCTTCTGGTAGAGAGAAGTGGAACTCCTGTGGGTAAAAAGTCTAATGGTGGGAAGAGAGGTAGAGTCATTTACGGTGAAGAACTTGACACACACCACCTCAGCCAGGTGACCAAGGTCAATATCAACAGCAATGAGTCATGTTGACGGTGTGGACCCTTGATATGATGAGAAGGGCACTTCATTTCTGAGGTCTTGCTCCCCAAACCCATCACCCCAGTCTAATCATGGGGAAAACATCAGACAAGCCCCAGAAGAGGGGCATTCTACAAAATACCTAACCAAGACCCCTCTGAACTGCCAAGGTCATCAAAAACAAGGAGAATCTGAGCGACTGTCACCGCTAAGAGGAGCCTAAGGAGGCGTGACCATGAAATGTCATATGGTGTCATGAGTGGGATCCTAGACCAGGGTAAGGACATTGACAAAAACTAGGACTATCTGACTAAACTGTGGTGTTCAGTTAATAATAATGTATCCATAGTTAATGGACCATTACTTGTAACAAACGTGCCCCCCTAGTGTAAGATGTTTACAGGGGAAACTAGGTCTGGCACATACGGGAACCCTCTGAACTATCTTTACAGCTTTTCTGTAAATCTTAAACTGTTCTAAAATAAAAGGTTTCTTTAACAAACAAACAAACAGCAATGTGCTAGGTGCTCTTTGAAGAACTGTGCAAACTTCTTTCTCCTGGGCAGAGCTTTGTGGGGAAGGGGGTGGTCTTTCACTTCCATTGCTCTGAGTATCTCAAAACCTACAGGACATCTCAAAGTTCACACTTTCTCCCTTATTGTAGGACTTGTGCAACACCACACAGCTCTTCTTCTAAGACGTGACCATAAGGGCATCTGTCCTTCCCTGAAAGGCCTTAAAATAAACAGATATATATTATCCCATTTTCCCATTTCAAACCACTTTCGTGAACAGTTTTCCAGGGTGTTGTGCTATCAGGACAAACTATCTAATTGGCAGGGCCTCACACAAATGAAAATGTGGGCTCTTCTTCAAAATGATTAAGAATTTCAAGTCGGCACAGCAGAGCATCAGATCAAGCGTGGAGCCTTCTGAGCGTGAGCCCTGTGGGCCTGCGTGGGTCATGCGTCCATGATGAGTTCCATTAGAAGATATGTATGGCTTGTGATGAAGCCATCCTTAATACCAACAATGACAACAACAACAAAACAATTGCTAGAGGACCAAAAAGCAGAAAAACGCAGCTCCCGTACAAGCACTCAGTGGAATGACATGGGGCTGCCCTTTGAAGATGAGCATCACCCACAGAAGCAGCAGCCCACTCTGTGCTCTGTAACTCTCCAAGGGACCCCACAACCCCCAGCTGACATCTTTTCTCAGGAAAGAACCCAAAGCCCACAGTGGAAACAGCTACTCATGGCTAGAGGCAGGGAAAGCAGTGAGAATTGAAAATGAAATGGTTCATCCTGGTTATTTCTCTTTTATTCTTTTTCAGAAGATGGGGTGGGGCAAGGGGTGATGGTTGGACACACACACACACACACACACACACACACACACACAGAGGGGGTTAACTTGTCAGTGGTGGACACGCAATGAATGCAGTTGTCAGTTTTGATCCTCAGGAAAATTGGAAAGGGCTTGAAAGAATCCTTCAAGGTCTTGCCCCAATTCCTGTCATGTGTTTGGGATAAAGCAGAGAACTGGCAGGTCCGATAAATGCAACTTCCGTTTATCCCCACCCCCAAAGGGGCACATGGTGCTTCAGTGTTTATTGAACTGGAGGCCGGTCTGACGGGGAACAGCCGGGGTGGCTGGTCTGCCTATCGTTTTAAAAGCGTTGGCTTTCCATTTGGTAGAACTTAAGTTCTTGGCTATTTCTTGATGAGTTTGGGTTTTTTATTTGTTTGTTTGGTTTCGGGTTTTGTGTTTTGGCTCTCCTGTTGCCAGTGTGGAGACAGACACAGCTGGGTTCCCCTCAATTTCTGGTGAGGCCGCTATTTCCTTGCGGCTCAGATTTCCCCATGGCACCGAGTGTGTCTCACAAGCAACCGCTGAGAGGAGACCCTCGGCCAAAATGGCAGCTCTGTGAGGCACAAAGCGGGTCGTCTGGGGGAATCTGCCTGAGACCATTGCCCTGTGCTCAGCGCAATGGGAAAGTGACAGGATTGTAAAAGAAAACCAGGAAGCCTCGCCTCCATGCAGAGGCCATCTGACCTCTGGCAGGTCCCTCCCTTCCTTGTCTGTGCAGTGGGAGGAACCGTGGTTGGGAGAGTGAAATGAGCTGATACTACAAACGCCATACTCAGGATTTGGAATATAGCGCTCCAAAAATGTGGGGCCATTCATCCTATTAGTGCTACCTTTGTCATTGTCACCATATGCTGTTGTCTGGCTTCCTGATTTGTGGTTTGTGGCCCATCTCCCTTTCACTAGAACAGCAGCTCCATGAGGGAGGGGACCTGGTCTGTCTTGATAGTCCTAGTTTTTCCAGCACCTAAAACACTGCAAGTAGCACATAATAGGTGTTCATGAAAGATCCTTTGAATGAACTTACTAAAGTCAAGCTAGTCTGGCTCCAAAGTTCGTACCATATCATGCTTTTCCACTTCGCTCCTTGAAATGTTAAATATGGTCCCTGTACAAAGATTCCCACACTTTGATGTGACTGTAAGCCTTAGGGGAGGTTCATCAAAGGGGTAACTACATGTCCAGCATCTCAAGGGTTCCAGGGAGGAGGCGGACCCCAGGGGGGGACACACAGTTGGACAGATTTTACAGAAAATCTCCTTTTCTGATTAATTCACAGCAGTTCTTCCTTCCTACCCCCACGAGTGAGATCAATAATGATTTGACTCTGCTCCACTACTCTCACTGATTATAATCATATTTTTAAAACCCTGATCATTTTTTTAAACTCCATTTAATGTCAATTTGCATTCATCAAGGTTTTTTTGTTGTTGTTGTTTTTTAAAGGGGTAGTTCTCTTTTAAGCCTAAACATGAATTTTGAAAGCAACAGGCCCTACTTCTGAAGATTAGTTGAACAATCTACTTCAGCCCCGTTTCTGCAGGGACCTCACAGTGGGGACAGCGGGAGCATCTCAGGTTACAAGCCAGCTCACATTTGCAAGTTCCAGTTTCCTCTGGGTTTCACACAATGTTAATTTTCTTGGGGGGGGGCGGCCCAGCATATATGTGAGCTCTCCCTGGGTGATCAGTGGCGGGTACTGGGCAGGAACAGTGTGAAGTATGGAATAATGGGACACCCTCATACAGTTATGAGAGTCCCATGCCTTGTGCTGTATAAATAATAGCAAAGAATTTTTCTACTGTTATTACCATAGCACACCATATCATTTGAGATTTCTCCAGTGGGTGAGAGTGGAAAAGCAGCAATGACTGAATGGACGTGGCAAGGATGAGACCAACCCCACCAAACACAATACCTGGAATTGTGCAGACAAAGGAGGAAAACTCGTTCCTTGTTTTACAACTTGGGGGGGGGGGTGCCAAAGGGGTTCAAACTGGAAGCATTCGAAAGTGGAAGAGCTTAAGGAAGACACCCACATCCCCAAGCCAGTAAACATCAACATGGGTGTTTGGTAACACGACCCTTGAAGTGGTATCATTGGCTTTCTGCACATAAACAAACAAAAACATGTTTTTCTCTAACCAGAGTTTCAAAGTTCTACCTGTAATTTTTTTGGTTGTTGACTTGACTCTTTGCTGGGATCTGGAGTTCAATAAGGAATTACGATTTTACCACTGCTTACAGAGATTCACGATCAAGGCAGAAAGGGAATCTTAGCACGTGAATAGTCCCCGGGAAATGGCATCGCTGGCATGAACATTAACTGAGGCTTCCTCCGCAAGGAAATACGCTGGGGACTTTTGCCCTGTCTCTGTCTCTATGTGGCAGAGCATGTGAGTTGCCTCCCTATTTCTAATCCTTTTTCTTAGTGATAAGAACACACTTTCTAGCTGGGGCACACTGCCACTCTGTTAAAACTGTTTCTCCTAGTGCTTCTGCAGCCAAGGTGCAGCCATCTTCCCAGCCTGGAATCTGGGCTGCCCTCGTGAGTCTCCCTGGCCAGTAGGATGCAACAGAAGTGACATCATGCCAGTTCCAAACCTAGGTCTCAAGAGTCCTATGTATTTCTTCTTTCTCTCTCTCTGCACCCATGGAAGGCTGAAGACATATGCTTTATTCAGCCCCATTCTCCTTGCTGACAGCCAACCAACTTCCATGCATGTGAATGAGGTCATCCCAGACCAGCCAGACCCCACCAACCTGTCAGCAAGTCCCCAGCTGACCCCAAGATGCTTGAACAAACCCAGTAAGACCAGCCAAGCCTGGCTCAAATCAGCAGAATGCCCAGCGAACCCAAAGATGGGTGGGTAATAAAAAATCCTTATTGTTACGAACCACTGAGTGTGGGGGATGTTTTGTTACACAGCAGTAGCTGACTTACATCACAGGTAAATGTGTTGGATATAAGTAGCTAATGCTGTATAGCAAATACACGTATGGTTATCTTTAATATAAGATATATTTACATATATGATGATTAATATGTATTTTTATCATTAAAATTCTTAAAGGTTATTTGTTTATAAATCACAGAGGTGAACACACTGTACTTTGGGGCTTTCCATGATAACTGGCAAGGTTTAGAGTGAGAAGCGTCCCATTTAATAGCCTGTGTCTGGGGTCAGACTGCCTGAGCCCTACCATTTGTTTGTATAGAACCTCCAGCCGGACACTTACCCTTTCTACGCATCTCTAAAATGAGTATAATTACAGCACTGTATTTCTGTCAAAAGTTTAAAGGTCATGCTAAAAGGGCTCAGAATAGTGACTAGTCCATGGTAAGTACTCCCACTCATATTAGCTAAGATTTTTCCTATTATTGTTCTTATGAGATATATAAAATATTGCAAATAAATTACAATATGACTGAGCAATTAAAATAACTGAAGTTTGAGAATGAAAATATTCATTAAAAAGGTTAAAATCACTATTTAAGATAATACATGAGAAAATATAGTTGCTCCCAAATACCCTCTATGATTGGATCATCACTTAGATATTGGGTCTTTTTCTACATCAGTTTATACTGAAATAAAGAAAGAATTCCTTCTCCACGTCCTCCCAAATTTTATCTTACTTTTGGAATGTCATATCTGAGTCAACCAAGATCAGTTAGCCCAATTTTGGTCCCTTTGCTGATCACTTAGAAGAGATATTATGTGAAGGACTTGATGTGCCTAAGTGTAAGAGGGGTTTTACCCCCAAAATTTATTCTTCAGAAAAACAGGAGTTGCCTTCCAGTGAAATCCTTACAAAGTCTCCCATTTTGTAGAAAACTCTCCCAATTACTTCATTTTGAATTACAAAATACTGTTTAGAAAGAGTCATGACTCTGAAATGCCAATCAATGCTGGTTTGTGTCACTCATAGATATCGCCTGACAAAACTGATTTTCAAAAGGTGATAGGAAGGGGGGACCTCTATAGCAAATTTAGTCATTATTCCTGAGCTTCTGGAACACAATTATAAGCACGGAATGTTGTAAGCAAGCCTCTTGAAGTCTGCTTTTAAAAGCAAAATAGGACATGTTTATTTGGTGGAAATTGCGAACAGGCACCTACCGGAGAAATGAAAGCGCTGTCCTCATGTTACCTAAATGGGTGTTATGGCTGTGGATAAATTTTTATGATGGCATTGTCCTCAATTCTAAAAGTACTAACTCTCAAAGAGCTGGGCTGAAAGTGAAGATGCTGTGCCCTGAAAACTCTATTAGATGACTCAATAGTGGCCCCGGTGATGACAAAGGCCATATCAGATGCATGCTTACAAGTTCAGCTAGAACGGCCTCGTGAAGTGTGAGCAGAAAGCATTATATCACTAAACTGGCATTTCACGTACTGTGTGATTTAAAGGGCTACATGCAACCAGATGAATAAATTCAATATTGTACGTAGACAGCTGCCCACTGCATCCCTGTCTTTGTATGTTACATTTCAGATTAGCCCCCACATCCCTTTGGATCTTTGCAATGAGAAACTAGGGCTAGGATATATTGAGGCATACATGGTAAGTAGCTGCATTTCATGATTTATAGATAACTGGTATCTTAGGTTCCTGTGTAAGTGATTTATTGAGGGGGCGCTCCTGGGAAAAACTTGGAGGGAGAGAAACGGGAAGAAATTACACAAAATAGGGTTTCCGGAGAGTCCACTGGGAGCTCTGGCACAGGAATGCATCACAAACTTTGTCCCACTCAGGGGCACAAGGACTGAGTGGTCACAGCCTCATCAATCAGTCAGTGTCTGCGGGCCACCCCCTGGTGGCTGTATGAACGTTGGGAGCCAAGAGATTCCCTTCAGCCAAGGGCAATCCTTTAGAGAAGGGTACAGATAAGAAATGTAAGCAGCTGTCACCCTCCGCAGCTAGGACATGAGGATGGGTGGGCGCCTGACCTGAAAAGGGGTTTGGGAAAGGCACCAGCACCGTCTACCACACCGCTGACTTGCAGCACACGGCACATAGAATGTCACTGGCCGACGGCGTGACTCTTTGCTCTCCTCTACCTAGGAAGCGAGAGTAAGTTACGATACGCACCTGTTGCTCCGAGTTCTGCAGCCATTCCTCCACCCTGATTATTTTTCAGGAAACATCCCTTCTCAATATAAATTGGCTGACTTATTATAATCACCACCTCCCATCTCCAGGAGGGGGCCTGTTCTACTTGTCTGGCCGAACAGAAGGTTCGAGGCCAGGCATCTGACCCAAACCTTATTAAATCTGAGTCGATGCTGGGACTTTAACTAGAATGCTGTCTTTCTACCACAAGCACTGAGTGGGTAGGATGTAGACTGAGACCACCGGGGCCACCACACGCTTAGGGGTGAAGGCCACCCAGAGGAAAGCCAATCAGATAGGAAGAGAGATAAACAGAGCCCTGGTGACATCATTCGAGCCCATGGATCCAGCAGGGGCCGCTCTGGGCTCCTCATTACATGCGCAAACAAATTCCCTTTTGTGCTTCAACCTTTTTGAGTTGGATTTTGGTCCCTTGCTACCAAGCACTGTGACTCACACACACAAAAAAACATCCTCCTGACTCTTACAGACATGACTCATTCCCCTTGTGCCCCAGGGAGCCAGATGGGTGGGTGCTATAGATACCTGCTGACCCCACCCAGCCCCCAACTATATTAAAGGTGGGATTAGGGGTTTATCTAACGTCACCTAATGACAGACTTCAAATTCAAGCCTTGACCGTCTGCTCCCAGCCCCTGGAAAGTCATCTAATATGTTTGTATATGAGAAACAATCATGACTTTGATGAAAGAAGCCCATCTTTCCTCTAAAGATGCATTTCCAAAAGACATTGATTAATCTAGTTTCCCATTCTTCTAAGCAAAATAATAGAGAAATCATCATTTTCTTCCTTATCTGACTACACAGATGACTGCTTCGTGACTCTTCAAATTTATTGAGTGGCAAAACTGGAAGCAAAGAAGAAATATGTCCTGTGCTCTCAGAAGCATGCAAAGCCTCAAGCTGTCAGGTCCAAAGCAAGTCTTGCTAAGCCAGCTGTGGGACCTCGAAGGGGAGATGGAGAAAAGTAAACACAAAACCAAACAAAATCAGAAAGAGCCTCCTCTGCTTCCAGAGCTAACCAGGTGAAGGGGGTTTCTTCACTTGAATGTAGAATTACTCAACACTCATTAAACACGTTCCCCATTTCTTAATTTAAAAAATAATATTTATGCATTGAGTGTATAAGGAAATGTTTCCTAAAGGGATCCAAATAACTGGAATTAAACACAACAGGACACGCCATCGGATTGAAAAAGTAAAGCAGATAGAGGCTAATAAATGAAAAATGAAGAGTCTCACCCCCCTCCACTGAGCAGTGTGAAAATGGGGGAAGGCCCCTCCAGACCCAGAAGCAGTTTGAGAAGGACAAGAATTGCTTTCATATTAAAACATACAAAACCCATTTCTTTTGAGCCACTAATGTGTGGATTATTAAAAAATCAATACCATATTATGTTTAATCCATGTGCATGAAGACAAATGGGACCGCAGGTCTTCCGTCCTCGGCAGCCCTTACTGGAACGCTTTTTGAAATCACTGCTGCATGTAATTTCTGTTGTTGTTTTTGCTATTACACTTGGAGAGGCTTTAAAGTCTCAGCATTAGACAAGACAGCGGGAACTCCAGGAAGGGAGCTTGATTTGCCCTTTAAGAAACAATGTCAGATACACAGTAGATGCTCAGTACAGAGCTGCTGAGTGACTGGCTGGAGGAAGCCGCCTCCCCAGGGCAGGGCCAAGTGCCAAGAGCAGTCAGACTGAGCAAAGCACTGGGGCAGTAAGATTAGACGGGTCTCATCTGACTAGATTTGGGGTCCACGCCAGTGTGTGTGTGTGTGTGTGTGTGTTTGAATGTGACTTCATTACTGTCATGTAAAAATGGGAACATTTTACTTAATGGGAAATTCTGAGTCTGGCTTCTCTTTAGAGATACATTAATAAGCCATGCAATACATCATAAATACAATGCTAAGCCTTACTTTTAAATGAGAGAGAGAGAGAGAGAGAGAGAGAGAGAGAGAGAGAGAGAGCCCAAAAAATGTATACATGTTTTAAGAAAGGAAAGAACTGTATTAAAATTGTAATACAATGAATGACACTAGCATTCATCTGATTAACGCCATCTTTTGAGTGAACGTCATACTACATACACATTGCTACCGTAATTTAATTCAACTTTGAGAAGTAATGCATAGATACCATCTCTTAAAACGTATACATTTTTTGGCGCCCCTGGTATATATAATGATACAAATGATATCTCACCAGCCCTACAAAACGGATACTGTTATTATCGCTCTCGTGTAAACAATGGGGAAACTGAGGACTCGAGGAGTTGAGACACGTCCCCAAGACCACAGGACTCTGCACGGTGGCACTGAGGCTTGAGCAGCGCTGCACCACGGCTGCCTCTGCTGGACAGGCTGCTGCTGCGCCTCTGCCGCTGGCACCTCTGCTCTAGAACATTTGCCTTGTGATATCTCTGTGTGTGCTTTTGACAAGCAAGGCCAGCTCTGTGGCATGTTGGGGAGCATAGACACATCTCATGTGCTTGGCACAGAAAGATTTAGAAGTCCTGTCCGGTGTGCAAAGGCTGGGAGCTTGCGTGGGCAGCCAACCCAGGATTCTGCATCCCGTGCCTCTGGGCAGGGAGCCCCAGAACACACTTCAGCACCCCATTTGGTCCTCTCTCTTACCCCCATCTCGGCATCCTTCTCCTTCCCGCTTGTTCTCAGCCTGGGCTTCTGCCTTCTCTCTTTTAGTAATCATTTTCACTCTTGCACATCTGGGAGGCATTTACATGAGATCAATGAAACTACAAAAAAGGCTGAGGTCACCTGTGTGCTGAGACAGCAGCACTGAGGCGCTTGTCAGCGGGGGTCCAGCCTCTTTCAAAAAGCCCAGGGCTTTTGGATCAAAACCCTCGTCTCCCTTCCTTCAGCTGTAGCCTTGCACATTATTTCGGCCACCTGAACACCTAAGAACATAAAATAAATTTGTGCCCAGGGGTCCCTTGGTATTGAGAGCAGGTCCCCCGGAGTGCACAGGTCCCCCACAAGGGAAGGGAAGCCCAGTCCCTGCCTAGACACACACCTGGGCGAGATCAGGACCCCGGAGGGAAAGCAGCAGAACTGGGATTGTGGCCGTGGGCACAGGAGCAAGCTGTGCCAGCCTGCTCCTCGCAGACCAGCGCTAGGGGGCTCCCTTGAAGTTTGGAAGACGGTTTCACATCAAAATAAAAAGTCTTGCTTCGCTTTTTCCGGGTAATAAATTCACAAGGCTTGTTTTTTAACCCCCACCAGAGGTTAAAATAGTTTCAGAAAAAAGTTTTGGTAAATTCATGGATAACTTTTGAGGTTATGTGAGGCTGTTGTCAAAAAAATAAAAGAAGAGGAAAGAAAAAAAGTCTTTCTCTCTGCTCATGTAAGCCCCAGAATCTCAGAGCCCGTGAGGGCGGGTGGGGGGGTGGGGGGGGCGCTTTGGGCTTTCGTGTTCCTTCTAGAAGGGTCCGCGCAGAGCTGTGATTGTCAAGGCCCCCTAATGCCACTCGGGGGGATTTGGGAAAGGAGTGGGGAGGCGATTAGCCGTTGCTGCCGCATCAGGCTCACACTGCCGCCCAGCTAAGCTGCCTGCAGCCCAGGCTCAGAGGGACCCAAGGCTGCTTCTGCCGCCTTCTGGATTTTTCCATGGCTCTCGCTGCAGTCCGGGGCGAGTGCTGGTCAAGGCTTTTGCACTCGCTTCTTCCTGGCAAATAGTCAGGAGTCAAAGCAAAAGTTGCAGTGTCTGAGTAGGGGTTAAAAACGAACAAGAACTTTATCGGATTGACGAGGGAGAGAAGACAGAGGCGGCAGAAGGAAAACAGCACAGTTAAGGGAGGGGGCGTCGCACATTAACTGTGATTCAGAGACTCAAATGCACTGAGTTCATTTTTCAATCTGCCTTTAGCTAGGGGGAAAAAAAATAAGGAAATTATAGAAAATTGAGAAACAAACATCTCCGAGAGTGCTTTGCACCCAGGGTGCTTAATGAACACTTAATAATTTCAAATGCTAGTACTTAGAAAAATGGCTTTTGTCCGTTCCGGGAACGCCAGGTGCCTCGTAGCAAAAACGGAAAGCTGAAAATGACTGAAAATAATCATTAACGTCTATGTGGAGGGGGATACAAAAATTACCTTTTTCATGTCTCAGGAAGTTAAGAAAATAAGCAGGCCAAAATTTGAAGAGTTTTAGCACAGGAAAAACCTTGGGATTAAACTTGCATTTCTCTACCTCAATGTTTGAACTTGGGCAAGACTCCTAATTAGGATGGAGAATGGCCACCGCATCCCTCTCCTAACCCCATGGGGCCATATTGAAAATTAGATGAGGACAAACATTGGGAAGAAGCTCTCCAAAAGCTCACGTAGGAAGCAATGCTGGTTGGAGCAGGTCCTCCGTGGTCCCTGCCAGTACCCAACTGACGGGGTCAAGGCCAGTGTGGACGCCTTTACCTAGAGGAAGGCAGCCTTCTGAAGCAGAGGGGTCCTTGCCCAGAGGCCTGAGATGAGGTGGGGCTGGAGCATGGAGGACTGCTCAGATCCCTTCCGTTGTCTTCTCTACCTACCCCTCAGCAAGGAGAGCACCATATGCATCCATGTGGCACAAGTTAAAGTGCCCTCAGATACACTCCCAAGTACCAACCAGCTCCCCTTTGGAAATTCACCATTCATTACTCATTTGTTTGGCTTGCAGACCTGGGATGGACATTTAGCCCACAGTCCCTTGCAGTCAGTCAGCCATGGTAATCACCACACCTATAAAGTCCTTTCTAGTTGACATAGGACCTTCTCTCTTGCCATCTCATGTGGCTTGAGGCTCTCCACAGTCCCGTAAGTACATTTCCTAGGCTGGCTTCATGGGGTTTTCAAGGGCCGGGTTCAATGAATCAGTGCAGGTGACTGTCTCTGAAGCCTAGGGACTCAGAAACTGCCCCCCACCACCACCACCACCCCCTTTACAGATGAGGAGCTGAGGCAAAGAGAAGGGATGACTTTTGCCCAAGGAAGTAGTAAGAAAGAAAGTCAGGACTCAAAGGAATTCATTCCTCTGAATCCAGAACAAAATTTCTTCCGCCGTACCAGTCTTTGCCTAAAGGAGGCTGAAAAAGATGGGGTGGGGGATTGTGTGGCCTTCTAAGGTCTATTGCAAGAGGCAGCTAGATAAGGTGAGGTCTCTGGCATAAGAGACTGCCTGCAAAAATAAATACAATTTAAACAGACCTTGTTCTCAAGTTCTAGCTGGATGCTGAAACCTAACCTTTCCCTGTTTAAAAGGGAGATTAGTAAATAGTTAGGCAGACGTTAAAGACATACTGGCATCAGCACGAGACTTTCTCCATGATGTAAGGAAGAGGCTTAAAGGGGAATTGAGAAGAGAATTCCTTTCTCATTATGATCAGCGTTGTCTATATATCACTTAAAGTTATTTCTTCTCTAGGCTCACCATTGGTGACACCATTCTGCCTCACCTTGCCACTAACACCTGAGTTAGAAATAATCCTAAAGGCTCACCTGTCTCCCAAACCAAAAAGGCCTTGCCCGTGCTGAAGACCAGGTACCAGGTGGAGGTGGAAGGGGACAGTGCCAACTAGATGGGCCCTTCCTCACTTTGTACCCCATCTGGAGATCCGTTGATCATGCCTGAGATCACCACTTCTCATCCTGCCCCGTCCTCTGGTCCCATTTGGCTGCTGGCTCTGGCACTTCACATAGAAAATTCTAGAACAAAACTGATTTCTTTTATAGGCTCTGCTGAGCAGGGGCTCTCTCCCAACTCCAAGATAAGGGTTTTCAGAAAGCCCTTCAAAAGCAGATCAGCCTCCATTTCAGGTTTGGGATTGAAGGTATCCTTTCTCTCTCTCTCTCTCTCTCTCTCTCTCTCTCTCTCTCTCTCTCTCTCTCTATTTTTTCTTTTTAACTTTTAACATAAACACGCATTTACCTTTCAAAACCCGTATTTCCACTTCTCGTTAAATGACGGTATGGCCCTGCCCTCCCGCCTCCCGGCCGGGACCAGCCGCCCCTGCCCTAGCCATGTTCGCCTTCCCACCTCCGCGTGCGCAGACATCAGAACTCAGAGCATGTCATTCCGTTTCTACAGGAATCTATTAGTGATTGCCAAGGGGAACACTTAGCATTTTAGATAAATAAGTAAATAGTAGTTAAGTGCTGTGCGCCTCAATTTCCAGCAGTTTAGTGTGTATGGCAAAAAAAAAAAAATCTTTATGACCCAAGGAGGGGAAAGGATGATAAAGAACGACAGTCTTTGGGTCTTCCGCCAGCCCACATTGCGGGGAGGGGTGGGGGGGGCCGGATGGAGGGGCCTTGGGGAGGGGCGGCATCGGAAGCGCGGCCCCTCCTCTGGCGTTCCTGTTTATGCTAGCCCACTCTCCCTTCCCCGCTGCAGCCAACCTTGTCAGGATCCCTCATTGGGAAGCTTAATCATATCAGCGAGCTTCCCGCATTGCATTTGTAATGACTTGTTTACCAGTCTGTGCCGGCTTCCTCTGCCAGACTGGGCTCTCCCTAAGGACGAGGGCCGTGTCATGTTCTTATTTGCCTCCCTTCCTGCTCCCACACACTGCCTGGCACCGAGCAGACCCCGGTAATTGCATGTCAACCTCAGGCTGTGCGCCTCTCATCTGTTTCACAAAGGTGTCTCCGTTCAGCAGCCCGGCCCGAGCTCAGGAGGAAAGGCCTTACACCACCTCCCACTTCTTCCCTCTCCGGGGCCATGAGGGCGCTCAACTGCTCATAGACACAGGCGGAATCTCATTAAACCATGAGTCAGAGATGGCTTGGACTTCTGTGGTGCTTACCTGCCCGGCCCCCTCTTCCTCCGGGAAACCATCCCTCCTTTACCCTGAATGGCTGTAGTGGAGGTGACCCCAGCCCACCCCTCCATACAAGGCACACGACCCAGACCCAGACACTCAAGTCCCTGGTGACGGATTCAGGGGAGACGCGTGGCCAGAACCAGGCCACTGAGATCTCCTCTGGGGACCTGGGCTATGAACAGAAGCGAAGCCGACGTGAGTGCAGACAGGCTCGGGGGGTCCCACAGGAGCCAGTGACGATGACGGAGAATGAGGAGGAGCCAACAGATTGAGAGAAACTGAGTCCCAGGGACATCGCTGCCGCCTCTGGGCCCTGCCCGGCCTGAAGCCACGGTCCCTGCTACATGAGACAATGAATTTTTTGTTTGTTTGGCCAATTTGAACCGAGCCTCTTTTCCTCATAGCCCAAGAGATGCAGGGTTTACATTGCTACCTCCGGTAGCAACATTTCAGAGGAAGAGAACCAGGGTGTCTGTCTGGGCATCAGAAAAGCTTGCACACAGAAACATTACGATTGGATCGGCAGCCGCAGCCCGGGGAGCCTTCTTGTTTTATCCCGGGAGTCTGGGCTGTGGCCCCAGATCCCACACTACAGCAGAAAGTGCTGAGAAAGTCATCACTCTGGCATCTGTTGATAATGAGGAATGAACACAGGCTCAGCCTTTGACTAAAGCCACACATGTCACTGTTTGCTCCCCCGAGCTCCCCGGTGACCTGAGTTTTCTGGGAGTTAGCTGAGTAACACTTGGGGCTCAGAAGCCTGCAAATCAATTAATCTCTTCTGCAAGTTACTAACCGGGCCTAATGAATTGGCTAGGCACAGAGGAAGCCCTGAGTGGCTCGGTGTCCTCGGCAGTGACGGGGCTCTCGGGAGCAGACTGAGACATCGTGCCTTGGCTGAGGAACAAATCTATTAATATTTGGAGAGAACATCAAATGTACCCAGTGGATTCAAAGTTTGGTCAAGAGAAACTCACTTCTCTGTGATTAAAAAATAAAAAAGTTTTATAACCCCTCCATGTTTTTTTTCTGCTGGATAACGCCAGCCTTTCACACAGTCTGGCCGGGCTGTGGACCTCCCTGTGGGATGCAAGGTCAGGTGGAAAGGCCCTCTCGTCCAAGGCCATTAAAAGGAGCACCTTTTACCCCTCTTAGTGGTTTTTTAGAAAGTGTGATAAAATCAAGGAAAGAAGAGGTACTGGAATATGCTACTGATGGGAATGAAAATTGGGAAGCAATTTGGAAATATCTACTTAAAACTGTACAAACATGACACTCAGAGACCCAGCAATTCTTCTTCTCGGGTCTGCTCTAGAGAAACCCTCTGCTCAGGCCAAGGAGTTTCAAACAGCACGTCCAAGGAGCATGATGCAATAACGAGACACTGGGGATGACCAAGTTACCCACTGTTAGGAGAATGGCTGCATAAATTAGGGTACTCTGTCCAAGACTCTGTGCCCATTTACAAGGTTGAGATAGGTTTATAGGTATTAACAGCGTGCAAAACTATGAAATGTTGAATTTTTTTAAAAAAAGTTATACAATGAAATGTGCAGTGTGGTACCACTCCTGTGAGAGAGAGAGAGAGAGAGAGAGAGAGAGAGAGAGAGAGAGAGAGAGAGAGAGGAGAGATATCTTGCAGATGTACTCCAAACTCCAAACCATAGTTTTATTTGGGGGGAGGGGGGTGGCGGGTAGAGACTGTGAGTGAAGGGGTGGTTGGCAGCAGGGGTGTCAAAGCAAACATTAGCCTCATCTTCTACCTATTTTACTATGTGAAAAGCAGTATCAATCATTCATGATTACATGTGTAATTAAAAACTTATAATTAACTTTCTTATTCCTGTAGGTGGAGTATCACTTTTTCCAAGTTCTTTTTAAACACAATCACGCCTGCCCTGTCTCAGGCGTCTCCTCGTCCGTCAGCCTCCCGGCATCCACTCCATCCGCCCCAATCCTCACCCCTATCTGCGCCCAGAGGAATCTTTTTAAAACCTACATTGGATGGACTCTCCTATGCTCCTCCCTGCCCCCAGATCCTTCAGTGGCTCCCCATTGTTCTCAGGAGAAGATGAGGCCCCTCTGCAAAATCCTGATGTGCCAATCCCCTCCCCCTGCCTCTTCCCACACTGCTTTGGGCACAGCGGGCATTTCTCACCGCCCTATCTGCCCACAGCACCTACCGCGGGCTCAGGTCGACATCTTACCCACAATAAGGCAGAGAAGGTGGAGTCTTCCAGTGTGTGTGTGTGTGGGGGGCGGTTCTTGGCAGAAGTCACCCCATGGCCTCTGCAGCCAGCTCTCTTGAATGGAGAGTTTGTATCTATACAGGTCAAGGCTTTACCAAAGGTGAGGAAATACTATTGGGTTGTCAGAAAAGTCATGACATATTTTTTTCTGTTTTTCGTTGCAAAAAATGCATCATGACTTTTCCAACAACCCAATAAATGAGCCACTACCAGCCAACCGGGATCATAGGAACAGAGAAAAGGAGGAGATGGCAGCACAACCAGAGTCCCAGGGAGGGGCTCAGACCCGGGAGGGGGGGGAGGGGAGGACCTGATGTCAAGCTTAGAGTTAAATAAGACGGAATAACACAGTGAGAAACCTATTCTCTTGTAATTCCTCTAATTAAGGAAAGAAGAAAGTCTCAACCCGGTGCTAAGGCATCTCGAGGAAGCCTCCCTAACACTTCCAAACATCTCCTTTCAGCAAAGGGAGTAGACCTAAGGCCTCGCAGCCTTCTGCCCACCACACATCCTAGCTAGAATTCATTTACTAAAAACACCGTTCATACTGTTTTTACTCTGTAATGTTCTCTCAGTGGCAGGTGGTGACACTGGCTTTCCGTTTTCAGTGACGATAAACAGTTTCTCTTGAAGATAAATGTATTTATGTTTTATGTAAAAATAAAACATACATAAAATCAATGTATTTGCTTGTTTTGTAAATGAGCCTAAAGGGTGAACAAGCATATAATCACATGGGGAGCACGCAGATGCAACATTTCTGAAGACAGTCAATGAATTATTTGCACTTAGAAAACATGGCTGACCACCAGATATGCCATCTCAGTGGCCCTGGGCAAATCATTGAACCCCTCTCTGTGTCTCAGTTCCCTCTTCCACATAATGAGAATGAGAGTCCCTCGTCAAAAGTTTGTTGGGGGGATGCGCCTCCGAAGTGGAAAGTGCCTCCTGAGTTTAGTTACTGAGAGAATGTTCTAAAATCTCACTTTGAAATGTAGCCTTGAACTTCACCGTGTTTACGGCTATAAGCCATGCCAGCTGCAGGAAATTGCAAAACCATAAACTCAGTGCAGTTCTTATCACTTAATACAACATCGCCCTTAATCAATGTGACTTCAGATGTGTCATCCGGGCACAGGGCCACACTTGCTCCTCTCCAGGGCTCCCGTTTTAGTCTGTGTGCCCGCAGAAGCAAAGCACGGCCTTTGCTTCCTGTGTGCCCAGCAAAAAGCCCCCCTAATTAACCTCAACTACAGCAACGCTCTCCATTCAGTTCCACAAAATGCATTTCTAAGGAAATGTATAAGAGCATTCTTTTTACAGCGGAATGTTTGAATGTGTCCCAGCTTTGGAGTAAACAGAACAGGTCTCAGTTAATGGAGCAAGTCCTCTTAACACAAAGAGTTTCAATAATCAAAAAAAAAAAAAGGAAGCTGATATGTCATCGGCTAGAGAGAAAGAGATGTGTGTATAAACACAGAAAAACAGAGCAAACCTAATTATGAGATTCTTTTTTGCAGCCCAGGGTCAATAACGGTGACATTAGGAGACTGGGAATAGGGCTGCGTGCAGATGGGTTTTAAGCTCCCAGAGACTAGAAAGTCCCACTTGAAATGCAAACAGGTTTCAAGGATGTTGTGTTCATCCCCACTGCACCCTACATTCTGAGAAGAAAAGTATTCATTTCAGAGCAGTGACCTCATTGGGAGCAGTGCATCAGGAATTGTGTAACCACAACAAAGGAGACCGGTAAGGCTTCTGCTCGGTGGTGTCACCCACTTTGTATGGATGCGTGGGTTTTTCAATTGCTTTCTCTAATGGAAAAATAACACTTGAATGTGAACATGTGTGCTCGCGCGCACACACACATGCACGTACCTGCAAAGCTTCTCTTCTTAAGTGGGACCCTAACTTGGGAAGTAAATGTTACAGAGACCATTTTCATGACAAGACTTGGTGGTGAACTTCCCCTCAAGCTAGAAGAGGTGGTCTTTCGCACACCTACACCAGCGGGCATGGAGTAATGGCCAAGCGGAGACGGCCCCCCAATTCCTAAGCTGGCACCGGAAAGACAGGTGTTCTGGTGAGATGAGAAACCACCCCAGCAGGGCCCCATTACACATTTAACCTAAAACCTGACTTTTGAAATGTGCTGTCCCCCAGAAGACACACCTCCAATACCTTAGTTAATCCTCACCACAACAAACAATCCATTAAAATGTCAAAACAGTTTTAGAGGCTTAATGCTAAAACCAAATGGCATATACTGACCAGCAAAGCGGGGACACTTGAGAATTTCTCACTCCCTTCCTCAGTGGGAGGTTTTGCTGTTAATCTTCAAAGCAGCCTAATGAACGGTCTTTTTTTTCCTTATAGCAGTGGTGCCAAACATATTGTGAGAATTTCTGCTCAGAGTTATAGACACCGATTATACCCTTATGATTGGGTTTGTAGATTTTCAAAGATAATTTTGACTACAGGTGGTTTTGACTAAAGGACTGGCTTTGGAAACGAATCTGCCACTTAAGATTTGGTCCCACTGTGGTGTAAGAGAGGATGTCAGGTTAAAGGACATCAAAGTGAACATCTTCAGGTTCAAAGTCACCATCTTCATCTATCTTTACAGAGCTTTCATCTGTAAAACTGAGGTGAGATTAGATAGATACCCTTAAGGTTGAAAATGGCAATTCCACAAAATTGAATGGACTCTTCTGTTACTGAGACGAAACCTCCACGCTGCACACCCCTTTCTCTGTTCTCAAATAGCAAAAGATTTGGGGGCCGGTTTGATAGTCCTTTCCAATGAGCCTGACCTTCAATGAAGCTCAAGAGAAGAGACTTACTTCTGCCTGTTCAGTTGTTCACTCAAAAAACACTTACTGAGGAGCTGCCACCATGCCAGGCACTGGTACAGAGGCGGAGATGACCTGTTGGCTTGGCAAACAGGGTCCTTATTAATTGAAATCTTTGCGACTGGAGAAAGGCCACCTAGAATGAATTCATTCACAGTGGGGACCAAAATTTCACAGTAAATAGTGAAGAACTGAGGATTTTGAGAATTTATCTTGAAAAACAATGAAACCAAAAGCTATCCTCAGTTTTCTCTTGTTCACTTGTCACTTAGTCTGATTCTGCCAATGGACATGAATCAGCCCAATGGTCACTTCCATCAACTTCATGAAATTTTATGTCTTGTGCATGACTTGTGGTTTCACCTGGCAATCAGTGTATATATTGTGAAAATTACCCTGAAGGGCACGAATGGATGCTAATGGTAAGGATTTTGAAAGGGAGAGAGGGAAAGAGGGACAGAGGGAGAGCGAGATAGACAGACAGACTAAATTCCTCAATAGTTTATAGGGAAGGTCCTTATCCCATGGCAATCATTATCTCTCCAGCCAGTCTCTGACTGGGATGTCCCATGAAGAATGTTTGCATTGTAAGGTCTTCCCTCAAGTAGATGTTTGCTGTCCTTGGCATATTCACTGCCTGGATCTAAGAACCTTCTTTTACCAATCCCTCCAATGAGGCCGCTTGAACTTCTGAGATTAAACCCACCTGATGCCATACCTCAGCCCTGATCCTGAAGGGAACGTGGGTGAGGAAGGGTATTCTCTGAACTATTGACACCCCTGCGCATCCAGAGTCACTTTTATCCTGGGGTGTCCAGTAAGCCAACTCTATTGGACATCTGAAAAGAAGATTCCCCCCTTCTCCCAGCCCCTTGCCGGAAACTTATCTAGGATGGATCACTGAATCTAGGTTTAAAAAAACAGACTCATTTCTCAGGAGAGTCTCAAAACTTCCAATCACTATAAAAACCTGATAATTTAGGTCTTTATTCTTCATAACTCCTCTGGCCTTCTGCTCGCAGAGGACGTCACCGCCAAGCCATCTGTTAATTCAAATGATTAGAACCAAGCTATCAGAATAGTTTAAAAGAGAGGGAAATTAAGCATCCTTTTAAAAAATGTTTTTCAGTAACATCCTCTCTTTCTCTCATCTTCATAAATTATTGACAGGAAGATTCTCCAAAAATAAAGAAGACAATCACTTCCAACATCTTATTTCAGCCCCGGGACACAAGTATTCCTGACTATTTATTTTTAATTGTTTTACTGATTCTAGCTGGCCTATAAGGATCAGGGCAAAATATTTTCCCTACTTTTTAATTGGAAAATCCACTCCCCTCCGATGGTCATTATCAATTTTTGTTGGATTTCATCAAGTTCTCCCAAATTATAGCCCCTCAGGTCACCCAAAACAGATCACCCTATCATTATCATGCCAGAGAAAACATGTCCGGCACCCCAAAAATATACACATGTGCATTTACTCACAAGCACACACACACACACACACACACGGAGGTCAGCTCCCTCACTGAGAAGCCAGCTCTGATCTCTCCACCCAGGACCTACCAGGTCAAAGGAGAAAAGAAAGTTGTTTGTAAATGGTGGATGACCAAGGTCCATCTTTCAGTCCCTTTGAAGTTACAGCACTTTGTCTTCAAACACCCAACACTCTCGGAGTGCCTGTCACTCCGCTGTGAAATATTGGTATTGGCAAGTGGTGGCACTAAAATCCCCAAACCCCTTTGATTTCCAGGCGGTATTGATTGTAATGCACTCTCCCACCCTCCCATGCGACGGTATCCATCACAATCTGTCCACCCCGGCTCGCTGGTTTACCAAGCGGCCATCGTGTTCCCCTGACACTTCAATGAGGCGCAGGGCATGATTAATATTTCCTGGGCCAGTGCTCAGACCACACCCCGCAGTCTCGCAGCTGCCCTTCGGGACGTCCTCCGTGTTCCTCCCTAATTGCAGGGGAGGGGGCCCTTTGAAAACGGGCACTGGTGACCCAGGCCTCTGCCTCAACTGGCTGCTCAAACAATAAACATGAAAGTGTAGACATATGTCACCATGCGAGGCTGCTACTGTGACATTGTCACCTACACTGGGGGGCCTACGTTCCCAGGGAGAATTGGAACTATGGACGGCCTCTTATGTCTCCGCTCCACACTCAGATTTTGTTTCGGCTTTTTTTTTTTTTTTCTGTTCAGCTCCAGTTTTATCCACCATTCATTGGCACCCCTAGTTTGGGGTGCCACTTAGGATTTCGGTAGGAGTGCCGAAGTTGAGAAAGGAAGCACACAGAAGTGAGATTTCTCCCAACATGGAGGGAGTCTGAAGATCTCCACTGTTAGTCCACGTGGCAGGGAGCACAACGCTCCCTGAGGCAGAGAGAAGGTTTTAAAGGGGAGAAGGGGTGAAAAGGACAATGAAATGCAAATGGTCTCTCTGACCCCACTGGACCCCCCAGGGTCACCATGAGCACACCTGGCACAGGTGCAGATCAGAAAGAAACACCCACTTCTCTTGGAGGGTATGTGGAAAAGCGCCCCCTGTGGGGTGAGCAGGGAGGAGCCGGGGCTTCTTGCTTTGGGCTGACACAGCCCCATAGCCAAAGCGCAAGACCACACAAACCGGGTGGCAGCTGGCTATTGGCCCCTATGGCACAATCCACACAGCCACACACAGAGGCCCTGCCCCCCCCACTGTCCGGCCTGCCACTGGCCTTCCTCCTAAGGAGAAACTCGTGAGTCCCACAGCCCAACACACCCATCTGAGGATTGAGGCTACCTGTAACCACTTGGACAACACTTCCCTAAAGCGTGCAGCATGTCCTGCTGGTGGCGATTCTGTTTTAATGGTTATATGTTGATTTAGGTTTCAAATAGAGCTCTCTTACTGAGCCTGTCTGCACACAGTAGGAGCACAGACTGTGTGCGCCGTGTACACTGAAGGTCCACGTGTGCCGCTGCCTTTTCTACTTAGAAACATATTTTAAGATCACTTCTGTTGGTTTGGAGATAGGAGAAAATTTGTGAAAGTGGTGTAGAGGTTGGACAGTGGCCCCCAAAAAAGATATGTCCAAGTCCTAACCTACAGAACCCAAGACTGCGACCTTACTTAGAAAAAGGGTCTTTGCAGAGGTAGTTAAATTTTAAAAATCTCAAGATAAGATGATCCTGGATTTAGGGTGGGCTCTGAATCCCATGGTGAGTGTCCTTATAAAAGAAGGATAGAGGGAGATTTGATCCACAGAAGCATAGGGAAGAAGGCCACGTGAAGATGGAAGCAGAGGTTGGGGTGATGCGGCCACAAGCCAAGGAAGCCTAGGGCCACCAGCAGCTGGAAGAGGCAGGAAGGACCCTCCCCTGGAGCTTTTGGGGGAAGTAGGAGACTCCTGACCCCCAGAACTATAAGAAAATTGCGTTTTGTTGTATTAAGCCACCAAGTTTCTGGCAATTTCTTCAGCAGCCCTAGGAAACCAGTACATGTGGTACCCAATGGAAAGTGGCTTCAATGGCTTCCGTCTCCCACGCGGCCCAGCGCACACCAGCCCACCTGGACTCAGTGTGCCCTCCCCAGGTTCCCCGTTCTCGCCCCTGAGCCGTTAGTCAGCACTCCCCAGTTCTAGTCTCTCTACATCCGAATTTCCAGAAGAAACCCTGTATCTCCCAAGAAAACTCCCTTTTGGGGTTCTTCCCTTAACACTGACCTTGTCCTCCACTAAACAAGGGAGAGACCCTTGTTACCACATGTCCCATGGTCAGTAGTCACTCGCCATATGCCAATTTGTATGCATGCTTGCTTGTTACGCTCAGTGGATGATAACAGCCAACACCTGTCTGCGTTGGAATCTGCAGAGCCCTTGCCACATACGATAGCTCACTTGATCCTCACGCAGAGGCGTTGGGTGGGTAAGACCTACATAAACATCCTAGCTGTGCAGACAGACAGTTCCAAGAAGGGAGCTAACGGACCCACCGATGTCATTCCCAATGTGATGCAAGCCCAGGGAGTCTGTCTTCACCCTGTACCACATTTATCGACAGCAGGGCTTTCCTGTCTCGCCCCTTCAGTGCATAGCATGGAGCTCAGGGATGTAAACATGGAGGCTGAGGTGCGTTTCCAGGGGCAGCTTGACTCAACTCTTTCAGGTGCTGGGGAGAGAGCTGGTGGGAAAGCTCTGACATCTGGGACAACTGGCAGAGTTCCGGGGGTTTCTGTTGGGTTATGTTGGAAGGGGTGCTATCACCCAAGCACACCCCAGTGGGCAAGTCCATTGGCCGTATCTATTTGAGAAGGAGGAAAGTGATGGGGCTGCCGACGAGGGCCACAGAAAATGAAGAAAGGGCAACGCCGGGTTCCTTGGTCACCTTTGTGCTTTATCCACCCCCCCCCCACCTTATTCTAGCCTCTCCCACGTGATCTTAACCCTCCATGTTCCCCAGAGACAATGCTTTCCTTCCGTAATTCGTCATCCAGTTGAGCAAACACCTATCTTGATCTGAATTCTCACCAAGAAACAAGACTAGTCCTGTCCTTGCCCCACGGGAAAGGGCTTTGGGGGTTGGGGGTTGGAAGTGGAAGGGGAGCATGAAAGCGCCATCTGCCTGTAGGGGGCACTGGAGCTACACAAAGACAGAGAAGGAGTTGTCGAGCCAACTGTCCCCAGGGACCAAAACCTCAAACATCAGACAGAGCCCAGGGTCAGCCCTTGAGCCAAACAGACAACAATTAGCCACAAAAGGATGGTAATTCAGTCACTGCTGGCCAGATGGGACCCTGCAGCTTTTTCACAGATGGTCTTCATTTTCCCCAGTCAACACCCTGCAAGCAAGGCTAAGATTGGGCTCATTACTGCTGGAGACAGGGGAGAAAGGGAGGGAAATTGAGGTCCAGAGAAGTTAAGCAATTTGTGCTGGCTGCCCAGTGATTAGAACTGAAAATAGCGCTTGTTCCAGGAAGCAGCCTCCATTACTCCATCCTTTCTGTATTTCCGAGCATGATGAAGAGAGCGCCTCTTACCGCTTCACATGTAAGCAATGTTCCCTGCAGCTCCCACACATAATAACTACTTATATCTCTATTTCGCGTGGACTCTCAAGCCCGTCCACTGACCTATTTTAGCCTGGTGATGGCCCTGTGGAGAGAATCAAATGAATTTCCTTTTCAAAGATGGGGGAGAGGAGGCACCACGAGTTCGGGTTCCTGGGAATCTGTACCTAACACACACGGCCGGTACGCAAGGATGTTTGTTGACTTCTCGATACTGGATTCTCAATCAATCTCACTGGGTATTTTACCCAGTACCTTGTCCACTAGTTTAGGGTCCTGTTGACTGCCCCACAGATGTCACGCTTTTGTCATCATCCCACAGGCATCTGTCCCCCCTGCCGGACTTTGGGTTCCTGAGGGTAAAGATGGCTGTCTCCTGCTCACCCTGCAGCCTGGTACCTTTTCACACTCAGTTTGGATTCTCCTCCAAGGAAAGCGTTACCTGCCATTTCTGAAGAAGACTGCCCAAGGGTCCTGTGAGGGTCCAGCCCCTCAAGTGAGGGAGGGTGACCATCTTTTCTCAGCACCCGGAGTGGCTTGCGCAGTCTACCAGCTTTCAGCTGAACACGACTCTGCAAGAAAGTCCCTCTGTACCTGTGGGGCAGAAGAAGGACATGGGTAGTGACCAGTCTGGAGAGCATGTTCCCAGAAGCTGATACGCACAGAATTCCCAAAAGATGATGCTCAGACAATGAAGCTCAAGACCGTGTATGTGTGTGTGTGTGTGTGTGTGTGTGTGTGTGTGTGTGTGTGTGTNTGTGTGTGTGTGTGTGTGTGTGTGTGTGTGTGTGTGTGTGTGTGTGTTGTGGGGGGAGGTGGGCTGGGAGAACACAGGCTCTAAGTAGTTGTCAGCTCTTAGAAACTCCTAATCTCTTCTATCCTTGTTTTCATTCCATAACATAGGGATAATATAGGTAGGGACTAAATAAGAGAGTGCTTATGAAACACTTCCCATAATGCTTAGCACATAGCACGTGCTCACTAAAGGTTAGTTGCTGTAACTAAATACTGAACCCTATGATCTTAACCACTTACTAAACAGGCTATCCGATAGAACATTCTGCGATGACAGAAATGTTCTATAATCCACATTGACCAAGGTAGTAGCCACTAACCACTAAACTATTGAGCTTTTGAAATGTAGTTAGTATGCCTGAGGAACTGAGTTTTACATTTTATTTCATTTTAATGGGCTCAAATAGCCACACGCGGCCAGTGGCTAGTGCACAGGACAGTACAGGTGTAAAGGGTCTTCTTTGAAAGCATGGGCATCACAGACTTTCAATCAAGAGAAGCCTTTCCAGATTATCTGGTCGAATCTCCAAAATAAATTATTCACATCCCAGTGGTAGAAAAAGAAAATCACATCAACGGTAGAAAAAGAAAATTCTAGAGCTCCTACTTATAGTTATTTTCATCTAGACTCTTATGTCTAGAGTTGCATGTCCTTTATAATGTACATGATACATTGTAAATAAACAATTACGCATTTGTTAGGGTGCAGGCTCAAAATTATTTACTAATAGGAATGTGCAACTAACAACAGACCAGCAAGCTAGTCTAGCGCCCCCATGTTGCAGGTGGCAGAACTGAGGCCCTGAGCAGCTGCATTGTACCCGGAGACACACACAGCCCACGTGGTCCAGTGGGAGCTAGACTCTGACCCAGTGCTCTGCACCATTTTGTAGAGGTCACCATCAGTGGTCAGCTCTCTGAAAGGATCTTTGCCCTGCTTCTAGCTGCCTGGTCAAGCCACAAAGACTCCCTTCACTTTATAAACCTCAGTTCACAAGAATTCTATTCCCACAACGCTCTTCAGAACCACCTGGCTCGGGAGGGAGGTGAGGCACCCATCTTGGCCATTTTCCTTTCTCATTTGTCAGCCTCCGCCGACATCCAGCCGCAGTCCCATGATCCCCAGGGCTGCTCGCAGAATTTTAATTAAGGTCTGCAACATGAATGCAGTATCCTCTTGAGCGCTGATTTTTACGGCACCGACAATGAGAAAGTGACTTTTTGTTCATCTTTTCTGCTGTCTGTGTTTGGGAGAGGCTCCGTGTTCACGGCAATGGTGCCTCCCTGGGCTTGGGCAGGAGCTGTCACTTCCCAGGGGTGCCTGCCTTGTTCTGTGAAGCAGTCCATCACTGCTTGTCAAGACCACAGGTTCCTGAAAGAGTTATCTGAGCTGGGGTGGAAAGTAACAGGGCTGCTGTTTTGATCATCACAAGCCCCTGAACCAGTCAGGGCTCCTGCTGGACGGGGGTGGAGAGTGATTTCAAACTGTCGAAACAAAGGGAGGAAGGAAGGTGGGGGTCACAGGGAGGATGCTTCTGTGTGCTGCGGGTCACCTTTGCCCCCAAGTCCGTGGGTGACTGCCACACATTTGCAGGTGTTAAGAATGGCACAGCTTGAACTGCAGGGAGGTTTTGCTTTTGGAAACTGTCCAAGCAAGGCACTCCACTCAATGAAAATAACTAGGAGCCTGCTGGGAGAGTCCTGGCCCCTGAATTCAGATCTCATTAAGGTGGAATTTCGACCCTTTGGCCCTTGAGGGTAGCCTAAGTGGATCTTGGCATTGTCTTCAAAGCAATATTTTGTTTATTCATGGGCAGGGTCTGTCTCTTTCTCTCCCAGAACATTCCACGTGCAGCCCCTCAAGGAGCAGGATCACCCTAGGGGTGAACAGCCAGGGTGAGGCAGGGGCTGCAGGCTCACCATCACCAGTCACATAAGGCCTCCTGTGGGTTAGCAGACCCCGTGACTTCCTCTCACCTTCACCAGGCTGCACATCCTCACCCGCTACTGGAGGGTTGGCTACCCATGATCCACACTTACCCCCTCTCTAGAGGATTGCCCTTGGCAGATGGACGCCATCTTGCCTGGAGAGACCTGGGGGAGTTTGCGCGCGCGTGTGCGCACACACACACACACACACACACACACACACACACACACACACACCAGGAAAGACCATTAGCCATTGACTGTCATGGGATATGACAGCCCAGTCCCTTTGCTTCTAAGCAGGACAGTCTCTGGTACATTTCACAACCCAGAGCTCCCCATGGGATCAGGCAGGACTGGACACCCAACACCAAATCTTTGCTTAGCTTTTACCTTGCCCCGGTCTGCTTCCCTCACTCGTTTACAAGCTTCCTGAGATCGGTCCCTCTGTAAGTCACTTGTCCAAGAATCACCACCTCAGGGTTTACTTCCGGGAAACCTCAGACGCATGATTCGAGTGTCACCCTCCTTCCCTTTGCCTGACTCCCATTCACCTACTTCCCCCAGAGACACTCACTCTGGCACGGCTGACAAACACCCTTCAGTACGCACACACCCTGAAACATACGCAGTGCTGCTTCTGTGCAGGAGATTGAACCACGGAGCCATTCTTTTCCTACTTTACTTTTGCTCAAGGCCATGTTTATGAGATCAATCTAGATTTCCATATTTATGTCTAATTTGTTGCTTTTCGCTGGCCAGCACAGTGGTTTTTGTTTTGTTTGTGTGTTTGTTTGTTTGTTTTTATAAGCTTCCATTTAAGGTCCAGATTTTAAATCGAACTCCTAGGCTTGGCATACCCTCTGCTCTCTTGGTCTTCCTTTAAGAGTCTAGATTATTCACACTGATATAGCATCAACATGACATCTTTCTTTATAGATCTCATGGAAATCCCATCAGAAAAAAGTCTTCTTACCCCACATGGCTCCAGCCGGGACAATGACAGCTGGTTGGCCAAGGTCAAGAGCTCAGGAGACACTAGTGTTGGCTGGAGTGCAGTAGGAAGCTCACAAAACAGGGGAGGTTTTTGTCACGTATTTTGACGCTGCCTGAAAACCATTGACCACCCTGCCCCCTCCAACCCCACCCTGCTCCCCTCTCCAAGGAGAGAGTCTTATAGGTTTACATGCCTACCTCACACATGCTCATGCCGGGCAAAGGACATGTGGTCTGTCAGATTATTCCTCTCATTTTCCTCCCTTGATCCCACAGGAGGAAATAATAAAGCAAAGAGAAGTGGAGTGGAGGTATGGCGGACGCTTTGTGTCCCACTATGCAGAACCTGGGGCCATGGTCAAAGCTTCTGGTGTCATGGCAAATGTGACAAAGCGTCTCAACCATGGGCAGTGGTGGCCATCACATCTCTAGGGCTGCGTTTCTAACTCACTTCAGAGATTGAGCTCTCCCTAGGACAGTGCAGTCTCATTGAACAAGTGAATTGTGTCATGGCTAAAGTGAGTAGACACACACCTCGGACAGATACACACCCGCTCCATAAGAAAAGAACACCATCAATGAAGAGAATTACATTCTCAGTGCCCAGGTTTTCTTTCTTTTGTTCCCCCCTTTAATCAATGATTAATGTGTATTTTAGGCTTTACAGAGCACCCTTCTCCCACATAACCTCCCAGCTCCTCCTCGCTCATTCGGATTCGCTTGGGACTTCACAGTTCATTGTTCCGTTTGTCAGAAGCTTCCTAGAACAAATCTCTGGGAGTTTTATGCTTCATATGGCACTGTACACAGTTACAAATTAATCAATAGAATCCAATTCCATGGTCCAGTGCTTGCGGGAGGCATGGCAGAGACGTATTCTGCGAGCTCTCTGAATCTCTAGGCCTCTATTTAATGTCAGGGCAATTAGGCATCCAAGTATGAATTTCTGCACTTTTCCCATTTCCACCCTGAAAATGGATCCTGAATTTTCTCATCCTCTCCTTTGACTCATGTACTTTCATTAATGAAAACAGCCATTTTCATTACAGTGTGGTATTTGGAGTTAAAAACAAACAAGGAGACAAATGAAATGGAATGGAGGGACCTAAAAAACACTCCAAATACAAGTGGGAAGTTAAAAATACAGCAAATAAGTGAGAAAAAAAAAGTGATTAATCCAGGAGTCTGCATGTTTTTTGTATAAAGTTCCAGATAATAAATATTGGGTTGTCTGAAAAGTCATGATGTGTTTTTTCTATGTTTTTCATTGCAAAAATGCATCATGACTTTTACGACAATCCAATATTTTCGACTTTGCAGGCCACATACAATCTCTGCCACATATTCCTCGTGTGTGTGTGTGTGTGTGTGTGTGTGTGTGTATCCTTTTAAAAATGTAAAAGCCATGTCTAGCTCATGAGGGCATTCAAACACAGGTCAAAAGCCAAATTTGACCCGTGGTCCATAGTTTTCTATATGGACAAAAACAAATTCTTCCTTATATTATACCAGGATGCCAAAAAAAAAACCTGTATACACATTTTAAGAGATGCTATCTATGCATTACTTTTCGAAGTTGAATTGAACTACAGTAGCAATGTGTAGTATGACGTTCGCTCAAAAGATGGTGTTAATCCATTGAATGCTAGTGTCACCATGTGATAGGCAGGACAGTCAAAGAAAATGGCAGAAGCACGGCTGTCATTCGAGAAGCGCAAGACCATTTTGAAGTGGTATTTGAAACTCGAGAATGTTGTGGAAGTACAACGACAGTGGAGATATGAATGAGCAACAGAACTTCCAACACAGCTAACAATTGCATGCCTTTGTGATAGGTGTGAGACACATGGTCCTGTGTGTGATGTGCACAAGGGAAGATCTGGGAGGCCTCGCACAGCAATAAGTCTTGCTTCTTCTGCTATGGTGTAGGAACAGTTTACATGCTCACCACAGAAGTCTATCAAACAATGTTCTCCATAATCAAAAGTGTCTAGACACTGATGGGAACCACTTTAATCACCTCTTGTAATTGCAGAAGTCAAACGTGACTTGTATTCATTTTTTGCTATCAGTATATATTGAGTATTACAATTAATACAGTTTTTTCCTTTCTTAAAATGTTTCTACATTTTTTTGGCACCTCTGTATATTACAGGATAT
The DNA here is from genome assembly GCF_001890085.2 of Hipposideros armiger. Lineage (NCBI taxonomy): Eukaryota > Metazoa > Chordata > Mammalia > Chiroptera > Hipposideridae > Hipposideros > Hipposideros armiger. Next base: position 3,319,432 of record NW_017731382.1, read on the forward strand.
ATTTTTGTATTTGCGACACTGGGAGATTGAGAGTAAGAAAAGATTTTTTAAACAAGACCCAAAGTAACAAATATAACTGAAAAGTTAGCTCTATTTCACTACATCAAAATTATAACTTCCTGGTGACAAGAGACTCATAAACAAGGTTAAGAAATAAGAAGTCCATTTTAAACAGTACTGTGGATTAGCTACTCTGATTGACTACCACCATACTCACCCTTATACTAAATGCAACTAAAAATGCAGATTAAATTATAAAAATGTTTAAACTTTATATGCAATGTATTTGTGTTATGGTTAGAAGGTAAGATATATTTAAAAGTTCAAATCCAAGTGAAAATTGAAACTTGAAAAGGTAAGAAAGCTTTCCTTTTGGGGGTATTTGCCAAGCCAGGTGAGCTTGGTTTTCCATTTTCATGGTCTGCTGTGGTGCGGGGTACAGAATTCAAACCCAGAATCGACCTTAGGCGAGAGTCAAGTGGAAGGGCCAGCTCTAGTCCTGCACAAAGCTGAGACCTCAATGTGTGGGTGAATTAAAAATAATACACCCTACCCCTACCATCTGGCCAGGGGACTTAAAACAGTCAATCTTTTCACTGAGTAAAAGGGGCAAAAGTCTCTCCTGTTAATTTCATAGCAATGAGAGTCTTCTCATGAGTTTGCAATCAGAATTTACACACAGAGTGATATGAAGACATCTAAAACTAAGAATTTTATTTAAAGTGGTGTCCAGTGGGTGCCCCAGGCACCTAGCAGACACAAAATAAATCATTACTGAAGAAACTCACCTCCAACCCAAGTTTCAAAGTTCCAAAAATCTTAGCTCACTGTGAAAAATCCAAAAAGTAACATGGAAACGAGTTACCATTAGTGCGAGCTAGTACATAAAACAGAGTCAGACATGGCAAGACTTCCTATGTTGGCATTATCAGATGCAAAATATTAAGTGTGTTCTTTAAGAAGATTGAAAATAAGAGTAAAGAAATGGAAAAAACAATCCTAAAATTCAAAGGGAACCACAAGAGACTCCAAACAGCCAAAGAAATTTGAGCAAGAGAAACAAAGCAGACAGCATCACACTTCCTGTTTCAAAATATATTGCAAGCCTATAGTAATAAAAACAGTATGGTACTGGCAAAAAGACAGAACTATGGACCAGTGGAACAGCATAGAGAGCCGACAAATAAACCCACTTCTTCCTGTAAACTGATCTTCAACAGGGGAACACGTACACACTATGGGAATGGACAGTCTCTTCAATAAATGGTGCTGGAAAAACTGGATATTCACATGCAAAACAATGAAATTGGATCCTTATCCTACACCATACACAAAAACCAACTCAAAATGAATTAAAGACTTAAACGTGAGACCTGAAACTGTAAAACTCTGAGAAGGAAACATAGGGAGAAAACTTCTTGATATCAGCCTTGGCAATGATGTCTTGGATATGACACCAAAACCACAGGTCACGAAAACAGAAATGCACAAGTGGGACTACATTAAACTAAAAGGCTCCTGCAGAGCAGAAGACAAAATCAACAGATGAAAAGACAACTTAGAGAATGGCAGAAAATATTTGCAAACCATATACCTGATAAAAGGTTAATATCCAAAACATATAAGGAACTCAAACAACTCAAAAGCAAAAAACAAACAAACAAAAAAAACATAACCCAATTTTTTTGAAATGGGCAAAAGACCTAAATAGACATTTCTCCATAGAGGATATACAGATGGCCAACAGATACATGAAAAAGTGCTCAACATCACTAATCATGAGGGAAATGCATCTCAAATCCACAACAGAATATCACCTCATACCTGTTAGGATGGCTATTACCACACACACACACAAAAAAAGATAAGTGTTGGCAAGGATGTGGGGAAAAGAGAATCCTTCACTCTGTTGATGGGAATGTAAATTGGTACATTCAGTATGAAACAATATAGAAAACAGTATAAAGGTTCCTCAAAATGTTAAAAAAAAATAGAACCACCATATTACCTGGCTATCCCACTTATGGGTATATACCCAAACAAACTAAAATCAGGATCTCAAAAAGGTATCTGCACACCCACATTTCTTGCAGCATTATTTAGAATAGCCATGATACGGAAAACTACCCAAACGTCCATTAACGGAGGAATGGATAAAGAAAATGTGGTATACATTATACATACAGTAGAATACTACTCAGCCTTAAAAAAGAAAACATTACCATTTGGTACAACGTGGATGAAGTTGGAAGACATTATGCTAAATGAAATAAGCCAGGTACAGAAGGACAAATGCTACATGGTCTTACTTATATCAGGAATCTAACATAGTCAATCTCATAAAAACAGGGGTTACCAGGGACTAGAGGGATGGGGAATAAAGAGGGTGTTGATCAAAGGGTACAAAGCTTCACTTACGCAAAAATGAATTAATCCCAGAGATCAACTGTACACAACAGTGTACATACTTAACAATACTATGGCATATACTTAAATTTCTAAGAGGCTAGATCTTATGTCAAATGTTCTTATCAAAAGAAAAAAGAAGGAAAGAAAATTCTAGAGATGACAGATAAGTTTAGGACAGTGTATGTGGTGATGGTTATACACCTGTACACTTATCTTCAAACTCATCGAGATGTATATGTGGCATATGTACAGCTTTTATGTAAGTCAATCATAACTCAATAAACAAAGAGAAAAGATGAGTAAAGAGCAAGGGACTATAAAAATGACAAAGCATATTTGAAAATAATTAAATGGAACCTTTTGGAAATAAAACATAATCTACATTAACAATTAAATGTAAAACTCAACAGATCAATAAATGCAGGAAAGGTGGGGCAATTCAGAGGCCGTTGCAATAGCCCAGGGACTTTTTCCAGCCAAGATGGTGTAACAGTAACAAGGTTTACCCTCTCAAATTCAAAAACCAAAAACAAAAACTGGACAGTGTATTAAGCATTGAAAGCAGTGATTCCTGAGAGAAGAGAAACAAATGAGGTAAGTTTTGGGGTTGCCTCAGCTTACTAGCAGAGAAATTTTCCAGGTCCAGCACCATTTATTTAAGACAGTACTTTCTCTACTAAATTTCCTTTGAACCTTTGTCAAAAATCAACTGGCCATATACATGTGGCCTATTTCTGTATTCTTTATTTTGTTTCATTGATCATTTGGCCTACAGATAAATATGTATAGTCGTTTTTATTTGTAATCACCCTAAACTGAAACAAACCAAATGTCTACCAACAAGTGAATATAGAAAAAAATTGTGAATATAGCCATCCTAATTAGCAATAAAAAGGATATAATTTTTCATACACACAACAACATGGATCAACCTCAAAATAGTCGTGCTGAGTGAGAAAAACAGCCAGGCCCAAACAAACAAACAAACAAACAACAACACCAGCACACATATTGTAGGATTCCATTTCTATAAAATTCAAGGAAAAGTGAACTAATCTGCAGTGATACAAAGCATATCAATGGTTCCCTGGAGACAGGAGGGCAGTAGGGTGGGCAGGAAGCAGGAGCTACAAAGCGGCACAGAGAAACTGGGCATTATGGCTGCATTCGTTATCTTGTGTTGTTGCTTTCGCAAGTGTGTACATGTGTCAGCATTTACAGAATTGTATACTTTTTAAATGCATAACATGGAAATTCGATATCCCTCAACAGAGCTTTTCAAAAAAATAAGAAAAATTAGTAAATTGTTAAAGATGGATCTGAACCAAGTATCTAGATGACAGCACAAAGTTATTGAAAGTAGAGGTGAAGAGGCATGAAAGACAGAGACCGTCTAGGATACATTATTTCAGCATTCCGGAATGAGAGGACAGAGGATGGGGCAGAGGCAACATCTGAAGAATGATGGCTGAGAAATTTCTAGGTAGACATCAATCCACAGTCATAGAAGCCCCGTGGATTCTTAACGAAATAAATAAAAGTCTCATGTACCTACATACATCAAAGTGGAAGTATGGAACACCGAAGATTAAAAGAAGATCTTAAACGTAGCCAGAGATAAAAAGACTTTCAAAAGACAGATAAGTAGACTTAATAGCTGACTCCTCCACTGCAAAACAGAAGCCAAAGGCTATGGCAATAATAGCTTTATGCACTGAGACAAAATAACTGTCAACCTAGGATTTTATACTCAGTAGAAATGTTTTTCCACAAGGATAGTTTGGAAGAAAACAAAGAAATAAATGGACTTTCAGACTCATAAAAACGCCATTTTTTGTCTCTAAAGGAAATTCTAAAGGACATGCTTCAGACAGAAGAACACAACCCCGGAAGGAAGGTCTGATCTGGAAAAAAGAAGGAAGAGGCAAGACATGTGCAACGTTGTGGGTAAATGTAAATGAATGGGCTTAAAAGACAAGTAACACACTTGGGAAACTATTTGCAATATCTATTGGGTTGTCGGAAAAGTCATGACTCATTTTTGCAACAAAAAACATATAAAAATACATCATGACTTTTCCGGCAACCCGATATAACAGGCAAAGAATATATACAAATCTAGAACAGGCAGAATCCTACAAATTCTGGATGAGCAAAACATTAAAAATCTACTAATAACAAACGTTAGTAGGAATATGGGAGCAGGGCAGACTCTCACCGCCGGAGAAAATGTAAAATGATAAAGCCCTATGGGGAGGGACTGGCTGCTAACTTGTCAAGTTGGAAATGTGATTATCTTATAATGCAGCAATTCCATTTTAAGAAATGGTGTATTTCTTAAATAGGTATATTTCTTAAAATACCTCTTGCATTGTGCCTAAGGAGGCATGTGTAAGCATGCTCATTGCCAAGTTAGCAAAAAAAAAAATAAAAATTTGGAAACAATTTAAATGTCATAAATAGGGCAATAGAAAATAAAATGTGTTATATTCATGGGCTGGAACACTCTATAGCAATAAAGATAATGAATTTGACCTGTACATCACATGGTTAGATCTTCAAAAACACAATATTGAGTTTAAAAATCAAACTGAGGAACAATAAATTTAGAATAATATTTATATATATTTTAAAGACACAAACCAATATATATTATTAGTGGATACATTGATTTTCAAAGTACGAAAACAGCGGTTGAAACAATTAGTGCCAAATACATAAAGCTATATAATTACCTTTTTGGCTTCATTTATTTTGTTTTATATAATGTATAATATATAAAGTAATATTTTTTTAAAGGTTGAGAAGCAAATATAACATGTTCACATTTGTTTATTCTTGATCATTACCCAGGAGTCTGTTATATATTTTCTGAGCTTTCTTGCATTTTTAAATATTAAAAAAAAAAGAGAGCAGATACTCTGATACATGGATTTTAGCATTCATTCTCTGTGAGTTAAGGCCTTGAGGTGAATCTCTGCTGCAGTATTTCATTTTCTGTAGAACATTAAGACAACTGAAGTGAAATGGGGAAGTGAATAAAAAAAACAAAACAGGCTTCTTTCTTGAGGAGAGAACACACGCGTTGATAGATGACAGACAGGGATGCGTCTGTACACATGTGAGTGGGTAGGTGGATGTATATATAAACTGAGACATAAACTGAGACACGCATATATAAAATCATCCATGTGGGTGGATGGATAGATAGTGTGGTAGGCAGAAGAATGACATCCAGACCCTAACCTTCCGAGCCTGCCTGTGTGTATGTCACCTTCCATGGCACAAAAAACCGTGCAGGTGTGACTGAGGGTACAGCAAGAAGATGAGGTTATTGGGGTGAGCACAATCTACCACGTGGTCCCTAGATGCAAGGAGAGGAAGAAGATTGGGGGAGAGAGATGGGAGTTGCAAAGCACAAGGCGTGTTTTGGGGCAGAGCAAAGTATTGTTCCTCCAGGATGCAACCTGGTCCAGCAAACTCAGTATCACCAGGGAACGAGTTAGAAAGGCAGAATCGCAGGCCCCACCCCTGAAGGCATCACAAGGAAAACTCTAGAAAACTCCAGGTGACTTTTGTGCCTGTTGCGGGCTGGGGAGCCTGGGACAATCTACCATCTGGCATACGGGCTCTGGAGTAAAACTTGCTGGCTCAAATCTGGGTCCTTGGTGAGCTCACCTGACCTCTCCAAGTCTCAGTTTTCTCATAAGAAAAAATGGGAAGTGATTGTACAGAGCCCGGCACAGAGCAGCCCTCAGTGATGCTTGCTCTGGTCACCTGGTCCTGGCAGAAATGTGGAATGTTGTCAGGGTCCTCAGAAGAGGGCCTGAATAGCGGTAGGGAAGAACTAGAAATTTGCATTGCCTCTTGAAGAATAGCTAGACTTTGGATCAAATATTGACAGTAGAGGATGGGGGCGCGGGGGGGGGGGCGCTAAGAGCATTCCAGGAAGGGGAGACTGCTAGGAGCCAAGGCATGAGGGGAAAGGCAGAAAAGCATCAGGGATCTGGGCTCAGAGTGTGATTAGAGAACGGAAAGGAGGCCGGCCAAGACAGCTTCAAGTCACACTCAGTGGAGAGGAGGGGATTGTGGGTGAACAAGGCCGAAAAGCTTCATGAGGGGCCAACAGGGGCAGGGGCTGGTTACAGGATTCGATTTAGGACTTGTACCCAGCGGGCAGCCTGAGGGGTTTTGAGCAAACGAGTAAGACAGTGAAAGAATGACACGATGAAGGAGTGGTATTAAAATCCATGTGTTCCCCCCAATTGGTCACTGGTAGAGTATGTGCACACACATCAGAGACATGTCTGCAAGGGCACCCACCTAAACGTTAACGGTGGTTATCCCTGGTGGTGAGGTTGCCAGAATGTTCTATTGCTTTGTCTTTGCTCATCTGTATTTTCTCATTTTTCTGCAAAGGACATGCATCGCTTACATAATTAAAAAAGCAATAAAAGTTGTAAATAATTAACACGCTCTCTCTTCAGGATTTAAACTGGATGGATGTGTTTTCAACTCGGTTATTTCAAATATTTGCTGGATTCCTGGCCTTAGAAAGGCACCGTTGAAAACTACACAGCAATGGGGACACGGGGGGCAGACGGACGGGGAAGCAAGTTCAGTTCTTCACCCGTGAAACTCCAGACCCTGGTCCTGAACAACAGCCCTGTTCTCTGGAGCACAGAGATGCCTTTTGAATCCCACGCGAGGTTTTTCCTGGGGTGTTAGGGAAACCGCAGGCTGCAGTTCCCAACACTACGGGCACATGTGGAGATGACAGAGACGGCCATACACCCTACCTTCTGGAGTTGACGCTCAGTTTCCTTTGCTTGCTGCTCCCGTGGGGTGTCTTCCCCCTCCTCCGAGGTGGTCCTTTCTTCCATTCCGGCTCGGACCCCCGGTCCTGGGATGTCGTCCCCAGGGCTGTTGGGCAGGAGAGCTGAAAATAGCAGGCATGTTGGTATCATATTGCTCCAAGCCCTCAAGGTGGGAACAACAGAGAAGGGTTTGCTCTCTGCAGAGAGGATGCCTATCTGGGGAAATCAAGGCATGGAAATGCTGTATCGCCAAGTGGTCTAAACATTCCTGGGAGGAACCTTCTGGAACGCTGCCTGGGCTGGATCCACAGAGGAAAGCCCAGACTTGCGGTATGAATATTAACTGCAGGCCTAGGGAGCAAGATAGTGTCCCCAGCTCTCCCTCTGGGAACCCCAACACCTGGTACCTAACTGCATTCTGGAGGAAGGAGTGATAACTTGGGCTTTGAATCCCCCCTCTCTCAGGCCCAACAGCTTTGTTATGAACCCACCGCTCTCAGGATGAAGGAAGCGTTGCCACTCCCTCAGGCTCCGCCCACCTGGGGGTAAGAACAGCCCACGAGGCTCTGGAGTCCAGGCCCTGTCATTGTTCCCTGCACTTACACTAGCACTGAAGCTCCAGGACCTTGCCAGTTGCCCTGGCCTGAGACATCCCAGAGCAGCACAACAGCCCTCAATTATAAAATCCAGGTGCGTGGAATTGCTCTCAAGATAGGACTAGAAACTTATCATTTAATCACCAAGTGAGAACTCTCAAGGCAACCCAACGCCTTCCCCTTTTTGGTCACTTCTCCCAGGAAACTCAGAGGTAAGTTGAATCTGATCATAGTAATTATTTCTCCAGAATCCCTGGTGCAATAACTCTCTCCTTTTAAGAGATGGGTTTTTGGGCCAGCCAAGTGGCGTGTTGGTTAGGAGTTGGCTTGGGATGCCAGCTCTGAGCAGCAGGGCCCTGGTTCGGATCCCACATGAGTGCCAGTGACGCTGTGCCCTCTACAGCTAAGATGGTGAACAACAGCTCAACCTGGAGCTGGGCTGCCTTGAGTCGCTGGCGACGGCGTAGGCTGCAGTGGGGCTGCAGTCGGCTACCGTGAGCCGCCGTCCAATAGCCGGCGAATGAATGCCTCTCCCAGGAAAAGCGCAATAATAATACCAACATGGGCCAGTGAAGCGACATCCTCTACAACTAGACTGAAGAACAAAAGGACAGCAACTTGTCTGTTTCCCTCCCCTGATTCCCCAATGCTGTTCCCTCACCCCAATTCCAGAATAAAATCTTTTTTAAAAAGATGGGTTTTTGCCTAGAGTCTATCTCCCAACAAGAGTTTCTGGTTAATAATCTTAGATGGCCCAGACTCTCTCCTGGGCAACACTTCCTTTCACTTTTTGCCTCTGCTACCAGGAAGCTCAGAGTTAAATTTTATGTCTACTTATAAAAATGACCTCAGCCAGAGTCTTGGGTACAATAATTCTTTCCTTCGACATTTATCTTGTCATAATTTTCTTTTGTTCTGCATTATTGGCCTCGATTCTCTCTGCCCTATATGTGGTAGCCTCAACTTCCCTCTGGAAAAGGCTGGGAAGGCCTTCTAACAGCAGAGGCTCCAGGGATGGCTTCACGCTTTCTCTCCATCATGAGCTTGCTCCCTCAGCTCTGGGGCCCGGGGACAAAGCTAAGCGTTACCTTTGACATGTGTGCCTGCCGTCCTTCGCTGGGGCTTGTCCTGGTCCGTCCTCCAGACATCGCCTTGCTCACCGGCCGGGTGTCCGGACCCTCATCTGGGGAGCTGCCACCAGGGAAGTGCAATGCCAAGTACACAGAAGTGGCCTCCTTCTGCTCCATGGGCAGCGGGAGGCTACGGTTCAAGCAACACCACGTGAGCCGGGGCTTGGCCCTCAGCGAGGGGAAGGGGCCCCGGGCCCCGCAGCTCCCAGGAGTCTCTGAGCGGGTGCACCAGGCCAGCTCAGGCCAGCCTGGGGGCGTGAGGGCCGAGAGGGAGCAGCAGGTGCTGAGCGCTGGGGGAGGGGGCCCTGAGGGACGCTCTCGTGGGGCATTCTCAGGAGGTTTTCCCATCTCTCTGCTGGGTGTCCAGGGACTTGGGACACCACCAGAGGGCCGGGCCCTTGCCCCAGCGCCACCCATGCAGGGGCTTCCACTGTCATGGGTCTCTCTCCTCCGGGAGTCACCGGTCAGGGTGCGCAGGAAAGAGGCCGTCTCCCTGAGGGCCCCAGTGGCTGAGCCCAGAGACACCCCAGCTGCTGGGGTGCTGGTGTCCAAGTCTCTTTTCTCATCTCCTTGCACCCCCTTTCTCCTGTCCCACAGCTTGGACCAGCTGGGGTCCTCCCCGTAGCTGTCTGCTCTACCTGGGGCCAGGCCTGAGGCTGGGCCCGGAGGCAGGAGGGTCCCCAGCCCTGACCCAACAAAAGAGGCCAGTTTCTCGGGCTGCCCGCTCCCGCAGAGAGGGTCCTGGCCTTGGCCTGGACCCTGGGCGCCAGGTCGTAGGAGGTGGGTTTCTCCCTGAGGTAACTTGAGGAGGTACTTGGGGGGGAAGGCAGTGTCTGACGTGGCGGCGAGGACGCTGGGCGCCCGAGGCGGGGTTGCCAGCTGGGCGTGGCATCCGGGGACTACGGCTGTAGGACACAGTGTGAGCTCCTTGTCCCTCGGCCCCACTGGCCTCAGGGACACGGAAGAAGCAGCGGAAGAAGCGCCAGAGCCCTCCGCAGGCCTGTCCCTGGCTGTCGCCATGCCGTCAGCACTCCCGTGCAGCCCCCCTGGCTTGTCCCCAGCGTCACTGTCCTGGTTCCAAGATAGTGGGGAGGCGGCCTGCTCGGGGCCCCCTGGGGGCTCACCTCCCTCTCCCAGAGGCCCCAGCTGCTCCTGGCAGCTCAGCTCCTCCACCCTCAGCTTCTTCCTCTCTGAGGGGAGCTTGTCCTCCTTGGGCTGGGGCTCCCCAGAGCTGCCGCTGGGCCGTCTCAGGACGGTTTGGACCCGCTGACAGGTGTCCTTCATACCCCCACCACCGCAGGCGCCTCCTCCGTCCAGCTTGGGGTCTGGCAAAACTGGCCTGGGAGCCTCTAGGTCCTTTCCTTTGAGGGGACCAGGTACTGGGGACAGCTGACACCCCAATTCCAGCCTCCCGTTTGGAGGAAGCAAAGGGCTCTCACTGCCCAAAAAGAGGGGTTCTCTGCAGTTTATGGTTGGGGGTGACACAGCCCTGTTCACCCTGGGCTGGTCACTGCCTCCTGCTCTGGCCACCGTCTCCCCCTGGTTGGGAGGCTCAGTCACCAAGGTCTCCATGGCTGGCGGACTTCTCCAAGGCCCTGGCTTGGCCCCCACAGAAGTGTCCCCACAGACAAGGGTCCTCCCGTCCTGCAACGGGGCTCTGCCCTGGCACCCATCTGCCTCTTCCTGAAGAGGACAGTCCAGCTCTGTCCCACTGCCCACTCTGGCCTCCCTCGCCTTCTTGCCTCCCCGGTGGCCGGCTTTCATCTTCTGGTAGATTCTCTTGAACGTCTCCTTCCCGTACACTTGCCACTTCTCCTGGGGAAACATCTTCAGCTTCCTCTGGCTGCATTTCCTACTGGCCGCTCTGCCCTTGCAGGCTGCACCACCCCCGACAGCAGCTCTGTTTCCCTCTAGGTCCTCTGCAGGGGCGGCGGCATCTCCGATGGGGGGGCACAGCAAGTCCTCCACTGCAGCCTGTCTGACCAGGGCCCGGGGGTGACAGCTGGGGACATCTACCAGTCGGGCAGGGATGGGCCTGGGGCTCAGAGCCTTCTGCCTCCTGGGGCAGGTGTCCTGGGGGCCTGAGGGCTCCTGCCACATCCTGGTGTCCTCAACGAAGGGCAGCGAGTTGCTCCTGGTGACAGGAATGCACTCCACGGTGGTGGAGAGCTGAGTGGGGACGGAGTGAAAGAACAGGGGCCGGGCCTTGTCCGGGGGGGTGCAGGTTGAGCGGGTGGAGCAGAGCGCCCCCCGCCTCCTCCGGCCGGGCTCCAGCGCCCGGATCTCAAAGTGGAAGGAGTCCTTGTAGGTGTAGGGCATGGGGAGGTCAATGCTGCCCTGCTTGGACAGGATGGTCTTACGAGGCCGCACGTTGTCTAGCTGGGGGTCGTCCACCACGGCCTGGTTGTGTGAGATGAGCCTGGCAATCCGCTCCTCCAGCTGCCTCTTCTCCAGCTCCAGGCTGGCCCCCCGCCCTCCCGGCTCGGCCCTGGCGCCCCCAGGCCCCGGGACCCCTTCCCCCTCGGACTCAGCACTGTGCTCTGACAGGCTGTGCAGGGGGCTGCAGGGGGCCAGCGGCTGCTCCACGCTGTCTGATCGGGACAGGTAGCCTGAGTCGGTGCTCTCGCACTTTCTCAGCCGGCCCTCCAACGCCTTGGCATCCCAGGGCTTCTCCGAGGACGTCGTCTGCTGCTGCTGCAGAGAGCACGACCTGCCGGCCGGCGGAGACTTCTGCTCCGGCAGCTTACGCCTGGGCTGCGGGCCGGCCTGGGGGAGCCCAGGGGAAGCCGTCCAGGTAGAGTCCAGGGGGGCCTCCCTGTCAGCGAATGCAGACCCTGGACAGGGAACAGTCTCCAGCCTCAGGTCCAGGTTCTTGGCAAGCGGGCACACATGGGCAGGGGGCTCCGGGCAGTGCCCAGTGCCCTGCCGGCCTGGAGAAAGGGGTTTCTCTGATCTGGCCCCATCACTCCCACTCTGGCTCCAGCTGTCGCCCTTGCCAGCGCCTCTGGAGGTCTTCCCAGCCTTGTCCCCCTCCTCCGGGAGGCTGCCCCCAGTGCCATCAGACTCCGAGGGCAGCCGAGAGTTGTTGAGATGCGTCTGGGTGCGTCTGTGCTTGTACAGGTTGCTCTGCGTCTTAAAAGCGATGCCACAGCTGGCACATGGGAAGGGCCTCTCCCCCGTGTGGGACCGGATGTGTTTCTCCAAGACGCTGGGCTTCAGGCAGTCCCGGCCACAGTGTGGGCAAAGGTGCTTGCCAGAGCTGCGCACCTTCCCTGGACTGCCCAGGGGGGCAGCCAGGCCCGGTGACAGGACAGGCAGAGCACCCACGATGTTCACGGTGAGCAGGGGGGCTGCCGGCTTCCCGACCCGGGAAGGGCCAGGTCCTTCAGGCTGCAGCACGGGACTGAGAATGAAAGGCACGCCGCCCCCATCCACGCTGCCCGTCACTAGGGGGGCACGCGGCTGGAGGCCCCCGGGAGGCACTGTGTGGTACAGGGGGATGGGCAGGGCCTTCAGGAACACGGCAGGGGCCAGGCCCTGCTCCGGCGGCAGAATGACAGGGCCCAGGGTCAGGCGAGGCAGGGCCTGTCCACCGGGGGTCCCTGAGGGTCCGGGAGCAGGAGCTGGCTGGTCCCTGGCAGGTGAGGCAAGGCAGGTGAGTTCTGGCACCTCCATCCCACATCATCTGGATGACCCAGGAGGCCGGGTTACCTGCGGACAAAACCAAACTTTACCTGTCTTCTTATCACAGAGCACACTCTCCCCTGCTTCCCACCAGGCAGCTCATCACCCTGCGGAAGCCTGACAAGAGTCCCCCAAGAAAAGTACTCTCATCCCCATGTGAGGAAAGGGGAACTGAGGCTTGCAGCCGAAGGGACCTGTCATGCAGCTGAAACGTGGCAACAAAGGCCTGGTGAATCCTGTCTCTTATTTAACATGTTCAAAGGGAACTCTTGATTCTTGCCCTCCACAGGGCTCCATGACAGGCTTGTCGCTGTCACCCCCTGACACCCAGCACAGTGCCCTGTCCAGAGGACACACTCAGAAAATGTGCTGGCTTCGTGAAAAAGCAAAGTTGTGTAGCTCAGAAAGGTCCTCAAAGCCCGCAGTGACCCCATGCTTTGGGGCAAGTCCCTTTCCTTATCTGGGACTCAGTTGCAGGATCTGTAAAATGGGCATGGAAGCTCCCTGGGGCTCTTCCCACTCTGCAGTTCTGTCTCTGCTGTTGGATGAGGCAATAAGGAAGAAAGCTGATCAGAGGGGATGCTTACAGGATCTAGCCAATGAAAATACACAACTCTGACAAAATTTGAATTTCAGATAAACAATGCAGTTCTTTAGTATACATCCCAAATCTTGCATGTGTCCTGCTTATATTAAAAAATTACACTTGATTCACCTGAAATCCCAATGAGACGAGAATTCTGTATTTTACCTCACCAGAAAAAGGAGCACTTCCTCAACCTCAGGATCAGGCTTGGGTCTCTGCTCAAAGGTGGGGCTTTCAAAGCCCATCACATCCAGCTGAGACACAATTGGTTCCCTCTCAACCAGGAGGACCACCTGGGCAAATGCTAAGCAAGGGAGCAAGGGAGACCCAGCCATGCTCTTCAAACAACGAAAGGGAAAGCCAGACACGATGGGAAAATGCCAGATAGGCCCGTGGTTCCAGGGTTCGGGTCTCCAGCTCCTTCTCCCTTGAGCACCTATCCTCCAGGGTCTTCATAAGCACACTTCAACTATCCCCCAGCTCTGCTCCTCAAGAAAATAAACCCAAATTCCCGCCTTCAGCAACAAAATTGTCCCAGCAGGGTAAGGTGGAGGCAGTGGCATGCTGGAACCCACTCATGCCACTGGGTCACAGTGGCTCACAAGAGCTGATTGTTAAATTCTCAGGAATTTCTCAAGCTGGTTGTTAACCATGGTCGCCATAAATAAAAGTTAAATTATATAATCTTACAATTCAATAAATTATACTAAAAGAAACGGTACTACAACTGGGTATCACATGCAAAAGAATGCACTTCAACCTCTACCTCACACCATATACAAAAATCAAACTCAAAATTGATCCAAGACCTAAATGTAAGAGCTAAAACTGTGAAACTCTTAGAAGAAATTATAGGAGTAAATAGTCATGACTTTGGATTTTGCAATGACTTCTTAGAGATGACACCAAAAGAATAAGCAATTCAAAAAAAAGATAAATTGGACTTCCTCAAAATTAAAAACTTTTGTGCCCCAAAGGACACACCAAGAAAGTGAAAAGACAACCCACAGAATGGGTGAAAAATATTTGCAAATCGTACATCTGATATATCCAGAATACATGAAAGAACTTTTATAACTCAATAACAAAAAGACAAGCAACTCAATTTAAAAATGAGCAGAGGACTTGAGTAGACACTTCTCCAAGGAAGATATACAAATGGCCAAAAGCACAGGTAAAGATGCTCACTATCATTAGTCATTAGGAAAATGTAACTGAAAAACACTATGAGATATGACTTTACACCAATGAGCAAGACTATGGTATTATAATAATAACAAACTGGAAGTAAGTGTTGGTGAGGATGTGGAGAAATTGGCACACTTACACGCTGCTGGTGGGAACAGAAAATGGTGGAAAGCAGTTTGGCAGTTACTCCAAAAGTTAAACATAGAACTGCCATATGACCCAGCAATTCCACTTCTGGAATTGAAAATACCAAAAGAATTGAAAATAGGTTTTCAGATAAAAACGCATATGTGAATGTTTATAGCAGCACAATTCCCAATCGCCAAATGTGGAAGCAACACAAATGCCCATCATCTGATGAATGGATAAACAAATTGTGATCTATCCATATAATGGGATATTATTCAGCCATAAAAAGGAATAAACCTTAAAAACATGCTATGATGTGGATGAACCAAGAAAAAATTATGTTAAGTGAAAGAAGCCAGACTCAAAGGGCCACGTTTGTATTATCCCATTTATATGAAATACCCAGATAGGCAAATTTCTGTGTCTATAGACACAGAAAACAAAGTATAGTTGGTTACGAGGGGTAGAGAGATAGAATAAGGAATGCTGCTTAACTGGGTACAAGGCTTCCTTGAGGGGTCCTGAAAATGTTCTGGGACTAGATAGAAGTTGTGGTGGCACATTATGAATGTACTAAATGCCGCTTAATTGTACATGTTAAATAGTTAAAATGGTCAATTTAATGTGTGGATTTTACCTCAGGAAAAAAGGTACTGAATACTCCAAACTCATCACTTACTAATTATTTTATTACACCTTACCATTCTCAGTGTTCTTGAGGTTATTTACGCGGGTGGCATTGGTATAATGTAATAAATACCAGCTCACCCCACATCCCGCCTCTTCCCAATTTTGGGTTCAGTAACGTCATGATCACAGCTTGAAACTGGCCATGGTGGGAGTATTTACACCATGGAAATGGGCGAATGCTACAAGTCAGTTCTTTTTTTTTTTTTTCATCGTAAGACCATCTCTCCCATTCTCTGCTACTCACAAATCTAACGTTATGGATCTCACAAAACAATGCCACCTGCCTCGAAACATTTGAGAGCTCATAGTTATTTAAGGAACGATTTAAAGACAGACATCTTTAGAGACTAGCAGGTAGCCACTAGGATGCCTTGGTGCTGATGTAAGTGGAAGACAACGGCTGACCTCAAGGCGCTGAGTCCTTTCTACTAGCTGAGGAATTTCAAGACGCTCCCCAAGGGAACCGTCAGACCTGAGTTCCTGGCCCTGCTTACCTGGTTTGCTGGTCTCTCCCTGAGACCCAGTTCCCTCGGCCCTCAGGACAGGTCACTTGGGCAGAACTACCGGACGATCAGATGAAACCATGTGCGTAAAAGCACTGAGGGCGGTGCCAGGCACGGAGTCACTTGAGTTCACCTTATTTGAGTGTTCAGCCATTTGCCATAATATTTTGAACTATGAGCTAGTGATTCCTCCCCCTGGCCGCTCCTTCCTCCCACCCGCCTCTCCCCCCACGAGCAGGATCTCCTCACTGCCTCTGGGAAGGGATGCTGCTCAGGTTGGGTTCCCAAGAAAAGGATGCTGTTGCAAGGATTTCATTTGGAAAGTGACTCCGAGAAACACTCGCAGGGGAGCGGGAAGGCCGGGTGACAGCAGCGCTTCCTCACTGTGGGCAGCTGGAGCTTCGTGGGGCTGGGGACACTGAGAGACGGACTAGAACACAGACCTCTGCTACCCCGCGCAGGGGCAAGGGAGTTGCCAAGCACCGAGGGCCACTCCTGAGAGCAACAGTATGCTGGCAGGTCCAGCTGGCCGAGTGGACGTACTGAGCTGGCTCTGGTGGCCCCAGAAAGCCACCAGGCATAGCAATGCTGCCCACAGCTGGCTTCAAAATGATAAGTGCAGGGGGAGATAGACGGGCAGGCCAGCTGTTGGCGCTGCTGTGGGAGAAACAGAATAAGGACTTCTGAATTCTAAAGCCTAAACCCTAAAGAAATTTGAGGAGGACGGGCCAGTGTTCCCAGTCCTCAGGTTATAACCGCCCCTGGGCTGGGAGGAGGTGGGAGGAGAGGAGGCTCTCCAGCTGTGGCTTCAGCGAAGAGTCAGGTGGAGAGGTGACCTGGACCCAGTCCCCCAGGGCCATCTGGGCAGCCCCAGGCCACAGAGCAGCAGCAGCCCACGGCACGCGTCCAGCCAGGACGGGATGGAGGAAGCCCACAGGTTTTCCGCACCTGAAGCCATGCAGCCACCCCAGAATGAATTCCAGAGCACCCAAGAGGGGCCCCGGGGTGACCAGGGAAATGGGCCATAAAATGGGTCAGCAGGTCACGTCCTCGAGGGGTATCTCAGGAGTGGGGGGCCGCTTGGGGAGCTGAGGACCAAGCCCCACACATCCCCCAAAATAAGCCCACCCTCAGGGGGAAGAGAAAAGAAGCCCAGAACTGACTGCCTTAGGGTGGGAGGGATGGGGCTTCACCACAGAAATTCTGGAAAACGAGCGCTACATTTCTGACATACCTGCCATGACTATTATTTTGCTCTCTCTGCAGCCTGTTCTCTGATCGCAGCAAAATTGACGCCTTTTAGTAGCAGCTGATCCCTGCCGGCAAGAAAAGGAGCCAGCTAGCACCTTCCCAGGAAATGGCACTTTTTTCTGGAAACCTCAAAGGGCCGCTGCTAATTTTTCTCTGAATCGAGGAAGTGGCAGATCGTATCATCCGTGTTAGACTAATGGGGAAACCAAGGCACAGGTTTAGGAAGGTGGGTATCAGAAAGATTCTGGGAAGACCACCTGGTCAGCTGGACTCATTGTCAAGTGCTCACCCCTTACCATCACAAGGGTCCACAACACAGACAGCATGACGGAGCCATCACGTCCTCCATTCTGCCGTGTACGCAGCCCCCACCTCCCGTGACCCCCAAGCCAGTAATATTCTTTGGTACAAGCATGCAGCATTACGGAGACATGAACAGGGGGTAGGAGAAACAAAGCACAGCAGTGACCATTCCCAAAGCCCCCATTCTCAGAAACAACCCACAAAGGAGCAAAGAAACAGGCTTTATAAATTCACATTTGGGGCCCCTTGGAGAAATGTACAAAATGTGTTAAGCACCTTTTCACAAAGAACTTGGG
This sequence comes from Hipposideros armiger, assembly GCF_001890085.2. NCBI lineage: Eukaryota > Metazoa > Chordata > Mammalia > Chiroptera > Hipposideridae > Hipposideros > Hipposideros armiger. Next base: position 3,337,014 of record NW_017731382.1, read on the forward strand.
GGCTGAGACTGTTATTTTAGTTATAAGTTTCCCAAGCTTCAATCGGTCCTGCACCCCCTCACCGGCTGTGCCATGTGTGGGGACCACTCAGCCCGCTACTTCCTCCCATCCCTGGGTAACGGGTCTCTGTTTTGCTGAAATACCCCAACTCTTAAGGGAACTGTTTGCACAACAGTGTGGATGTACATAGAGCCACTGAACTGCACACTTCAACATGGTTAGCATGACAAATTTTATGGTATGTTTACTTTACAACTTTTAAGAAGTTAAAAAAAAAAGAGGGAGGGAGGTGGAAGTCATATCTTTACTTGGTGATCCAAAAACTTAGAATCACATAAGAACTCGCACACGGACGTTTATGGCAGCTTTAGTCATAATTGCCAAAACTTGGAAGCCACCGAGATGTCCTTCAGTAGGTGACGGATAAATAAACTGTGGTCCACCCAGACCTTGGAATATTATTCAGCGTTAAAAAGAAATGAGCTGTCAAACCAGGAAAAGACATGGAGGAAACTTAAATGCACGCTACTAAGTGAAAGAAGCCCATGTGGAAAGGTTACATCCTGTATGATTCCAACTCTACAACATTCTGGAAAAGACAAAACTGTGGGGATAGTAAAAAGACCAGTGGTTGCCAGGAGTTAGAGGGGAGGAGGGGCGGACAGGCGGAGCACAGGGTTTTCAGGGCAGTGAAACGACTCTGGGTGACACTGCCATGACGCATACATGTATTTTTACATTTGTCTAAACCCACAGAACGCACACCACCCAGAGCGAGCCCTAATGTACACTGGGGGCCTCGGTTAATAATAACGTGTGATCATAACTCATCAATTACACCAAAGCACCAGAGACCAATGCAAGATGTTAACGACAAAGGGAGGCACAGGATGGGAGTGGGTTAGGGTGGTACTTGGGAACTCTCTGCACTCTCCCCTCATTTGTCTATAAACCCAAAACTGCTCTAAAAAATTAAGTCTACTAACTTAAAAAACTCTTTAAATTGAAACGATTTTGAAAAAGGCATGTGAAAAGATGTTTATCCTCGCTGACCAAGAAATGCAAGGTATATACCACAATGCCATGTTTTTACCTATCAAAGCAAAAAAACAAAACAACAACAACAAAAAACAATAAATAAGTACTTGAAATAACTGGAGAAAAAAAAAGAGGGGAGGACTATATCATTTCCAAGATTATCATTTTTTCTAAGAACCATTAAAATAAATATATAACTATTCATCTTTTTAAGTGCATATCTGTGGCCCCTCATATGATCTTGCTCCCCCAAGTGGTACGGTCCCGTATTTGGCGGCATACACCTCTAATTTAAGATCTTGACCTGGGACACCTTCAGGCTAGACCCGGGGATGGGTCGGATCTCCTTCCCTCCCCCCTGAGTCCCCAAGGTTGCAGCCACGGGCTCCCCTGTCCTCTGTTGTCCACGCGCAGCAGGTCAGCATAGGGAGGGAGGCGAGTCCGCCAGGGCTGGTCCAAGGTTGCTCTGTCCCTCTCTGAAGGCCACACTTCTGCTGGTGGCGTCTCCAGGTCCCAATTATAGTTCCGGCCCCTGGCCTCTGGGGCAACACTGCCAGCCTTCGCCCCATCCTCAAACGCCCCTCAAGTGCCCACTCACACTTGCGTCTGGGCCTGCCAGGACCCAAAGTGAAATGACAACTTAAATTGTGTGCACGGCTGAGGTTTCCCAGAACGCGAGAGCATCTCTGACATTTGTCAGATTCTAGAGCAGTCTAGAAGGGTGAGTGGGACTGGGACAGCCCGGTCAGATGGGCACCACCTCCCCAAAAGCAGGGTCCCTTCCCCGAACTGCTCCAGGACCTGGCTCCAGGGGCCACACATATGGCGGCTCTCACTACGACTTCACCCAAATCAATTTTGCTTGGTGACAAAATATATTTTGATTAAACCAATTGAGATTACTGGCAGGAGGGAGCCTACCAACAACAACATGGTGTTGCAGAAGGCTCGCACAGAAGCGAGTCCCTTTCAGTTGCCTGCTTCCCAGACACAAACCTCGTGGCTTCCCTGTAGGTGGTAGGTAGGTTTCAAAGGTTTGGAGGAAAACGCCCAATGTCGGGGTGGCTTCGGCAAGATGGGAAGCCTGCCCTCTCCTGTCAGGCCTGCCTGGGGCCTGGGGGTCCCTCACTTGATGAGGAAAGAACCCCGAGTTCAGGTTCTAGTTTTGCTACTTACCCCGCTGGGTGGCTTCTGCAAGCCCCTTTAACTTAAAGAACTCTCCTTGTAAAATGGAAATAAACATGGAGGGTTAAATAGATACCATCTACCAGCACTTGTCACAGCCTAAGCACCAAATGAGAGCAATCCGCTGAAAATGATGACTACGATTTTCTCCTTTTTCCTTCTCCAAGTCAGTCGGCAGCCTGAGGCGTGTATCTGCCTAAAGGGAGATGGTGACAAAATATAGACAGCCGGGGCACCAGAAGCTGGGAGAGGCAGGGAGCCCCCTCCCCTCGAGCCTTCAGAGGGAGCCGGGCCCAGCCACACCTTGACCTTAGACTTCTGGCCTCCAAACTGTGAGAGAATTCATTTCTGTTGGTTTAAGCCTCTCAGTCTGTGGGACTTTGTTATGGTATCCACAGGACACTACTACAGAAAATAAAGAAAATGATGCCATTTTCCTAGCCCTGGAAGATGGTGAGAGGGGAACGGGTTACATGAGGTAGGCAGCAGGACAGCCAGGTTTCAACCAAGAGAGAAGACGGTATGGGGGCAACGCCAGGGCATGTCCCATTTCCCTGTTGAAGAACAGTAAGGAGGTGGCCGGGGCAAAGCCAGGGTGAGCAGCGCGAGCCCCCCACCCCAGGGCTGGGCCCTCCACAGGTCCTCCCTACATGGGGTTTGACTTGGAGCTCGCAGAGTGCTGGAAAGGGGCACCTAGTAGGAAGAATAGCTCTATACTGAGAGCCCCAGAGTGGACCCAGTGGACTGCCAGATGCCATCTTGAAGATGTGAGGGTGGGGGATGGTGGTAACAGAACATGAAATGTGGGGACGCAACATTTAGCTAATTGGCTCCAGAGTGGTTAAGGGAGAGGGGTCTGAAGGCAGGGCCCTGCATTTACAAATGCTGTGATCTCAGATGACCTGCACAACTCCCTTGTGACTCGGTGTCCTCATCTGCAAGATGGGGAAATAATAGCACCTCCCCCATAGGGTCGTGTGAGAGTTAAATGAATTTTAAACAAGCCTAGCCCCAAGTACAAATGTGGTGAAGCCAATAAATACATGCTAGCTTTTTAAAAACTTTCCTCCCACTACCCGGGGAGTAGGGCTTTTGAGAAGATCCAGTCAGCTCAAGGCAAGGTAAAGGAACATTTTCTCTTCATATATCCAAGTTGGAGCATGAGTTATGTTTTTCAGGCTGTGAAATTGTTTCTGAATTATGACATTTAATGGCTGCATAATATCGACCGTTGAGCCAGGATGGCCAGCGTCCCGAACACTGCTCTGCAGATGGTAGGTGTTCAATGATATTAATATTTGTGGACGGAATGAAGTGCAGCCTTGAAGAAGACTGTGGAGTTGCTCAACATGACATGAGGTAGAATTCAACGTCCGAGTTTGCACAAAAAGGAAAATAATGTCCATCACTTGGCACTGCCCTAGCCACCAAGACCATAAGCAAATGCCCCGCTAAAATGAGGAGACCCAAAGCCTTGGTGAGCTGAGCTCCCCTTGGCCTTCCTACCACAAGCATCTCACTATTGAATGCAGTTCCAGTGTTTGCAGTCTTTCAGGTACAATGTGCGTCAAATATGCAAGCCCCCTGCTGCATTTGTTGATGAAACAAGGAAATAAGTTTCAACACCTAAGGAAAAACTGGCTGAGTTGGAGGTACTGAGAAATACTGTTTGTCGGTGACCAAAAAATGGTCTCCATCCTTTACACCTCCCTGTTTCCACAGCCTTTGCAGGGGGACTTTGCTGCTCTTCCCGTCAAGAGACGGAGGCTTTTTATCTGCCTGTCACCTCTGGGTAACAGAGTGGCATTCGTGATGGTGAGCTGGCTCCACAGCCAGGGCTCAGGACACTGGGTGCTTCTGCTCTGCCTCCTCATGACAACAAGCCCAAGCTAGAGGACTGAACAATGAGCGACCACAGGGAGCTGAGACAAGTCACCCCCAGGGAGGCCCTCCTGGCCCAGCCAGTCCCCAACAGACACATGTGTAAGTCCAGCCAAGATAAGAAAAACCATGCAACTGAGCCCAGCCTAAAACACTGACCCACAGAATCAGAAGTTAAATAAATGGTTATCATTTAAAGCCACTGTGTTTGGGGTTGTTTGTTAGATAACAAGAGCCAATTGAACAAGTAATGTGGCTTCAGCATGGTACCTGACTGAAGAATTTTAAGGGTAATTTTGACCACTGGTGATGTCTGCCTTGCCACGCACCTCCCAGGCTGCGACTTGACTGATAACCCACTTCTCACAGGGGACATTGCTGGGCTAGATAAACGCGTTAGCATTGAAAGGGTCATTACTGATGAGACCCCTGGAAATGGCATTGTACTGTCTATTTTCCTCAAATATCACAAGGTCTTGACATGCTTCAGGCCTGAGTTTTTTCAGCTTCCCTTTTTCAACCATTGGTTACCCTGCCAGACTCATTTGGTGTCCATACGACCTGTGTCTACTGATCTTTACCCTCTGTATTCTCACCCATTTCTTTGAAGGATCTGAACAGCCCATAAATTTGCATTTTAACCTATAGCAAGATTATCTTCCTTTGTTTCTTGGGGCAAACCAGCTCAAGTACTTGCATATTTTTTGACACGCATTTTAATTCAAAAACGTTCTCTGGAATGCAAACTAACTAGCTCGGACAGAGGCAGCAGGTCACTATTGGCAGAGAGAGTTGGCAGATAGAGCTCCAACCCTCCTTGGTTTAGAGTACACGGTGTGGTTGGCCAAGATGTGTCTCCTCAGCTGGGAGCTCATAAGAATGATCAAGACACTCACGTTAACAAGCATTCGGCTTATTTAGTAAAATATTTCAAACAAAAAGTGGTAGAATGAATTAGTCCTCTTCAGGATGACATTAATGGAGCATATGACTATCCTAGTTTCATTTCTACCTATTGAAAATTGATCTTTTCACCCGTTCAAATGTTTATGGAACACCTACTATGTGTCACAAAAGAGCTCATATTATGGAACTTGCATTCTAGTTGGGGATACAGATAACGTTGTTTTTTTTAAAATAAATTATATAATGTATCAGAAAATGATAAGTGTTATGGAAGAAAATAGAGCATGGTAAGGAAAGGTAGGAGTGTGGGGAGGGGGGTGGGAGAGGGGCCAGGCAAGAAGGGAGGGTGGCTGTTTTAAATGGGACGGGTCAGGTGACCCTCACTGAGAAGGTGATGTCTGAACAAACATGGAAGGCTAGTGATGGAGTGAGCCATGCTGGTATGTGAGGAAGAAGTGTTTCAGGCAGAAGAAACACCCAGGACTGTGCCCAGTGTGCTTAAGACATAACCAAATGTAAAGGAAATGCACTCATGGATGCCAGCTGCCCAACAATATTTTGTGATTCTTTCTGGGAAAAATCTTTTGTTTCCCTGGGCCTTTGTTTTCTCAAAAGCAAGACAGGGCAGGAAAATATCTGGGTACAAAAGGACCTGCAATTGTATATTTCAAGGCACCATTCTTAGTTAAATGACAAGCAAGGAGCCTATCTTTGCGACTGCTGTGCCTACGACTCACCTCTACGGCAGATGGAGAAAGCATAGTTTACACTTTGTTGTTGGCTGACAGACAGGGCTCACACAAAGGTGAGCACGGTCACCCAGGACCCCCCCCTCTTTCTCCACGGAACACATCTTTGGAGGTGACCTTTGCTAGCTGTCACGCACCCCAAGGACAACTCTTCCCATTACGGGAGTGGAGGTGTACCATGATCCCTTGCAGCTGAGAACATGTAAAATCATACCCAACACTGCAATTCATAATCGCCCGGCAGGATAGAAACAGATTTGTTTGTTTATGATGTGAAATCACATAATTCAGAATATTGTATTGGTGATGGCTATTGTTTTAGATAATTACATTAATTAGGCAGGAAAATAGCAAACAGATGCAGCACTGAATTCAAGGCCGGGTAGGACAAAGGGTCCCAAATACTGATGGGATTCTGAGAATTACAACACTTAACCCTTACATGTTAAACTGCCCACATTGGAAATACAGCATTTGGGTGGGCACTCTGTAAACACACAGAGTGTGTGCACTAAATCCAGGGCACAGATATGCATTACAGGAGGCCTGGGGGTTTTACTGATAAAGGTATGGGGATCTGAGAAGCGGGGGCGGGGGTTAGGGGTTTTTTCTCAGTTTACTTTTCAGTCACAGTTGACATATGTTAACTAGGGTCTGCAAAGATGACCTTTTGGCTGCAGAGAGCTCACAAGAGGTCCCACACCTCAAACTTCTCCATCTTTCAGCACTACCACCCTGCACTGAGTTTTGGGTTTTTTAATTAAGAAACGATTTATATATAGTACATCACCCTTTTCAGTGTATAGTTCTAAAATTTTTGATAAACAGATACAGTTGTATAACTAACAACAGAGTCAAGATGCAAAAGAATACCTCCTCACTGCCCAAACTGCCCCATACCTCTTTTGGTCAGCCCCTTCCCCCACCCCCAGCCTCTGGCAACCACAGGGTAAGGTCAGTAATGGCTAGTGGAGAGCGACAACCACCACCCTCACCAAGCAGAAAGGACGAGCTCCCCCTTGAGGGTCAACAGAAAGTGAGTAAGTAACCTGGACTTCTGTCTACCCGCTCTCCTGCCAAACAGTATCAAAAAAAAAAAAAAAAGCCAGCTAAAGCAGAAGGCTTCATCAATCCAGATTCTATAACATAGCACCCAAAATGTCCAACTTTTAATTAAAACTCACTATGCCAAGAACCAGGAAGATCTCAAACTGAATGAAAAAAAGACCATCCATAGATGCCAAGACCAAGACACAAGAGATGTTGGAATTATCTGACAAAGATTTTAGAGCAGCCATCATAAAAATGTTTTGATGGACACTTACAAATATGCTTGAAACAAATAAAAAATAGAAAGTCTCAGCAAAGAAATAGAAATTAAAAAAAAACCCAGCCAAATGGAAATTTTAGAACTGAAAAATACTATCACCAAAATTTTAAGAATTCAATGATGGGCTCGACAGCAGAATGGAGGGAACAACAATTATGACAACAAAAAAACAGAGCCTCAAAGACCTGTGGGACTAACAAAAGTTAAGCATCTCTTATTTCTTACAGCCACAGGGCTGACATTGTTGAAAATCAAACACAAAACTTAATGGTGCAAGTTGCTGGATTAAATGGCCGTTGAATCCAGTCTCCCCGAGTATCTCATACGAAAATTAGGGCATTAATTCGGTAAGAGTGAGATCTGAAGAAGAACATCTTAATGGACATAAAGACACTGGCAATGTTGATCTCCAAGTCATCCTGAGCCTCTGTCACCAGTAGCATCAACTATCCCTCCAGTATCCAAGAACACTAGCCTTTCTCAGCCTGAAAACCCTGTGACACTCTCACTTGGGCTCGATGCTTTGCTCGTTTTTGTCAGAACCCACCACGACCTCCTGTTGCCAAAAGGCCCATAATTCGAGTCAAGTCTCAGCCTGATGCAATGGGACAGGTGCACCCTATGGCCAGGGAGGAAATAGCTTACACACCAAAAAAGGGAGGCCCTTGCTAATGTCTATCAGCAGAAACCTGGGGAACGCATGTGTGAGGATGGATATAAGGGTGTTACACCAACAGCAGCGGAAAATACCAACAGGGATCAGGCCAGGTTCATTGATTAGGGCTGTACTTAGTAGAGATACTGGATTTAATGCATTATCGGGGCCACTGGACATGACTTTAACAGCGTACTTGGTTGGTTGACTGAATCCCGGACACAACAGTGACTTACATTTAATGAGGTTGAGATGCCAGAGTTTCCCTGGCATGATGGGGAGGAAGCAGTCTAAGGTAACGAGGAACTCTGGACTGGATGTATCAGTGCTGTCACGTCCTGCGTGGCAAGGGCAGTGAGAAGTGAGAGGGGCGGTGCAGAGTTAAAGAGCCCAAGAGTCAGAGGTGAGGCTAGAGCGGGGCCAGGGGGCATCAGCCTCGTGGACTGAGCCCCAAGTCGGGTCGTCGCATGGCTTTTATTGAGAAAATTTCAAGGAAGTGAAACTGGATTACTCAAAGATCCATGTGCTACGTGCCTTAAGGCTGTTTTCCATTAACCAGCTCACGTTGGAGTCCAACATGTACTGAGCCTTCGCACAGCCTGCTCAGCCCCCAGGACAGCGTTACTCTACCGCGTCCATCCGAATAAGGGAGATGACCGATATCATTCCACCGGGCCTCGGTGTTCCGAGGCACTTCCTCAGGACCTCGCTGGGTCAGGGGTTAGTGCGGGGGGGGGGGGCCGTCGTGGACGTAGCTGTAAGGCAACAATGTGCAACCGTGAAACCCTCCAAACCCACCCCCTCAGCACAACCCTGAAGAAGACCCAGAGCCTCTCTCTTCACTGGGGCACTGAGGAATACACTGGTGAGGGCACTTGCCTCCCGGAAAACTCTGTGGTGGATCTTTTTTCAAGCCAACACAGCTGGGAGGGGTGTCACCCTTGAGATGGGCTCCCTGGTTTCAGTGGAATGATGGCATCCCAGACTCACAAGGCCAAGCAGCAGCACTTAATGGTCAGAGGAAAAGTGGGCATGTCAACCACAGGGCAACAGGGACGTGCCAGGTGTCAGAATCCTCTGGCTCTGAGGCATCTCTAGCAGGAACTGATTGGTCATGGTGTCCCCAGGAATGAAATGGGGGCTGCGCCTATCAGGCTAATTGCTTGATCTGTACACCAAGAAACACTCTAAGTGTGGTAGCCTGTGACCTGACCTGAGTCACCAAATACAGAATCACAGCCTTTCTTTCAGTTTTCCGACCTAAGTCAGTTCACAGACCCAGAGGCCTTTGATGGAAGAGAAGCCTGGGTCCCCTTGAAAAAGGACCCTGTCCTCTTGCCACAAAGACACACTGAAAATCTCCCGCCTAGCCTTCCCCGAAGGGACCTATGGCCACATACTAGAGTGACTGTGATTTGAAGAAAAAAGTAAACACTCAGATTTTCCAGGGATTACTAGATACTCCAAGAGGTAAAGAACCCACGGCAGCTGAGGGTCTGCCCTGAGGGCGAGGAGAGTAGGGAAGAGGGGGTCACAGGTACAAACCACAAGCTCGGGCCAGTTACAGGAACGAGGACTGAAGCAGCTCTGTGTGCGATCTGTGCCCACTACATAGGTGGGCTTACTTACGCGTGCTAACCATTCTCTACTTCTTTTGCCTTCTTATTTTTCAAGTTATACATGAGTTATTGGAGGTTCACTTTACAATTTAGCCTTCAAGGAACGGAATTTTCAGTGAACCTGTGACTAGATCTGAGGAGTAATTAATGGAGCCCATGAGGGATGCAATGATGGGGTCTTCTCGTTTTGAACAACGAGAACTTCTCCACTTGTAAGAAGGATAAAGGGATCCGTTGTCTTATTGTTTTAAGGAAGCCCCAATGTGAATAAAAGGGTGCGTATGGAAGCTGAGCAGCCACAGGACGGACTGTGTCAGTCATTAGTTTATCACCTCTCGGCTCCAAATACACCTGTCAACATTTGCTGTGTGATAAACAATGCAATTCCTTTCAGTTTTATCCCTATAAAGTGGGCACAATGCCCAGTTTTCCCAAAAGAAGGTGCTGGAACGACATTCCAGGAGGGAGCGCCTTCCTGTGATTTCCAGCAGGGGCCAGAGAGAGGACATCTTCGAGAGCCTACCCCTGCCACCAGCCCCAGATGCAGTCCCTGTGTAACCTCGCAGACTCAGCCTGGTGCCAACCTATCTGCAGCCCCCACATGTGGAAACCAAAGCACCTGCTCAGCCTGGACACAGCCTGTCTGTGCCAGAGGGTCCCCGTGGACGTGCAGCAGCCCTTCTTCAACACCATGCACAGCCCACCTGTGGCCGCGGCCTCCACAGAGAAGCACTCCACTTTCACTCCTGCAGCCAGTGAGCTCCCAAGGCCTCTGTCCCCACTGGGGGGCTGACTTCCGATCACACCCACATCTCCTGTTGTCGACTACATGCTTCCTGCCTGAACTCCAGGGTGTTGCTGGTTGTTTGCCCCCCAACACTAGACACGTTGCAGTTCGGCTAAACCAGCCAACTCCCGCTAGTTGGGGGACAAACCACAGCTTCGCCAGTGGGGTCTGAACCCGTTCCAAGTTCGCCCTTCGTCTCGATGCTAGAGTACCACACAGAGTCCCCTGGTATCTTATAGTCACTCCTTACAGTATTAATCATTCCTATGTTAAACTTCTGTTGTTGAATCTGCTGTGTGGGTTCTACTTCCCGCTTGGACCCAGACTGCTACATCAAGATAGATCATATCTTGGGCCATAAAACAAACCTCAGAAAATTTAAAGAATTGAAATCATACGGAGTGTGTTCTCTGACCATAATAGACTCACACTGGAACTCAACAACAGAAAGATAACAGGAAAATCTCCAAACGGTGGAAAACTAAACAGCACACGACTAAATAACCCACAGGTCAAAGAGGAAATGTCAACAGTAACCAAAAAATACATTGAAGGAATGAAAGTGAAAATACGACATCTTAGAATCAGTGGGACACGGCTAATCCAGTGCCAAGAGAGAACTTTTGGCACTAAATGTTTATATTAGGAAAGAAAAGGGTCTTGAATAAATAATCTAAGCTCCTACCTCAATAATCTAGCAAAAGAAGAGTATAGGAAACCCAAAACAAGCGGAAGGAAGGACATAATAAACGAAAGAGAAGAAATCAATAAAATTGGAACAGAAAAATAATAAATCAATGAAAGAAAAGGCTTGATTTTTTAATAAGATCACTAAAATGATCTTTAGAATCTCTACAAAGATGGAGAAATGAAAAATGAGAGAAGACAGAAATTACCAATATCAGAAAGGAAACAGGAGGCCACTACAAACCCTGCAGATATCCAAAGAACAACACAGGAATACTCTCAATAACTTTATCCCTATAAATTTGATAACTTAGACTAAATGAACCGACTCCTCAAAAAGCACAAATGATCACAATTTACCAAATATGAAATACATCATGTGACTGACTACCACTCTAAATATTAAACAGACTGAATTTGTAACTTTCAAACTCCCAGAAAAGGAGTCTCGGTCTTGATGGTTTCACTGAAGAATTCTATCTGATATTTAAAGAAGAATTCTACACAACCTCTTTGAGAAAATAGAAGAACTACGAAAATGTAACATTAAAAAAAATCAACAACAATCCAACTAGAAAATGAACCAAAGAAGATTTACAGATGAGAACAGCACCTAAAAAGATGTTCAGAACTTTTAGCCATTCAAGAGACGCAAATTAAAACCACAGTGAGCTGTGACTGTACACCTATCAGAACGGCAAGAAATGAAAATACCAACTGCAGGTGAGGCTGTGGAAACACGGAAACATTGCAGCTATGAATGCAAAGTAGCACAACCATCCTGGAAAAGCGTTGGGCGGTTTCTTTTCAAAAATGACACATGCAGCTACCATTCTACCCAGGAATTGCACTCCTGGGCATCCGTCCCACAGAAATGAATACTTCCGCTTACACAGAAGCCCAGACACGAATGTTCAGAGCAGCTGTATTTGTAATAGCCTGAAACTGGAGACAGGTGACTTCGACAGATGACTGTTCCAACCAACGGCGGTATGTCCGTGTCACAGAATATTACTCAGCAGCAAAAAGGAGGAAACTATTCCATACAGAGCCATTAGGTGAGCCTCCAGAGAAGTACGCTGAGTGAGAAAAGCCAGTCCCAGAGGCCGCACACACACTGTATGGTTCTATTCATATAACGTGCTTGAAATGACACGCTATGGAACTGAAGAGCAGTGAGCGGTTATCAGGGGTGAAGAGGAGGAAAGTGAGTGTGGCCACAGGGGATCCCTGTGGTGACGGAAATGGTCTGTTTCTTGATGGTGTCAGCATCAATATCCTTCCTCCTGGCTGTGATTTGTAAGATGTTACGATTGGGGGAACCTGGGGGAAATGGTACATGGAGTCTCTCTGGATTATTGCTTGCAACGGCACGTGAATCTGTAATGGTCTCAAGACAAAATGGCTAATTTATAAAAATAATAAATAGTAAACAAATCAATCAAAAGAAAGAGAACTGAAACAGGAACTACCTTCCCGGCATGTGAGTTGATGTTCTTTGATGCAGCATCTATGGTTGACCTAAAATCACGTCCCCGAGCCCCACAAGGCTACCCTGGGAGAAACATCGACTCGACATACCTCCTTTTCCTTGACTTACATAGTTTTCTTTGTATCGGCTCACTTTTCCTTACCTACCTTTAAATTCAAAGCATATTTTGCATCACTATTGTATAAGGAAAAGCTGCACCACTGCTATGAATACAAAGGGATCATAATAAAACTACAACTAAAGCCATGAAGACCTGCAAAGACCTCTCAGTTGGTGGCAAGCCAACGCAGAAAAAAAGGCTTTCTATGGATATGCCCCAAAAGGGCTCTGCAGAGATTTCTGAACACCACCATTCCAGGGGAGCTCAGGCATCATCTAGGTCCTTTGGGGTAACCCTGCTTACATGGAACTGCTCCTATCAGACGATCCCCCTCCCCAGCCTGTCAGTTGAAATGCAACCTTCGTCCGTTGGCTTTCTCAGAATCTTCCCACAGCCCCCAAGTTTGCTGCAGAACCTACGCACTGCCTCTCATTAATATCAGCCTTGTGGTCCTAAATGATTGATCTCTCCTGAGGCAATAGAATTAGGGTGGTTAAAAGGCACATTATTTTAAATGGGCCCTGACATTTATTCTGCTTTTCCCAGTCAGACGATATTATCATTTTTTCTAAGTTGCATCCTGTCCCCCATTGCATTTCTGCAGATAACATCTCTGGTTTCATTCTTACAGAAAGATTTGCTACGGGAACAGAGAAGCACGTTACCTCCCAGAACATGGGCCCCGGGGTTTATCTGACAGACCCTCCATCTCCTAGCTATTTTGGATACTGGGAAACCAAATATGTGTATAAATACATTGGTCCAGAGCCCAGGGTCCCTTGTAAATCTCACTGAAAAATGCTACCCTTGAGCGGTTGATGAATCGGACCGCTATAAATAATATCTCTATCAAATACCTTGATATTTAAGATTAGACTGTACATTTTGCTTTCCCAACTCTTGGGCTGATATAAGTGATGTTTCTAACAAATTCACACCTTCGGTTTAGTCAGGTACATCATCCCAAAAGAGAACACTGCTTACAAAACACCACGTTTCCTTACCGCTTATTTTTATGTTTAGCACAACATGGATTGTGGACCTGGTTTCTGACAGCCATTATGAATTGCAGTAAATATTTTGACAAAACCAACAGTGGTGTTAAGCACACAAGAGAATTACTAAACTGGGTCCGACCCAGTTTTACGCAGCACTTTCTTTATAACTGCGCACTTGGAGATAAATATATCATTAAGAGCACAGGGTAAAAAAGAGTTTACTCTTTTTTGTTCGTTTGTTTAAACTGACATCTTCTATATGCCTATCTGATACAGCACGCTACATACCTTTACGAAGACAGACGTATTTCCAGCCAATGATGCTCTGATTGAAACGCAAGTGGCCTGGCCTGAAACTGAGACGACATCACCAGGTCCAGGAAAGGTGGGGGTTGGCCACCTGGAGAGAGGGGGGCTCCATGCCCTCCTCTCTGCCTGTGTAGGGAGTTTGCTACTCTTAGCTGAGAAGGCGACTTAGGCACCCTCCACCGGTCCCCACTCTGCAGGCAGCATCTCGGAGGTCAGAGACAGGCTCCCTGCATCTTAGGAAATAAAAGGAAAGATGGTGGCCTTGCATGGCTTGGCCTCTGAGTCAACGCCGTCTGTCACTGAGAAACATACCATTTTGAGCAACCTGGAGGACACTCAACAGAGATGAAGCTTGAAGTGGCTCAGAGATAGGAAGTCAGTGATTGTCTACACATTGCTTAATGTCACAGTAGGAACCCTTTGCAAACAGGAAGAGATAGATGCAGATAGGGGAGCAGCTTAGAACCGCAGCTCAGGACTTCGATAAGTGTGACTTGGCTACAGATCTCACAACCCGTCAACAGAGGTGTGCAGCCTGCTGTGTTAGTGCTGAGGCTGTTCTGTGCAGGCTAGTAAGTGCTGGAGCCAGTCTGATCATTTTCCTGGTCACGTGGGGTGGAAAGGGCGTCTGCAGAGCCTCCCTATGTAAGCCTGGAGGTCCCTGGAGGCCCAGAGTGGGCATCTACCTCCACTGCCAGTGATGATGGCGGGAACCTCACAAGAATCTCTGTGACGCTGTTCTCATTCAAAATTTTGACATTTGGTTCAGTATGAAGCTGTTGGCCTTCATTTTTATTTTTAAGATACTGCACTAAACTACAATGTTAGTGACTTGAGTTTTGGGTGCCCCTTAAATTCTGCTCCCTCCGTGAGCTCCCCTCTCCCCCATGCCAGTCCTGACCCTGCTGTCTCTGACTTCAGAAGGAGTGACGGAGGGTGAAAAACATGATTATTCTAAATGATGGAGGCTGAGAGGCAAAACAGGTCTCTAACTGAGAACCGGAGCTAATGGCAAGGAACGCGTTTGGAGTGAGACGGGCAACCAGATGCGAAGCCGGCCATGCAGAGCTGCGGTGTGTTAGCTCCTTTCAGCTGCTTTTCCGATGCTCTGAAACGTGCCATTTTTCACCCGGGAAAGGGAGGCCCCCTCGCCCCACTTTGCCATCAGTGATGACATCATGGATCTAGGCCTCATGTTGGCTAGATGAGGTTTGGGGGCATTTCATATGGCCCAGCGAGCTGGGCTCTGAAAGAACCCAGTTATGCAGATTCACATGGCTTCCACTCCCCACACCCCACATCGACGAGCACGCACCTCGCTGGCTGTGAAAGCCACTACGCGTGCAAGGGGCCTCAGGGGGCATGCAGTTGAGAGGGGTGAGAGACAGGTGCAGAGCCAGCTGCCATGCAACGTGCCCATATGAGCGGGTCTCCACTCGCTGGCATGCGGAGCACAGTTCACCTCCAGTGTCCCTTCCCCTCCCGAGGGACCCCCAGCACCCAGCGACCAAGGAGTAAATGTCTGCTGGGCCCTGACACCAGCCTCCATTCTGATTTGTTGATACTTCCATCTCTCCCGATGTTAAATATTCTAAGAGCCATCCGGGCCATGAGACATAAAAGCACAGTTTTATGGGAGCCCAGGGGAAGAAGGTTTGGGGAGCCTTCCTGGGGGAAATGACTGCAGGATGCATAAGAGTTTGATGGGCAGAAGCAGCAGCGAGAGGTAAGCGAGGGAGGCCCCAAAATGTACGAAATGTGAAGCCTTGTGAGGCTCCACTGCCCCTGAAAGGGAGACGGCCATGAGGCAGCCATGGAACTGGGGAGCAGGAAGAGGGCCGCAGGAATTCAGGCTGGGGCCAGCCAGCGAAACACCCAAACCCTCACGCTGGAGAGACGGGCCTTCCCCTGGAGTTGGGGGGAGAACCCCCAGAAACCTGAAAGCAGGGAGGCTCAGGGGCAGCGCTCTACGGAAAACAAGAGGCTGCAGCAGAAAGGGTGAGCGAGGCTACCCCAGGGGGCGGAGCCAGGCTGCACCCAGGCTTAAGCAAGGAAGTCCTCAGACACAAAATTGTCCCTATAGCCTAAAAAGACCTTGATTTGCCTTTTTTCTCCCAAGTTGCAGTCTGAATGCACTTCATTAAGATAAATTAATGAAAAAGTTGCCGGTTCAAGAACTACTTTAAAAAAAAAAAACCTTTGCAGTTGATTAAAAATAAATATATCAGCAGATGAATGGATAAACAAAATGTGGTATTCATACAATAGACTATCATTAGGTCATGGAAAGGACTGAAGTGCCGATCCGTGCCGCAGCATAGAGGAACCCTGCAAACATCATGCGGAGTGCAGAAGCCGGACGCAAAAGCCACACACTGTACGAGTCCACTTATCTGAAATGTCCACGAGTGGCTAATCCGTACAGACAGGAAGCCTGCGTCCGGGGAAGGGAGGGCAGCGAGTGCTGATGGGGATGGAGTTTGTTTTGGGGGTGTAGAAGATGTTCTAGAATTCGATAACAGCAATGACTGCGCAACTCTGTGAATATACTTAAAAGCAGTAAATGTTATACTACGTGAGTTATATCTCAATATAATAAATAAATCGCTCCCCTTCCAATTTTTCTTAGCACCATGATGTAATTCAACCCTCCAGAGCCTGCGACAGACAACCAATGAGTTAAGCGTGTGGCAATAGTCACCACAGAAAAAGTCATTTCCAAAGAATGGTGAACTCGCGTTCTCAGGCCTTGTATTCCCAGGGAAACAAACAAAAACGGGATTACCGCTCCCTTGCCAAAAGCAACGCTCATTTGGCAGAATTGCAGCCTGCAGTGACTGTTCTTTAAAACAAAGCTATTTCAAAGAAAAAGCAGCAACGCCAGGAGAAGACGTCAGACATGCTGTGTGTCCATGTGAAGCCAGGCGAGGGGAATAACGGGGCCCAGGGGCCACGCTGCATGTCCCTTCGCCCCAATAACACACATTCCTGCAGAGAAAGCCATGGCCAAGGGAGCTCAGTGAACCCCTGCCTTTTGGGTTCATTCCGCGGGACCTTCCCCGGTCCCCCAATATGCAGTCACGGGGCGGAGAGCCTCAGGGAGCCCTGTCTTCAAGTCCAAGTGCAGCCACCTGGCTCCCCCGGAGCTAAGGCTGTGATGAACCTGAGCGGAAGCCTGGGGCCCAGGGACCTGGCACAGCCTCCCCAGCAAACAGGGCACCAAGCTCACCTCGATGCCTCAGATGAGTCAAATCGATAGTGACTGCAAGACGAGACTCTCTGGCTTGTCCCCAGGTGCTGTCCCTGTCCCCACATCCTGCTATCTGCCTTTCTCCCCCTCCCCCACCTCCAGTGGCTCTATTCAGAGCACTGAACTAAGCCTAGCACAGCGTCACAGTCCCAAAAGTATGTGTTAAATAAATAAGTGACAATGGATGGATATGTTTGCTTGTCTCTTTGTTTCAACACTCTGTATACACCGCGGTGAGGGACCAGACGGGCCACCCTTCCCCGGGTGACTCTCCGAGATGGATCTCAGAGCACGTCTCTCCTTCTGCGTGTCCACCCCTTCTCAGGTTAGCTGTCCCATAGGTCACAGTGACTGCTCAGGCATTCCTCTCTGTCCCCCGCCAGGCCCTCACATACACCCTGCCACACGGCGGGCTCAGTGCGGGTCACACAGTCAGCCTTCGGTCAACAGCTGCTGAATGACAAACCTATCACATCCCTCATTCCCTGAGCAAATCCACACCTTTCACTGAGAGACTGACAGACTCACAAATCAGGTGGGACCTGCCCAACGTGGCAAACCTCATCGGCGCCCACCTTCAGCCTCTAATCAAACGCAGGGGTTTCTGGGTGGGGGGAGGCAGAGGGACGCGGCCCTCCTGGGGCTGGACACTGCTGCCCCTTGGAAACACATGCACTCAGATTTTCGTTTAAGCCCGTTCCCTCTTTGGGTTCAGTGCACTCCCCCATTACGCTCTCCTCATTATCAAAAGAGGGGTGTAGTCACCTTCCATGTGCGATGGGCAACAAGCTTGTACCTGTTGGGGCTCTGAAGAAAGGAGCGCCCCGCAGAAGGGTGACATTGTGCCAGTGGCTATTGTTCTCATTTTGTGCAGACAGAAAAGTGCCCCCCCCGCCCTGCCCAAAGCATAATAGCGCAAGTGCCCCATGCAATTATCCATCTGCACGTCCTCAGAGCCACTTAAACGATGTTTTTATTTAAAACTTGATGCACCGGCCAGTTTTTGATTATCCGTGGTAATGAGGGTCAAGGATCAGTTGAATAATTGAAATGGAAACTTTATTTCCACCGAGAGTTTCCTCCACCTCCTTCTTCCTTCCGCTGAGGAGAGAGGCGCTGTGGGTTTGTGGAAGTCCCCATCCTGGCCCCGGCCAGGACTCTGTCACTGGCTTTGTGGGGACGCTGAACACCACCCCTTCCCTTCAGCGGGGCTGGGAAGGGACGGGGCTAGACACAGTGTGCCTCGTTCCTCCTCACCAAGCTGCGTGTCATCTTCACGGATATTGATAATGTATTTCTTCACATTGACTTGCTCTTGTCACTTAATTTGCCCCAAGCTGTAATCATAGTTGATGTGGTCATGATGTATTTTTGTAACAGCCATTAAAATAACTCCCTAAGTATTAATTTTTTTAAAAGGTGTATCCAAAGATACCACCTGACTTGGGCCCTAGAGCAGAAAGACAACACTCAGAGGACTGTTGAAATCCAAGTAAAGTCTCGGGTTCAGGTACAGCTGAGTACCAGTTGTGACAAATGCCCCACGCTCATGTCATACCCGGGGGAAGGGGTATGGGGATGCCCTGTGCTAACGTTGCAACTTTTCTGCAAACCTAAAAGAATTCCAAAAAGGAAAATTTATTCAAAAGAAAGAAAAAGGCCTACGTAAAATTAAAGAAGTTTTTTTGCTGGTTTTTTTTAAGTTTGTTTTCAAGAAGCACCCCGGAGGTCTGATAGCAGTCCTGAGGAAATGATGGCAGACATCCTGAGTCAGTCCTTTGGGTTCTCCTGACACCGGGACGGGCTGGGTTTGGGTGGGTGTCTCTGGCCCAAACCCCCTGGGGAGGGCTGGGTGAGGAAGCAGAAAGATACCCGGCCGTGGCCAGTGGCTGAGTGAGTAGAGGGCAGAAATTCACCAGGATGATGTCCCTCTAACTCACAAGACCGTTTCTCCAAACCATCCTCATCCCTTCTCCCTGTGCAGCAAAGGCTCTCCCCCTCCCCCGACCCTTTCCAGAGCAGCTCCACCACGCTGATGGAGGTGGCTCCTTCAGGCTGGCTCCTGGCTTCCCGGGGCTGTGACTATGACCCGTGGGGGGAGACGTGAAGCCTGGCAGGACCCATTACCCACGGTGCTCTCCCACCGTCATCGCCTCTACAGTTCCTCACCCCGTCCCGTGCCCTTGGCTGCAGAGTCGAAGAGTCACGTATAAAGCAAGTGCCTGAGTGACAGACGAACAGCGAGGGGGAGGCAGGGCCTTTGGTTCCCCTACAAATGGTGTCCCTATTTAGGACAACGTGATGTGGCTCCTGAGCGCCTGGCCGTCACACTTCTGATCACAGAGTGTAAAAACGAAGTCCCTTTCAGCGCCTGGAGTGAGTTTGTTGGCATCACCCACTGTTTTTGGAGATTAATTTTTTAGACCAGAAAGAAAAAGCCTTACATTTCTTTCAACTGTAACAAGAAAAGCGGGCCCCCCTCCCCCCATGCTCAAAAGTTTCCTACGTAAGGAGTTTGTTTTTGTTTTTCAAGGGAAAGAGTTCACAGGTCCAGATGGGAAACAAAATGGCCGGGCTGGGAGATGGGCTAATCGCCACTTGGGAGATGGGCTAATCAGCGTCTTTTGGATGTATTTACAAAAACAATATGTTTAAATGTTTCAATAAACAGATTAAAACGCAGATTTGTATATTAGCCTCTGCCAGCTGCCTCTTCAGCCAAGAATGCTTTCGTCCGTGTCAAACCAAATGATGGCTGTTCCTCGAGCCCAAGTCCCGGCCTGAGTCCCTCGGCCCTTCCCAGAGATGCAGCTTCTCTTCCTTTTGGTGGCCTCTGATCTCGCGTTCCCACTGTCTTATCCTCTGGCTGCGTTCTTACGGTAAGCCCCCCAAGTCCTTTTTAGAAGGAAGCAGACCTCCAGTTGTAAGCGACCCAGTTTCCCTCGAAAGGCAGAGTTCAGAGTCCCATGCGCACCCCGAGGGAAGAGCAAGCCTGCGTCTGTGTCCCCCTTCCCGCAGCGCGGGCACAGCCATCTCCAGCTCTCCGTGGGGCCTGTTTCTAAGTGCTGGGCACGTCAGAGTCTTTGGTTGAGCGCCAGGAAGAGCGCACACCTCGCACATCCATTCTGCAGGCTGGCCATCCCTTCACACCCTCCAGGAGGCGGTTCCTAGCACCTCTCTCAAGGCCAGACGACGTCGTCCCAATGGAGGGGAGTTTTCCCCTCGGCTCCGGGTCCCCACCTCATCTCTTCCCATCCCCAAAGGATAAGGCTTATGGAATTTGGAGCTAAAAGTACTTCAGGTAACATCTAACTCAGCAACGTGTCCCCTCCCCTTCCAGCACCCATGGCAGCCTGCCCCACGGAGCTGGCAGCAGAAGCCTCTTCACCTGGAGCCCCAGGAAATCATGCCCAGTAAGATTCAGCGCCTGAGTTAAAACCGGAGAGCCACCCCCCACACTTTCAAGGTCATGGAGGTGAAACCAGAGCCCAGGCCGTTAGCCACCACACCACACTCTGGCTGCCACTGTCTCTGACACGGTGTGCTATGCACATCCATGCAAACATGGACATACATGCAGGTGTGCGGACGAGAGCATGGACGCACGCGTGTGCCGGCCCTGTTGCTTCCCCACTCCCTGCAGACAGAGCCGCCAGGGAGCTCCTTCGCTCCCCAGGCCTTGAGACAGCTTTGTCTTCACTGGATGGCTCTGTGGTCTCTTATGTGATGCATCATCAAGATAACAGGGGAGAAAATAAGGACAAAAGCCAATCAGGTGGATAATAACGAGAAAAGCAATGGAAGAAGAGGCCACCCCGACCCCCCAGCTGTCAGGGAAATTGCATTCAACAGTTACCTGTGCACCAAATATTTCTTGAGTGCCAACCAGCTTCCAAGCTCCCTTCTAGGTCAGAGGATCAGGGGACAGTAAGACAGAGAAGATCCTTACCCTCAGGGGGCTGACATGCTAGTGAGAGAGAGAATCCAAAACAGGAAAACACACGAATGAGTGAGGTGATTTCAGGTAGAGATAAGGGCGATGAAGAAAGTAAAAGGGAGCGTGGTGACAAGTGATGAGGAACGGGAAGGAGGCATCCCTGAAGAGGGACCTGAAATTAAAGACAGATTCAGCCATGGGGAAACTGAAGGGCAAGGGCTTCTAGACAGAGGGAGCATTACGTGCAAAGGCCCTGGGGTGAGCCCTCACCTGTCAAGCTAGAATGAGCAGAAGACTAAGGGGTCTAGAGGGTGATGAAGAGAGTGCTGGGAGACGAGGCCACAGGGCGTGCAGAGGACAAATGATGAAGAGCTTTTCAGGCCACAGGAGAGATTTTATCCTAAGGAGCACCCTCCACAGCACGGGGGTAGGGAAAGCAACTGAGAAATACCAGGGTCAGAACAGAAGAAGGAACTTTGCACAGAGTCTGGAGAAGAGGGACATTGACGAGAGAAGGTGAATGGGAAAAGAAAGAATAAAGTTGACAAGTATTGCTGTGGGTGACGCTTCTACCCCCAGTGCCAAAGAAATCCAAGCAAAGCACATGTGTCTATGACCCGACTCGCCCAGGCAGTGGGGACGTCCTTCCCATCCAGGGTCCCCTGGCGGTGTGCACTTTCTTCCTTGTGCACCTGGGACAGCGTATTGCAATGATCTGTGTATGTGTCCGCCTGTCTCACTAGACTATGCACCCCTCAAAGATAGGCACAAAAATCTAGCTTTCTTAGCTTAGCTCCAAGTAGGTCCTGGGTAAGGAACTGTTGAACCAAGCCTCTTAGTTACGTATGTTAGGAGAATAAAAGTGGCCTGTGGCTTTTTCAAAGGAAGAGTTCACCCCAGCATGAAGCAGCAAGACAGAAATGCCCTCTCCCAGGCCATGCTGGCCAAAGCACTTTTAAGTCCTTGTCCCTCCGTAACTCAGTATGGTGGGGACACCATACCTCTCACATGCCCTTCTTGGGGAGCGCTTGTGGCCCTTGGGACAGCCCCCTGATCACATCTTGGCAGCCAGGAGACCCAGGCTGCCTGGGCAGCGGCCAGAACAATTAAGCACTTCACCTTGGAGCACGCTCCCCAGGGAAGCACTCCGCTAGTCCTGCCAAGGCTCCTGCTTCCCCCGGGGAGGCCAGCCCGTGAAGATGGGCCCGACCCAGTGAGGAGGGCCAAACAGAAACCAGGCCCTGACCTTCTCAGCAGCCAGGCAGTGGCTCCTTCCTGTTCTCTTCAGGTCCAGTTGTGCAGGACTTGGCTCAGAGAGGAAGAACTCAGAGAGTGTGGGCACGGAGCCAAGGCGTGTGCTCTCCAGAGGAAGGCGGCGGGGAAGCCAAGCGGGAAACAGGGGGCTTGGAAACGGGGTCTGAGCAGACCCTCTTCCGCTGCTGAATAGCCGCTGAGTCTGCTGGGCCAGGGATGGTGCGGGTAGCCAAGCAGGGTTTCGATCGAATTGCACGGGTCACAGCTCACGAAAGTCTAGTCATCTACCTTCAGCCTTGCCTCTCACAGATCCATTCTTCAGCCATGGCGAAGGTATGTCTGCACACCCCCACTCTGGCTACAAGTCCTCAGTGGTCCCACTGCACTTAAGTGATCTCCTCTGCCTGCAAGGCCTCATGGGCGCCAGCCTCTGCCACCTCCTTGTTTCTGCTCCCCAGGAGGCCACACGACACTGACCTTTCAGATCCTTACGCTCCCGCGCCTGTGGGGTCAGGAACCACACTATTAAATGTGTCGTTGCTTGGAAGCCCCGTAGGTCAGGGACCTTCGCACCTTGTCACCATCTCCGAGCCCATTGCCCGGCATGGCGGGTGAATGGACGCACCCGCCACCCATACCCTTGCTTATGCTGCTCCCTCAGCTGGAGTTCCCTTCCTGCACAGGTGCACATACCCAAAGCCTACTGTCCATCAAGGTAGACCCAAGCACGGCCTCCTCAACAACGGCCTCCGGGGTCCCCGCAGCTGGAGGTATCCCCCCATCCTGACCTTCAGCAGCACTGTTCTCTGTGGCACTTTTGGGGGTGTATCTTAGCAACCCCGCATTGTCATGGGTTTAGCTTGGTTTCCTGGAGTCTAAGATCTTCCAAGGTGAGAGCCACATTTCATAGTTTAATTATAATTGTGATGAGTACCAGGGGATCGGAGCGGTCGGGGAGCGGGCATGTAAGAAGGCTTTCCTGACACCTGAGAATCAAACTGAGGTATGGAGGTCTAGTGGGAAGCAATGAGGTGGAGAAGGGAGGAGAGAGGGCCTGGACCATGGGTGTGGCCCTCACCCCTGGGGCAGCTCAGCGGGAGGACACCCAGGGAAAGAGGCTGCCTCTTCCTAGGCAGAGAGATACGCCAAAGAGCCTCGGGAGAGGTTATGCCAGGACACAGGAGCCATGTGGCTTGCTGGGGGTGCACAGATCAAGGTGGCAAGTCACGCATACATCGACACCCTCCCCCAGCCTCACACGTCCACCTCCACACCAGCCCCCTCGCATCCTCACCCAGCCAAGAAAGCACGTGTGCGCACTTGCTCACACGCACACACATGCCTCCCGCCCCAGCCCACGTGCAGCCCGGGAACGTGGACCTCTCTGGGACCCGGCGTGCTCAGCCAGGTACACCTGCCCCTGCGGAAACCCAGGGCTGGGGGACCATGCTCATGCGTCTCCCATCCAGGTAGGGCAGCCTGCAGGCGGCCAAGTGTATTTGCATATAATTTGCATGTGTTGACATAGACGTTCCCATCTCTGCACAGAGCACTTCCAAGCTAACCTGTTATTACTGCTCCTCTGAAGCCTGCTTTCCCCAGTGCTCAAGCTGCTTACCCACCCACTGCCAGAAAGTACTATTCAGCGAGACAGGCCGCAGCCAACTGAGCGCCCTGAGTCACGCCAGCTCCCTGGGCCTCAGTTTCCCCCCTGGACGATGAGCAACAACACGCCTCCACTGGGCAGACCCTTCCCGCACGGAACATGCTAGTGGGTGCCCGGGGCTGAGGAGCCGCTGGGTTTATTATCATAAAGGCTGCTTTATTTTTTATTGTCACAGGGCCAGGAGGCGAGTCTGCAGGGAAAGGTTCCAGAAGAAATGCTGAGTCTCGCCGGGCGGGTCCCCTGTGTGCCGGTTACTCGTTGCAGCAAACACATACAAAGTATAGGATGCCTAGTTCAATGTGAATTTCAAAGAAACAATGAATAATATGTTTGTATAAGTGTGACCTGTGCAATATTTGGAGCATGCTTATACTAATAAAGTATCTGTTGCATACCTGGAGTTCAAATTTTAACGGGGCGCCCTGTGTTTTATCTGACAACCCTACCTGGGGCCCGAGGCCCGTTGGCTTCTATCATTACTAATATCCTGTTTTCTCACAGCTTTTACCTAAGCCCAAAGGAGCACAGAGTTTGTTTCCTAAACGCCCAGCCTCCCGATGTGGGATAGGAAGGGGGGGCAGAGGTTACATGTGAGGTGAACTGAGAACTGCTGGGGGGAGAGAGGCAGGCAGGGAGGGAGGGAGAACATGTGTTTCCTAATTTAGTGAACCGTCTAAAATCCATCCCTCTTTGGTTTCTGCGAGGAGCCTGGTGGTTATCACTGCGAACGTGAGGCCGCGTTTCCTGTGGCGAAGGCTACGTGTGTTTTCATCAACAGGGCCTGTTTCTAGGGCTCCTTTCAGGATGTGAGGCCCGTGGCAGGTCACAGCGGGAGAAGGGTGGTGGCAGGGAGGGCCTGTAGCCAAGGGCTGCTTGGGAGTGAGGGTCCAGCTCTGGGGGCTCCCTGGAGAGCCCCCGCCCCATACCATTTGCACAGCTTCGCCATCGCGTGCCAGTCCACTGGGACCCTTTGCAGAATGCCGACGTGCCCAAGTCCCTACTTATGCAGGGAAGGTACAGAGACTCGGGGGCACTGCCGGGAGACTCCACCAGACGCAGAAGGCTCAGCACTAAACCTACACGGAGACCACCCTCCCTGTGCTCGGGGCTCTGTGGTCTGCCCCTCCGATGGGCTACACCCAAGCTTTTCTGCTGGGACGCGTGTACTTCCGGAACGGGCAGAGTGCCACAGGAGTGCCACCTAACAACAGTACAGGTAAACAGGCACCTCACCCAGCAGCGACAGGTTTCCGTCAAGATTCTTTTTTTGTTTTTAGAGGCAAGTGTTATTTTATAATAAGGCCAATGGCCAGACTACAGAGTACAATGCAAAATTTTATATTTTTAAGATGAAGTGTGACAAATAAAATATACTAGGTTCAGTTTCCTCCTCCAGAAAGTGGTGGTGGGGACAGCACCAGCCTCACCGGGCCATTGCAAGGATTAAAGAAAGAAAGGCAGGGGGCCGGCCGAATGGCTCAGTTGGTTAAGAGCTCGCTCAAGAGTTTGAGCTCTGAGCAACAGTGGTTCGAGTCCAGCCCGAGCTGAGCAGCTGCTGAGCTGCCAATAGGTAGCAGGATGGCTCAGCTAAAAAAAAAAAAAAAAAAAAAAGGCAGGTAAGCCCCGCCATGGCGCGGCACTGGGCAACAGTAGGACCTCCTCTAATCAGAACTTCGACTACGATGGAGCCGGGGCTCCATGATTCAAATCCCTTCATCTGGTCTTGCAGGTCAGGACTCCAGGTACATTAAAAAAAAAAAAATCACAAAGCAGCAAAAGGACTCTAGATTTGGGGTATCAGAGGAAGCTGTTGCTTGATTTTTAAATGGCATCCTCCAGTCAGGTCTCAAACAGGACAAGAACCTGAAAGCCATCGGCATTGTCTGATGCACCAAGATGGGCACCATCTTGTACATTTGTGGCCACAGACATGGTTGGTCTGGCAGGGGCCAGAGAGCCTTGTTACCAGGCTGTGGCTCCCCCTCATGGCCCCTTGCCAGGGCTGAACACAGGGGTTCCCAGTCCACAACAATCCTCCAGTGCCTGCTGAAGAGGCCCTGGGAAAGGCAGTTATCAGCGAGGTTCAAGGAGCACGGTGTGGTCAGGAGGACAAGACTCATCCAGACACACATAGCGAGATGGGTGGGCCTGACATCTCTGAGTCAGCTGTCTGGGTGACAGGATGGACTTGAGCTTTCATGGCATGACACCCAAGGTCAGTGCCCTGCTCTCTCACACCCTCTGAGTTGTTCTGACCATTCCTCCTAAAAACGTCAGCAATTCAATGGTGCCCCTTGAGGCCTTGAAAATTGACTTTGCCAGTGGTCATCAGCGATCACGTACCGTGTGTTCCTCCACTCAGCGGAGAGGCCAGCCACGTGCCTTGGGAACTCCCCAAGCCCACTCAAGACATTTTCTGTGCCCTCGTCTTGGATGGACCAACCAGAAATGACCTATGGAGTAAGTGAAGACTCCACGTAGGCCTTGGCAAATGGCGCTGAACAGCGAGTAGCCAGCGAGTCCGTGTGACTCTAAGCTGCCAGAGGAGTAGTCTGAAGAAGAGAGTATAAGGGATCTCTTCTAATTAGCGGCCCTGATACAGTCACTTTCTTATTGGCCTAATAATTGTTGCCAATGCAAAAAAGCCGCTGTCCCAACAGTTCGACTCCCACTGGCCTCTCATTTCTCATTCTCGCCTATTGCTCAAGCCGGCTGCTATTCTGTGACTACCTTGGGGAGCAAGGCGCCATGCTCACAATAACCCCTGCATTTAAATCCTCTCCAGAGTTACAGCCCGGGCTCTGACATGTGGACAGGCTTTGGGGGTTAATTAAGCCTCACATACAACTTCAGCCAACATCCGATCAATCCCAGTCCCGTAGTTAGTTCCTGCTGAAATCTAACCTACATTGGAAGATGTCCCTAGTCATGAAAACTACTTTGTCCAAATCAGCCTTGTTTGGAGATTAGGAGGTCTCATTTTTCTTCTTTGTGATGATGGAATTGCCCCCAACGCCATTTTTTTTATTCCAAGCCACAGTCCAACTTTTTTTTTTTTCAGCATGGACAGCCTTTCCTTTTGGAAAAACAAAGCTAACAATCCAATCCCCCCTTGGCCAGTGGCCAGACCCCCAAGGGCTGGAGCCAGGAGAGTAACGGATACACCCGGCTAGGGCAAGGCCAGAGGGCGGGACATTCTGGACCTGTGTTTGTGTTGGAGCCCAGACCCCGCCGGACCAGAGGGCACCCCTCCACCAGGGTCGACGTCCCCCCGGTTTGAATGACATGCTAAGGGCCTTCAGAACCTGTGAATGAAACATGCCTGTGACATTCATGAATGCCAGGCAAAATGTAACAGTAGATCTTGGAAACTAAAAATAGATCTCTGCCAACGGATTCATCCCTGACTGCACAGAACTCGGAGCTTTCCTATCTGCCTGTCTTCTACGTGTACGTGGCATTATGGCCTTTTTTTCTTTCCCTCCATCTTTGTTGTTCCTGTTTTATTTCTCTCCTTCCTGTCGACAGTTTTAAACCTTCCAAAAGAGATGTCCCCACTCGGCTTCCCTCCGACCCACAAACATGCTTAATAAGCAAGGAAATCATTTCTTTTCCTGGCTCACATGGTCGGGAGCTGTGTCATTTGCAGTTAATATTTTCCATGCAAATGTTCCTGCCTGTTGCATCATATACACAGAACTCTGCAGCTTTGTTTCCGACACGGTCCCTTCTATTTTAAACTTTGCTGATTTCTACTGGGAAGGAAACCTATTTCATACAGATTAGCTGGACAGCTGGGTCTGATGGCTTCTGATTACGGGGCTTGGGGTCACTGGGGAAACAGGTTTCCCAAAGCCCCTTGGACGGAGAGCCATTCCCTGTGGCCCCAGAGGAATGGGTCAGTGCTCACTCCACGGAGAAAGGGTCAGCAGCCTGAGTTGGAAATCAACAGGTCAAACCAAAGGCAGGAGCAGACCTTAATCCACATCTCAGGCTTAGGAGGCTGTGCTGAAAGGTGGGGGCGGGGGGGTAACGCACCCCCTGGTTCAAAAGCTCTCGCAAGGACCTGAGTGGGGGCTTATGTCAGAGATGACTGCGTGTGCTTGGCAGGGAGCGTCCATCATGCTTGCCTGATAGAATCACTCGGGAGGCAACAGACAAGGCTCAATGATTAAGGTCCCTTCACCTGGCCTTGCCTCCCAGACCTCCAGGTGCATACAGAAATCACAAAGCCCTCTCTCACCTTTCAGTGGTCAGTCCACGGGCAGGTGGGGCTGCCGCGTTCTCCCGAGAACCGGTGGCTCCGATGAGGCAGGAGCTTTCTCCCTGCTCGTCCCATCTCTGCCTTTGCTTCTCTTTATGCCTTCTCTAGAGAAACCGAGTGCTGGAGATTAAAAAAAAAAATTGTGTGTGGTGGGGGTGGCGGGTGGCGGGGGTGCCGGGGCAGTGTGGGTGGCAGGGGGACACTGGTGTGGGTGGCAGAGGGACACTGGGGGTAGGCGAGCAGCCTGCCCTGGTGTGGGTTCGGGTTTAATGGCCGACGCTGGCGCTCCGGTTTGCCTGCTGAAGCTCAGTGCCACTGCAGCTCTGTGTGTGGGCGGCGGCAGCTACACGGCTGGGTTTCAAACCATTACACTGAACATTTGCAAACAGATAAAAAAACAAAGCCATCCGGTACAAGTGGAAACTTCTGTTTTCCTTTCTCTTTCTACACTGTCTGCCCTTTCACCTCCCCTCTTGGGTATTGGAGGGGGAGGGTGGGCACGTCTCCCTCTGGGCTCCCCCCAACCCCGTCTCTTCCAGCCACACCCCCCACCCCACCCCCAATGACCACCAACATGGACAGGTAGGTGACATCATCCAGACTAACCCCCACAGCTTTGAGAATGCCCAGACATTTGAGAAATATTTTCTCTTCTCCAGGGTCCTGCTCAGAATCCAGCCACTGAGTGCCAGCACACCCAAAGAGGGTTGAGGCTTCCATTTTTGGCTGTCTCTCATCCTTCCTACTTTCAGAGCTACCTTAGAACTGACCAATGGAGCCCGGCGAGGTGCCCTTTCACATCTGGGTGACACTTTTCCCAAGGAGTATTCTGTGGACGGTGGCATGAGATACCCCAGGAAAAGCAAAAGTGTCCTGTGGTCAAATTACTTTGGGAACTGTGGTAGCTGGTGTGTTGCTCTTGGGTAGTCACAGAGCATGTTAGCAGGTAAAGGCTCTGAGAAGTCCTGCAAGAAAGTATCCTGTTTAAGCCAACATTTTCTAAATGTGGGAGACCTTAGAACAAAGAATCCCCTCTCCCTGAGCAACACCACCGCCAGGGACAAGACACACACCACACAAACACACTTGTACCCACTCCCCAAGTGGTGACTTGACCCAAATCAATGCTTTCGGCCAGAGAGAAAGAGAGGGCAGACGAAGAGAGCTACTGGAAACCAGGCAGGTCAGAGTTCACCAGGTAGGACACTCCAAGCTTGGTATTAACACAGGGGTTCTGGCAGGACAGGGGACATGACGGATCCAGGTGATTTCTCAGGGCTGTCCGGGGGACTATCAGCGCGTCTTCTCTGCCACCCCAGCGGGTCCCCTCCTCACTTCCACAGCCCAGGGAGTGGGGCAGCCTGTGCCCGGGAGCTGACCCACACTCCCGGGGTCCCTGTGGGGCAGCCTCACTGGAGGGTTTTCTCCTGCCCCGTCCACAGACTTCTGCCGGCCACTCCACATCAGGTGAGATGTCTGAGCCTGCCCTCTCAGGTATGAAACTTGAGAGGCAAAAGAGCAGAAGCATGAAACAACACCTATAACCCCCAAGAGGTAAGTGTGCTGAATTAGAGGCACTCGTGTTGGAAATGACTGTGGCAGGAGGACAGGCTGGGGAGTTGAACAGGGGATAGAAGAGGAGAAGGCAGCATACTCTGCTGAATTGGGGGCTACTGTGGGCTGTCAGTGCCAACAGCCTCCGTCACTTCAGGGCACCGTCGCTCAGGCCTTGGGCAAACCCTCGGAGCTGCGACACCCTCATCTGAAAGCTGTCCTCAACCAAGGGACAGTGCCCCTGCCAGTGGACATTTGGGCAATGTCTGGGGACGTTTTTGGTTTTCACAACTAGGGGACAGTGCTGGAGTCCAGTGGTTAGAGTCCAGGGATGCTGCTAAACACCTTACGATGCCCAGGATGGCCCCACATCCAAGAATGGTCCAGCCTCAATGTCAACAGTGCAGCGGGAGCTCAGTACCCAGTCTGTGCCCTTCAGCCCTGCTCGGCGGGGCTCAAATGACAGCACAAGGGAGGATTCTGGGCAGGCTGGAAGCTGACCACATTACCGTTGATAAGAAAGAGACTTCCATATCGTTTAGACAGCATTTCATTTCTTATTGGGTGACAAGATGGAAACAGATGGGAAGCAGAGTAAAAGCTCTGACCAAGAAGACAGAACGCCTGCCTGCCTTGTAAACACTCCAAATTACATGATCTAAAAATAAAAAATTAAGAAAAGAAATGCTTCCTTTTGCTTAAGTATATCAGAGAACTTGAACTCTGTGAGAACAAAGTAAAATAAGTGCAGAAAAGCTTCAAAAAACTTGCAAGTGCTTCGATAATTATTGGTAATTAGGACATTTTATAGGATCCATTAATGAGGCTTTAAACAAAGCTGAAATTATTTGTGGAACTTCCTCTGAAGGAGGGCAACGGTCGTGCTGACAACACTCATGCGTCCGGCGTGGTTGGGGGTTTTCTTTTACAGAAATCTTCAGCCAAGCTTGCAGTGCAATCCTCAGCACATGGCAAATTATTAGAGGCCAAAAAAAAGAGAAAGTGAAATTAAAGTTCAGAGGACTGCCCAGCCTCGAGGAGGGAAAGCTGGCCAGTCTCACTCTGCGTCCCCAGACCGGAGGGAGTCCCACGGCAGGACCCAGGAAAAGGCCTTTTCCCAGATGGTGGAGAACTCCCTGGCAGGTGTCAGAGCAGAGGAGAGGCAGGGAGGTCCAGGCCTGCTGTGACTGGAGTGAGGGGAAGGCCCGTCCCAGGGGGAGAGGAAGGGAGGATGTGAGAGTGCAGAGACCAGAGGCCTCGCAAAGAGGCTTTCGAGGAAAGAACGATAAGCCAAGTTTCTGACGTGGACACGGAGCTGGGCCCACACGAGCCAGTGACGTCAGCTTCCTCCGGGAGCCAGGACAGAGAGCGAGCCCAGACTGCTAGTCTGATTTGCTGTTCCTTCCTCATCTACCTGGCCGCTCGCTAACCAGTCCAAGCGACGGCCACACCTCTGAGAGCCTCCCATGCCAGCCCTCCGCTTGGCTCTAGGGACAAAACGGTCACAGGAAAACAAAGGCACAGGCCCTGCCTTCATGGGGTTCACAGTCAGCTGGGATAAAAAGACAAAAATCAGAGAAAAAGGAAAAGACATCCAATTCATTCAATCATTCATTGGCTGCGAATTTGAACCTCTTCTACATACTAGGCACAATTTAAGGAGGGAAAAAAAAGTGTAAACAAATTATCAAAAACCACAACAAAAACAGAGCAATATGATGAAACTCTAGCTGGAGTGTATTGCTCATCAAAAGCCCTAAAGCCAACGCCACCTCCCCTTCCTAAGGGGGTGAGGCGGGGCCCAGTATGCAGGACCGACTGATCTGGGCTGAGATGGTTGGAAAAGCAGCAGCTCCCCATCAGGTGATCAAGGTCAAGTTCTATGCCACCTAAAGTGGTCTTGCATCCCACAATTGTGGTGAACCCCAGGCTTTGGAAACCCTACCTTAAACACAGGGGAGCTGTTGAAAAGAACCCACAGACGTCACATCTCACAGAAGGAAGAAGGCCGTTCAGAGCCTAGGATAGCTCTCGGGCACCTGGTTATCTAGGTCCCCACCTTCCCTGGCACTGCCAGGCCACAGCAGGTGCCCAAGGGCTTCCCACCATGGGGAATCGGCTTTTCCTCACCTCGGTGTCTCCTGTTTTCAGCACGCCTCATCCCCTCTGTCTTCATGGCTTCCATCCTACGCCCACTGCCAACTCCTGACTCTTTCTGCCTGACCCTCAACTGGGCCAAAGGAGGATCTGATTGGTTCACTTAGTCTACATGGGGCCTCTTACTTGGCCAGAGCTTGCCCTCTGGGCCACTCCATAAACTCAAGCCATCAGCCAGCCAACACTGAGCCAGCCCTAGACAAGGTGCAAAGTCATGTGAATTTCTGCAAGGGGCACAGCCAGCGTTCCACTTCTAGTAGCCGGGTACTGGGAGGTGAGGGTCTGGGCCAAACTAGCGGTTTATGAGAGCATGTCACGTGGCTTACAGATAATATTTTTATTATAGGAGTTAACATTTTTATTTTAATGTGACTTAGTACAGCTCCAGCTAACAGATCAAATTCACGTGTTTCTCTTTTACGTACATTTTAATAGCCAATTTAAATAAAATATTAATTTTATTCTAAGATGTATATGGAAATCCAAACAAACTAGAAGAGCTAAAAGGATTTTGCAAAAGAAGAATGAACTCGAAGGACTCATGCTATCTAATTTTAAGACTTACTGTGTAGCTCCAGTGATCAAGATGGTATGGTATTGATGGAGAGACACACAGATCTGTAGAACAGAAGTAGACCCGCACAAATATGCTGGAATGATTTTGGCAAAGGTACAAAAGCAAATAATCTTTTCAACAAATGATGCCAGAGCAATTAGATGTTTCAAGACAAAAAACAAAACAAAACAGAAAACCTATGCTAAATCTCACACCTTATACCAAAACTAACTCAAAATGGATTGTAGGTTTAAATGTAAAATGTAAAACTATAAAAATTTTAGAAGAAAAAAATTGTCGAAAAGCTTTGGGTCCTAAGGTTAAGACAAAGAGTTCTTAGACATGACACCAAAAATACAATCCATAAAAAGAAAAAAATCAATAAGTTAGACATTTTTAAAATGAAATCTCTTGCTCTGCAAAAGACCCTGTTAAGAGAATGAAAAACAACCTTTATTGAACAACTGGTGCTGGGACAACTGGACATCCACATGCAGAAGAAACATGGGCCCAGACACAACCCTTACACTCTTCACAAAAATTAACTAAAAATGGATCACAGACCCAAATATAAAATGAAAAACTATAGAACTTCTAGAAGATAACATAGGACAAAACGTAGATGACCTTGGGAATGACAATGTCTTACCCTAAACCTACCCTTACATACAATTCAGCGATCATGCTCCCTGGTATTTACCCAAAGGAGTTGGAAACTCATGTCTACACAAAACCTGCACACGGATGCTTATAGCAGCTTTAGTCATAATTGCCAAAACTTGGAAGCCAGCAAGACACCCTTCAGAAAGTGAATGAATAAATAAACTGTGGTCCATCCAGAGAATTGAATATTATTCAGCATTAAAAATAAATGAGGGAGGCAGGTTGGCTCAGTTGGTTAGAGCACAGGCTCATAACACAAAGGTTGCTGGTTCGATCCCCACATGGGCCACTGATATGCGCCCTCCACAGCTATTGGATTGTAGGAAAAGTCATGATGTATTTTTTTCTATGTTTTTCGTTGCTAAAATGCTTCATGTCTTTTCTGACAACCCAATAGATTGAAACAGCTACTTGACTTGGAGCTGATGGGTCCTGGAAAAACACACTGTTCCCCAATAAAATTTTTTTAAAAAGAAATGAGCTGTCAAGCCATGAAAAGACAGAGGAAACTTAAATTCATAGGAGTGAGTCAAAGAAGCCACCTGAAAAGCTACATCATGTATGCTTCTAACCATGACGTCCGGAAAAGGCAAAACTATGGAGACAGCGAAAAAGATCAGTGGTTGCCAGGAGTTAGAGGAGACGGGGGGAGAAATGAATAGGCAGAGCACAGAGGATTTTTAGGGCTGTAAGAATATTCTGTGTGGAACTATAATAATGAATGCACATCATTATACGTTTTTCTAAACCCACAGAACGCACACCACCAAAGGTGAATTCTCATGCAATCTGTAGACTGAGTGATAATGATACGTCAGTGCAGGCCCATCAGTTGTAACAAACGCATCACTCTGGTGGGGAATGTTGATAATGGGAGAGGCTGTGCATTTGGGGGGCAGAGGCTATTTGGGAAATCTCTGTACTTTCTGCACAGTTTCGATGTGAGCTTAAAATTGCTCTAAACAATTTGCCTTTATGAAAAAAAACTGGAAGAAAATATTTACAAACCACATATCTGACAAAAGACTAGTAGCCAGAATATATAAAGAACTCTCAAAACTCAACAGTGCAAACAACATTCCAATTAGGAAACAGGCAACAGACATGAACAGACACTCCACCGCGAGGACACACAGGTGGCCAAGAGGCACATAAAAATATGGTCAGCACTCTCAGCCGTCATGGGGCATGAACTAAAGCCACAAGGAGATGGCCCTGCACACCATCGGAATGGCTTAGAGAAAAAATACCAACAATACCAAAGACTGGCAAAGACTGGACCTCCCACACATGGTGGTGTGCATGAAAAACGGGGCAGTCTCTCTGAAAAACAGCCTGGCCGTTTCTTATGAAATTAAACATGGCCCAGCAATTGCCCCTGGGGGCATTTCTCCTAGAGAAACAAAAATTTATTGTCACACGCAAACCCGTACGTGCACGTTTATAGGTGCTTTATTTGCAATAGCCAATAACTTGAAACAACCCAAATGTCCTTCAACAGGGAAGTGACTAAATAAATGGGTGCATCTAAACCACGAAATACTATTAAACAATTTTTTAAAACACACGATTGATACACTCAACAAATTGGATGAGTCTCAAGGACATTACGCTGAATGAAAACAAAGCAATCATGCATACAGTATGACTCAATTTATATAATACTCTCAAAATGCCAAAATCATAGTGACGGAGAACAGATTAGTGGTTGCAGGGGGTTGTTGACAGAGTGTGAGGTGAAACCATGAAGGGCAGCACAGGTGGTGGATGCTTCTGTGCCTTTATAGTGGACAGTGTCCACACGTGACCAAATCACACAGACCCTAACACATATATGCAAATGAGCACACGCAAAAACTGGTAAAATCTAAATAAGGTCTGCAGCCTAATTAATTGTAGTTTCCTACTTTTGATACTGTAGCCTAGCTATGAAGCTGAAGTTGTTACCATTGAAACTGGGTAAAGTGTCAATAGGACCTCTCTGTACTATTTTTGAGTCTAAAATTATTGAAAAATAAGTTTTCGAAAGAGAAAACTATTAATTAAATAATAGTACAGGTGATTCATGAGTTCGGCAAAAAAAAATTGTGATGGTGACACAGACTTATCCAAGGTACTGGGATGATTTGTTCCTCTGATGCTAAGAGGCCTCATCCCACCCAGGGGCAGTACCTGTGGGCATCTGAGCCTTAGATGTCCAACGGGTGTCAGAGGCAAGGCCCCAGCCATGCTCCAGTAAACAGCCAGTCAAATTTAAAATCAAAATGGCCCCAGGATCCAAATGAACCAACTTCCTACATGGCCAGAGACCTTGTTTAAACTCAGCTGAAATTGAATTGAATGACACAGCAGATGTCTTTGTGGATAAGAGCAGCCTCAGACAGAAATACCACATTTTATCAACTCTAAGACACACAGTTGCAAGAAGCACCATTATTTTTTGTTCCACTGTGAAAGAAAAAAACACACTGCCAATTAATCCATGACACAATGCTTTCTTATCGCTTGGAATTTTTAATTTCCCTTATTGAAAGAGTTCTTTGAGACTTAATTAGACAGATTTTTATCACATATTACTATATTGTGCATACATAAAAATGAAAATACAAGTGAAATAAATTAGTTGTTATTCCTCAGACTCTTTTATACTGAGTCCAACTCTCCTGAATCACTTTTTTACTCAGACTCATCAATGTCTGGGTTTTTTCCATACTGTCCGTCTCAGCCTCTGTGCGTTTGTCCATCGCACTGATGATATGGCATTTCTTTAAAGAATCCATAGAAGGCTTAAAAGTCATGAGTGCCAGACTCTTAAGCAGACTTTAGAATTAAGTACCGTTTTTCTTCTTTGGTTCCCACTTCAACAATATCCTTAAATACATAGGATTTGCCCAAGTGCTCTGCTCCACCCCTACAATCATGACATTCATAGAGGTTAAAAGAGGGCTCCGTGTCCAATCAGGACTTCCTTCCCGTGTGCTGACACTGGTCAGTTGCATGTTAGTTACATGTGTTGGCTGCAGAAGGGAACTTCAGGCTTGGATGCTGGTCATTTTGATGTCCGTGCATACAAGGGCCATTCGATTATACCATGGCCTATAACACAAATTGGACCGTAAGAGCCATCCTGATTTCAGAAATTGAAACATGAAAAAATGTTTATCTTGGAAATAATGAAATACAGTAAGTGGACAAATAAACCAAATAATGTCAGGTGGCTTTAAGTGCTGTGAAGAAAATAAAGCAGGAAAATACGATGAAGAGCAGCTTGAAGGAGATGGACAAAAAGAACCTTTCTGAGGACAGGATATTTGATAAGGGTCTAAAAAATAAGGAGACATCAGCCAAAGGAAAATCAGGGGGGAGTGTATCGGTGGAAGACATCGGATTATGCTGCAGGAAAAAACAAGCCCCAATTCTCCGTGACACAGAACAGACAAGGCTTGTTTCCACGTTATACTGTGTGTCCATGAGCAGAAGGTAGGCTGAAGTATCATTGTCACTTCCAGGCCCAAGGTTGGTGGATAAGCCGCTGTCTGGCAAACCTCAGTTGCCACGGCCAAGGGAAAGGAACGAGGTGAATGGCATGTGGGTTCTGAAGGCTTCTGCCCAGAAGGGACACACGTCCCTCTGCCCACGTTACCTTAGTGGAAGCAAGTCGCTAGGGCTGTGGAACTTCCAGGGGGTGGGGAGCAGAGTGCGACGTACCATGTGCTTGTGAGAAGAACCAGGAAGACCTGGTGAACAGCGGTCAGGGTGACCACACAGCTGGAGAGAAGAGCAGGCACCAACATGGGGGGGTACACAGAAGCATGATGATCGGGGGACAGGGAGAGATCAGCGTGGCTGGAGAAGGCAGAAGGGGGCACAGGTGGCAGAAGACAGTGTCCTGAAGGGGCTGATTCTGTCCTAAAACCCAGCCATGCTCCAGGAACCACAACTCCATCCCAAGTCTGACCTCAAATGCCTATAGACAGAATCAAGCAGCTAATCGTATAACGAGGTGGTTGAATTACACCTAATTTCCACAAATGCTTTTGTCACGCAATCATTTGCAATGCCAGAATGTGGTTTTCAATCATTTCATTAGTCTTCCAAAAATGCTCCAAAATCAGTGTTAATCATGGTTTTAAAATAATATGTTTAATGTGTCCTTAAACACTTCACTGTGTCTCTGCATTAATCCTGCAATTAAATATGTCGGGTAATTGATATACGTTTAACACCTGGCACTTGGGATGTTGAAAATCTTGCATTTCTGAGAGTAGGTAGCCAATGGCTGGACTCCAACAGGCCTTAGCGATTTCCTCTGAGATGGCCGGGGAGGGCAGGAGGGCCTGGCCCTTGGAACGGGAGGGTGGGTGCAGAGATGAGGCCATCATTAAAACAAAGGTCTTGGGACTTGGAAACAACCGAAATGCCCATTGGTAGACGACTGGATTAACAAATTGTGGTACATTTATACAATGGAGTATTACTCCGCCATAAAGAAGAATGAAATCGTAACATTTGGGACGATATGGATGGACTTAGAGACTATTATGTTAAGTGAAATAAGTCAGTCGGAGAAAGACAAATACCATATGATTTCAC